>NC_074676.1:33711003-34043503 GCF_029448725.1 Salvelinus fontinalis
CAGATTGGACCTGTGTTAAGACTGTCCTTATCACAACTCAGGATATGACCCAGATGCAGACACAGCAGGCGGATATGGGGCGGCAGGGTGGCCTAGTGGTTAAGAGCGTTGGGCTAGTAACCGAAAGGTTGCAAGTTTGAATCCCCGAGCTGACAAGGTACAAATCTGTCGTTCTGCCCCTGAACAAGGCAGTTAACCCACTGTTCCTAGGCCGTCATTGAAAATAAGAATTTGTTCTTAACTGACTTGCCTAGTTAAATAAAGGTAAAATAAAATAGTTCGATACTCACAATATTTATTATACAAAGGGGCAGGCAAAGGGCAAGAGGGGTGGGCCTGGAAACAGGAGACAAAGGGCTGTGAGACAGATGTTTAATCCTAGACACATGGAAAGTGGGATGTATACGAAGGGTGCGGGGCAACAAAAGATGAACAGCAGTGGGGCCAAGGACTTTAGAGATAAGGAAAGTTTACGGGACTCCAGCCGGAGGGGCAGATCCCGAGTGGAGAGCCATACCCTCTGCCCAAGACGATAGTGGGGAACTGGGGTCCTGGCTCTCTTCCAGAGCCTGGAACACTGCGGGAGCGTTGGTCAGTCCAAATGGCATAACCAGATACTTAGTAGTGCCGGCTAGCTGTGTTAAAGGCTGTTTTCCATTCGTCTCCTTCCATTCGTCTCTTTCCCGTAACCGAACCAGATGGTAGGCATTCCGAAAGTCCAATTTCGAGAATACGGTAGCCCCTTGGAGAGGCTCGAAAGCCGAGGAGAGGAGTGGTAGTGGGTAACGGTTCTTTACCGTGATGTCATTAAGGCCCTGGTAGTCAATACACGGTCGCAGGGTTTTGTCCTTCTTCTCGACAAAGAAGAATCCTGCGCCAGCAGGGTAGGAAGAAGGACGAATTAACCCTGCCCTCAGAGAGTCCTCAATGTACCCTTCCATGGTCTTGGTCTCCGGACCAGACAGGGAATAAAGCTGCCCCCGAGGCGGTGTAGTGCCAGAGAGGAGGTCAATGGCACAGTCATAGAGTTGATGCGGAGAAAGAGATGTGGTGCAGGCCTTGTTGAAAACCTCTCGGAGGTCCTGATACTCCGTGGGAACGGCGGAGAGATCTGGGGCTTTACCCAAGCCCGCAGGAGGACGTCCAGGGGCGGGCTGCGCCGCCTTGAGGCAATGCGCATTGCAGAACAGGCTCCAACCCAGGATAGAACCCGTAGCCCCATCAATCAGTTGTGCCTCTGGGGCCATGACAATTCCAAAACCACGGGTGCATTAGGAGATTCAATGAGCAGCAACCATATGGACCCACTATGATTCCCTGACACTCGCAGGTGTCAGGTTTTGGCCAGGACTGTTCTGGTTTTTGGTCACTAGATGTCCCCATTGCACCTTTTTTGAACCTTTTGTTTTTTCCTTGCTCTAATTATTGTTTGCACCTGTATGTCGTTCCCTTGTTAGTATTTAAACCCTGTGTGTTCCTCAGTTCTTTGCTCAGTGTTTGTACGTTAGCACCCAGCCCCAGCCCTGCTGTTAACTTTTTCTCTTGTTGGAGTTTCCAGAGGTTCTCTGGTATTGTTCTTGTTTATTTTGGATTAGTCTTTTGAGGTTTGTTTTTTCCCTTGCTGTTCTTACCACTTTGTGGATTTTCTTTGTATTTTGGAAGATATCTATTTTTGTCTCTTGGCTTTTGTTTTGGACGTTGTGGATTTATATTTTTGCCGGAAGATCTTTCCTTTGATTAAACCACCGTCTCTAGTACTGCTGTGTCTGCCTCATCTTCTAGGTTCTGCCGATTTATTAGTGACTTTCTCACACCGGGTCCTGACAGCAGGTTAATTGGAATTGTACTGTGAGTGACCCTGCCAATAGAGTGTCTGTCCAATACTCTGGCGTCCATGGGAATGGAGAGGAGTTGTGTGGAGATACCCAGCTCTGACACCAGGGTAGTGTCCATAAAGCTCTCGTCGGCCCAAGAGTCCACGAGCACCAAGAGCCCAAGAGCACTCCCTGTACACATATTTACCTGGTTTGTTTGATATTAATAGTTAGAAATGAATACTTAACAAATAGGACATTTCTGTTCTGTTTAATTCTGTGTTTTCACAGAACTTCACAGAGTTTTCATGGGGGCTCCACTCTAGTTCCCTGCGGCTAATCTGAGCGTATGGTCACAAGAGATGGCTTGAGCTGACAAATTAGTTAAAGACTGCATTGCATAGACAATAATGTGTGTTACTAGAGATAGCCTCGGAGTAGAACAATCCCTCATTGTCTCAAAATCATCCTTGCATCTGGGAAACTAAGCCAGGGAGGGGTTAAGACAACAACCCACGTGCAGATAACGACAGGATGAACCCAGAGTGACTTATGATGCTCCTTGGTCTGCATGAGGAGGGTTGAACCAACCATGACTGAGCATTGTTAGTGTCAGCTATATAGAGTACTCTGCCTTTGTGTAAAGGTTAGGTTACTCGGTCCAACACTCAAGGGTGGGAGGACGACCAGCCTCAATATTGCAATAATCAATCAATATTAAAGAAAGATGATCGTTTGAAGAAATGACTCTCTCAGTACTGAATTTCCACAACACAAGACGAACTGGCAACAAACAAACAGAAAACGCAGGTATAAATACACAGAGGATAATGGGGAAAAATAGGAGACACTTGGTTGGGGGTGGAGACAAGCACAAGACAAGTGAAACAGGTCAGGGTGTGACAGTCCTGGGCCTGGCCACCGCTAGCTCCTCCTCCACAGGAACCCTGGGAAATGTGGCGCAGGAACTCCATTGTTCCTCTCTCTCTCCCTCTCTCTTTCTCTCGCTCTCTCCAGCCTCTTTCTCTCTATCTCAGATGGCACACAGGCCCTGTCCCTCCCTACGGGGAAAACAAAATGCACAGTGCTGCGAGATTGTGTCTTTAAAATGTAAACTACTTTATTAAGATCTTGTGAAAACATGCTGAATTGGTCCAGCAAGTAATGACTTTAGTGAAGCTATTTGCAGCATAGAGTGAGAGAGACATAATATAACACTGTACATAGCCATAACATACCATTTGAAATGAGTGTAATGTTTATTGTTAATTTCTGATTGTTTATTTCACTTTTGTTTATTATCTATTTCACTTGCTTTGGCAATGTAAACATATGTTTCCCATGCCAATAAACCCCTTACATTGAATTGATAGGGGGCAGGAAACATTCAAGGCAGGTCCTGGAGGAAGACTGGGCATCACGACAGCTCTGCCAGCCTACTCTCTCTCCATCTGGTTAGTCTTTAGAGCTGTGAGACACACTGTATGTACCGTAGTATTACTCTACTGTACTGTAAAAACTCACAGGGGGAGAATACAGGATGATAGCAAATATTTATTTATCCAAATCTTAGCTGACAAAAGCGAAGGATATTTAATTTTGTTACGTTTGAAAGGAAGCTTTTGTTAAATAGCTTTTCTATAGCTAGGGGACAGAAAGTAAGGAGTGGTTTAGGGAAGTGATGACATTGCTGGAGGATACCAAGACATGAGCCTGTAAGTAGATATGTACAGCTTTATTCAATATTTTTCAAGTTCCGTCCAGGTGCGATCTTCATTCAAAAAGGTGGTGGTCATTGTTTTGAGGTTCTGTCATAAACACAAAGCAACAACCACTATCCTCGTCTCCCACCCTTACAACTATCATATCACACGCTACATTGCCTTCCATCCGCAGAAAATGGAACCTCTCAGTGTTGGAATCAGCAAAGCCTCTTGGAGTGGACCCATCAATGACCTTTAAGCTTTAACTCTTAGTTGGTGCTTTTATCCCAACCTAAACCCACTTGACCTCTCCATCAGCAAGCGTGCCGAAGGTACAAAAGAATGCACCGCCACAAAGTGAGGAAACAAGGTAATGTTACAGGCAAGATGTGAGGGTGAATAGAACTAGCCCGTCATTTCACACACAATCAATGGTTGCTCAAACCACAAACCCAAGACCTTAACAATACACCTCAACATTTGTGAAAGGAGAAGGATTATGCTTAAAAAGCACTAACAGGTTATTTTAATTGTGACACTCCATTACTGGTGGGAATCATTGGGACCTTGTACGATCTAAGTAGCTTCTCTTAGAATTGGTAAGTGCCACATGTATAAGTGCTATTAGTTATGTGCATCACGATCTGCATTTACAAGAGACACAAGACAGTTAAAGTCTTAAATGTTTAATTAGCTCTCTGAAGCATGAAGGGATTTTCCACAACTTAGAGTGATAGTTACATAAATAAAGACTAAACATTGCATCCTATTTATTATAAGAAACAATGTTCTCATTACAAAAATACAACATAACTATCCATAAATTACGGCATAGGGCCAGATGTACTTTTTGTTTGTTTGTTTTTCGTATCACAGACTCTCTGCATTGTATTTTTAAGAACCTCGAGAGCACAATCGCTCTACATATCACTCAGTAATTCACAACTACTTTCTTGGCACATTTAACCAACATGGAAAATAAAAACAAACAACATCTCTGAAACACTCAATTATGCATTAAACGTACATATTCAGTTTCATAAATATTGCCCAGTAAGCAATCTATCCTGAGATCAGAGGCATATCCCTTGGGATGGACGTAACGGCTGTGGTTATGAATCCTGACAAGTGAGCTGAGCTAACAAAGGCCTTGGGAGTGTGTTCCTGCACTGGAGTAAACGGCATCAAAGAAAGGGGTGTGACAATAATGGAAATTGTTTTGACATCCAGGATTAAGTAATTATTGGATTTAAATAAGAGGGGAATTCCATCCGATGTAAGGTAAAACAAATAAAACCAGTGAATGCATTTTATTCCACAGGCAGAAGTCGTCCCCCACCCCCCCCCCCCCCCCCCCCCTCTAGCCTCTAGCCAGGGAAGTTAAATGTTAAGATTACATCATGTACAGTATGCCATCACCTTACAAACAATGGAAACTTGCATTTACATCCATGTAGTCTATCTGAAAGGTCAGCAATGGGAGACAAGCTCTCAGATATGTCCTACATGAGTGAAAAATACATTTCTAATAGGAAATAGTAACTTTACAACAGCAGGTCTAGTTTGGACCAGCAGCTATGAGATGTTTGTGTGTAAACAAGACACTGTATTTCTTTGGACCATCTGTGGCTGCGACATTCCGTTCCCTGCTGTACGGTATTTTTGAAATGCAACCAACTCTGACTAATCTTTTTCCATATTCTCTAAGATGTGTTCTTTAATTAAGAATCTTAGATCTAAAATGTAAAACAGCAACGAGTAATCATCGACCTGTGAACCATTTGTCTATTTTTCTATAACTTTCACAAGCATGTGGAGACAAATATAAAAGAAACTCTGACTACACACACACACACATACAAACATACAAACATACACACACCAAACTACAGAGCTTTGCTTTGTTAGGTTACAGCCTTATTCTAAAATGGATTAAATAAATATTTTTCCTCCTCAATCTACACACAATAGCCCATAATGACAAATCGAAAACAGATGTTTTGAATTTTTTGCTAATTTATTCAAATGTAAAACAGAAATAACTTACTTACATAAGTATTCGGACCCTTTGCTATGAGACTTGAAATTGAGCTCAGGTACATCCTGTTTCCATTGATCATCGTTGACATGTTTCTACAACTTGATTGGAGTCCACCTGTGGTAAATTCAATTGATTGGACATGATTTGGAAAGGCACACACCTGTCTATATAAGGTCCCACAGTTGACAGTGTATGTCAGAGCAAAAACCAAGCCATTAGGTCGAAGGAATTGTCCGTAGAGCTCCGAGACAGGATTGTGTCGACGCACAGATCTGGGGAAGGACACCAAAAAAATTCTGCAGGATTGAAGGTCCCCAAGGACACAGTGGGCTTCATCATTCTTAAATGGAAGAAGTTTGGAACCGCCAAGACTCTTCCAGGAGCTGGCCGCTCGGTCAAACTGAGCAATCGGGGGAGAAGGGCCTTGGTCAGGGAGGTGACCAAAAACCTGATTGTCTCCAGACGGAAGCCACTCCTCAGTAAAAGGCACATGACAGCCCGCTTGGAGTTTGCCAAAATGCACCTAAGGACTCTCAGACCATGAGAAACAAGATTCTCTGGTCTGATGAAACCAATATTGAACTCTTTGGCCTGAATGCCAAGCGTCACATCTGGAGGAAATCTGGAACCATCCCTACGGTGAAGCATGGTGGTGGCAGCATCATGCTGTGGGGATGTTTTTCAGCTGCAGGGACTGGGAGACTAGTCAGACGCTCCCCATCCAAACTGACAGAGCTTGAGAGGATCTGCAGAGAAGAACGGGAGAAACTCCCCAAATCCAGGTGTACCAAGCTTGTAGCGTCATACCCAAGAAGACTCGAGGCTGTAATCGCTGCCACAGGTGCTTCAACAAAGTACTGAGTAAAGGGTCTGAATACTTATGGACGTGATATTTCAGCTCTTTATTTTTATTAACTTTGCAAAAATTTCTAAAAACCTGTTTTTGCTTTGTCATTATGGGGTATTGTGTGTAGATTGATGAGGGGGGAAAAAACAATTTAATCCATTATAGAATAAGGCTGTAACATAACAAAATGTGGAAAAAGTCAAGAGGTCTGAATACTTATGACTCCGATCTAGCCTATGTATAAAAAGTCTTGACACCAGACATTGACATCAGATGTTGCTGTTTGTTTCTGATGTCACTGAGGTCTAAATTATGTAAATAAGGTTATAAGGAACAAACAACTTCAAACAACAAGAATAACCAAAGTGGCAGGAAACTTGAAAGTCATATGATAGTCATAATCAGTCATGTAAAGGATTTTGATGTCTCTGTAGAAATGTACTTAAGCTATCTAACCTGGCCCGTTTGTTTTTTCCCAGAGTTCACCGAGGTCTGCATTGATTCAGTTCCAGTTTTGGAACATATCCTCAAATAGAAAGGGCATATGTGACCCGGTGCTTTGGCAGAGAGGTCAGGGTGACCCAAACCAAGATATGAGTCAGCTAGTAAACAAACCCATGCAGGAAGCAGACTGCAACAGTCCCACATTTATTTGCTTTGGTGCTGAAACACATCCATGATAAAAGTTACTGACCTGTAAATTTAGATAAATTCCAAATGTCTTGAACAAATGGCCAATGACAGGACTGTTAGTCCTCAAGAATAAGTGGAATGTAATCACTGAGAGGTCTGGGTTTTATGTTCTCTGCTCTCTCTCTTTCCGATATCATGTGTGCTGTCATCCTCAGGACTGTCAGGACTGTGTCTGCTTTGTTCTGGCCTGGCTGATATCGCTGCTCTCGGCTTTCTGTGAGTGCTCTGTCTGTCTATCTATCTCCAGTCTGTCTAGCAGAGAGAGACAGAACAAAGTGTATACTATCTGCCCTTTGACCCTTCCTTGCTGACTGAGAGGACAACAGAGGTAATAGACTAGTGACACCTTCACGAGAGATCGCTCTGTTACCTGCAGACATTACCCGTAACATACTGAATGACCCTTAAGTCTCCTTCTCACTCCTTCAACAACACACATTTGGACAAACACAGTGACCCACTCCATCACACTCTAGATATATGACCCTGTGATGCCCTTGCCTAGTAATTATCTACATTAGTTAAAGGCCCAGTGCAGTCAAAATTAGGTTTTTCTTTTTGAAACTTACACTGTAAAAATGTATAATTGTTTTATCAGTCTTATTTCCTGATAGTTGCTGGTTAAAAATACAATCTACACAGGACCCTCTATTCAGCAGATTTTGCATGGGTGGAGTTTCGACTTGCCTCGTGACATCACCAGGTGGTAAATAAGACAAATAGATAGACAAATTAATAGACAAATAACAAAGAAAACTACTTTTCAGTTTTCTCCTCCCCACACATACCACTCCCAGACATTCCTAGCAACATTCTGGCTTAGAAATGTTTTTTTTAGATAAAAATCTTTTGGACAATTTGAATGGAAATCTATTACATTAAGGTATGTCATTGTTACCCAGAAAATGATTTCATTTTGATATAAAAATGGCTGCATTGGGCCTTTAAAGCACAACTGATACATGAGATCTCTAAGGGCCACAACACCTCAATTTGTCTTCTTTGGTCCCTGAGGGTGAGTGTAAAGCATGTCTCTATAGAGGGAATATTATGTGCTTACGACAGATAATGATTTGCTTTGCTATGACTAGTCTGACCGAGGAAGAAATAAGTTTAGGCTACAGTTGTCATGGGAGACGTTGAACATCTGAGGATGAGGATGACACATGCACCACCAGTCCAAGCTCTTCTCTGTCCTGGCACCCCATGAAGTTAGGACAGCAGAGTCCCTGCCCATCTTCCGAAAGCACCTGAAACACTACCTCTTCAAAGAGTATCTTAAATAATTCCCTTCCTCACCTCAACAACCCCCCCCCCCCCCCACCCCCCACATTTAGTTTTTCCTGAACCAGCACTCGCACTTGACTCCCCCCACCCCTTACTAGCTCTGACTTTGCTGATAGCGACTTTATTGAGGAAAAATGTACTTACTATGACTGTGATATGTCGTTGTCCTACCTAGCTATCTTAAGATGAATGCTCTGGATAAGAGCGTCTGCTAAATGACAAAAATGTAAATCTAAAAATGGTTCGCCACTGAAGGTTCACTGGTTCGAATCCCTGAGCCAACTAGGGGAATCATTGGTTGACGTGCCCTTAAACAAGGCACCTAAACCAAATTGCCCCTGTAAGTGGGTCTGGATAACAGCATCTGTTAATTTACTAAAATTTACAAAACATTAGGAACACCTGCTCTTTACATGACATAGACTATCCAGATAAAGCTATGATCCCTTATTGATGTCACCTGCTAAATCCACTTTAATCTAGTAGATAAATTAGTAGATTAGTAGATCTAGTAGATAATTAATTTAGTAGATAAAGGGGAGGAGACAGGTTAAAGAAGGAATTTTAAGCCTTGAGACAATTGAGACATGGATTGTGTATGTGTACAATTCAGAGGGTGAATGGGTAAGTCAAAAGATTTAAGTGCCTTTGAACTGGATATGGTAGTAGGTGCCAGGCGCACTGGTTTGAGTGTGTCAAGATCTGCAATGCTGCTGGGTTTTTCACGCTCAAAAGTTTCTCATGTGTATCAAGAATGGTCCACCACCCAAAGAACATCCAGCCAACTGTGGGAAGCATTGGTGTCAAAATGGACCAGCATCCCTGTGGAACGCTTTCGACACTTTGTAGAGTCCATGCCCCGACAAATTGAGGCTGTTCTGAGGGCAAAATATGGTGGAACTCAATATTAGGAAGGTGCTCCTAATGTACATTTCTGCTCGTGGTCCAGAGGCCTGGTTATAATGTTCTAACATTCTCTGTTATCTTGGGGCGCAGATCTGGAGCCCTCCCCTGTCTCTAACAACCAGGAAATGAGAGGCGTCCAGTGCAATTAGGAGCAGACAATAAATAAACCCCTGTCCTGTCCAGCAGCGTGGCTGCAAGACATCCCTGATACTGATAGGATCTCTAGCCTTTTGCAGCCCAAACTCAACAGCATGCGCCACCAGGCAAGATCTACCTGTATGCTTTGATTGAAACAAAATACAAGAAAGGTTCATAGTTTGTTAACACCATCTGCACTAATTCGCTCATGAAACAGTAATTCAGGAAGATCTAAATGCATATTCCAATCAAATTGATTGAGATCAAATGATTGGCATGCAGATGCCGTTTGGACAGGGAAGCAGGGGTGTGTAATGATGGTGGCAGGAGTGCGTAGTGCTGGGCAGCCAGGCGCCCTCAAGCGACAGGGAGGGAGAGCGGGAGCAGGCGTGACAAACTTGGTGTTTGACAGTATGAAAATAACATGTTCTTGAGACAATGTGTGGGCATAGTCAGACATTTCAATTGGAGGATGCATTTTATGCATACTTTATAATGATATTCAATAGGCTACATCTGTCAGTACACACTTTGATTGATGATGACATCGTAAAACATTTTGGGGAGCTACCGTTCCTAAAAAAATAGCACTACACCAGTCCTCTGTGGCAAACATTTTAGTGGCCCCCAATTGATGGCAGAGAGAAACATTTAAGTTTTAAAGTACATTTCCTGCAGTTCTACAAATTTTACCATGGGGCGTAGAGAAAATCTTGCAATTTTATATAACATTTCATGCAATTCTACACATTTTGCCATGCGGTGTAGAGAACGTTTTTCAGTTTTAAAGCTAATTCACTGCAATTGTCAGCCTGTAGATCAGGGACCCTGGACATGTGCCCTGCGTGCCCGGTCTGTACTCGGCTATGATTATTACAAGTTTAGTTGGCTAGACTAATTTACCAATCTAAAAATTGTTAGCTGACATGGATCATTGAGTGACTATCAGTGACTGACATAAGAGAAAATGCATGATGCACTACCAAAATTGCACCTTGTGTATTCTACTATTCTAACTCTCAACAATAAGTTGAAACCCTGACTAAGTTTCTAAAAAACATATATATTTGTTTTGGGGGGATCTGGGGCCCTAAGCGACAGCTTATGTCGGTTATGCCTGGAGCCAGCCCTGGATCTGCACACTCTCACAGCCAGGAGCAATGACAGACAGGCTGTGTCCACAGCCTCAGACAGAGCAGAAGAGCTAAGGTCCTGAAAGACTGACTGGAGGGGCTAGAGCAGGACAGGCCACTCAATGCGATTCATCTCCAGTCTACTCTCTGAGGAAATTGGCCCACCGACCATAACTTACACTTACCCGCACTTTGAAGTGTTTGTGAATGGCACCATTTACATTCTTGTGACCACGTGTGTAACAACCTCTCAACTTCTGGGAAATGGTAAAACACAGACCATGGTAGTTATGTTGTCCAAACGTCACGTGATGAGCATAAAAGATAATGGAGGTGAATCTTTGGTTGACTGCTTCTTTACGGGAATGACAGGAACTGAGACACACAGACGTAGCACAGATTAACTCTAATGAATAGGATTTTTTGAAGACATTCTGACTCACCTATGACATGATCTTATGATCTTATGACCTATGATCTTTAGTTCTCCCAGAGGTTTCTCATAACACATCTACAGATTGGCCAGGTTAGAGGAGGATTTGCACCTCATTCAGCTACAGTAGTAATGATATTCTAAGGCCGATTATCTTCTAAACACAGGCATGTTCCCAGCAGTCCTACTGCATCTTTGTCTCTATACTGGCCTGGCTGACACTTCTGGTACTGCTGCTGTGTCACGCCCTGACCGTAGAGAGCCTTTTTATGTCTCTATTTGGTTTGGTCAGGGTGTGATTTGTTGTGGGCATTCTATGTTTCGTTTTCTATGATTTGGTATTTCTATGTTTTGGCCGGGTAGGGTTCTCAATCAGGTACAGTTGTCTATCGTTCTCTCTGATTGGGAACCATACTTAGGTAGCCTTTTTTCCCACCTGTCTTTGTGGGAAGTTGACTTTGTTAAAGACACATAGCCTTTGAGCTTCACGGTTTGTTTTTGAAGTGTTTATTGTTTTATTCGGCGCCATTTTGATTTAAATAAAGAAAATGTACGCTCACCACGCTGCACCTTGGTCCTCTCCTTCAAACGGCCGTGACAGAACTTCCCACCACCAAAGGACCAAGCAGCGTGACTGGACATGGGAGGACATTTTAAATGGCAAGGGTTCCTGGACGTGGGAGGAGATCCTGGCCGGGAAGGATCGCCTGCCCTGGGAGCAGGTAGAAGCAGAGAGGAAGGCGAAGGCAGCAGCTAAAGCGGAGCGACAACGTTATGAGGGAACACGGCTGGCAAGGAAGCCCGAGAGGCAGCCACCCATTATTTGGGGGGGTGGCACACGGGGAGTGTGGCAGAGTCAGGTTAGAGACCTGAGCCAACTCCCCGTGCTTACCGTGGCGGGCGTCGTACTGGTCAGGCACCGTGTTATGCGGTGGAGCGCACGGTGTCTCCAGTACGCGTTCTTAGCATGGTGCATCTGCCGGGCTAGGGTGAGCATCCAGCCAGGACGGATTGTGCCAGCCCTGCTCTCCAGACCTTCAGTGCGTCTTCTCGGCCCAGGATATCCTGCGCCGGCTCTGCGCACTGTCTCCAGTGCGTCTGCACAGCCCAGTGCGTCCTGGGCCTGCGCCCCGGACGTGCCGGGCCAAAGTCCCCATCCAACCAGGACGGGTTGTGCAGGCTCTTAGCTCGAGACCTCCAGTGCGCCTCCACGGCCCAGTGTATCCGGTACCTCGGCCAAGGACAAGACCTCCTGTATGTCTCCCCAGCCTGGTGAGTCCTGTGCCTCAGCCAAGAACTAATCCTCCTGTATGTCTCCCCAGCCTCGTGAGTCCTGTGCCTGCTCCCAGAGCCAGGCCTCCTGTGTGTCTCTCCACTCCAGTGATGATCCATGGCACGACGCCTCCAGTGATGATCCATGGCACGAAGCCTCCAGTGATGATCCATGGCAAGAAGCCTCCAGTGATGATCCATGGCACGAAGCCTCCAGTGATGATCCATGGCAAGAAGCCTCCAGTGATGATCCATGGCAAGAAGCCTCCAGTGATGATCCATGACAAGAAGCCTCCAGTGATGATCCATGGCACGAAGCCTCCAGTGATGATCCATGGCACGAAGACTCCAGTGATGATCCATGGTACGAAGCCTCCAGTGAAGATCCATGGCACGAAGCCTCCAGTGATGATCCATGGCACGAAGCCTCCAGTGATGATCCATGGTACGAAGCCTCCAGTGAAGATCCATGGCACGAAGCCTCCAGTGATGATCCATGGCACGAAGCCTCCAGTGATTATCCATGGCAAGAAGCCTTCAGTGTTGATCCATGGCACGAAGCCTCCAGGGGTGAAACATGGCACGAAGCCTCTAACGAGGGCCTCCAGTCCGGAGCCTCCAGAGACATCCTCCAGTCCGGAGCCTCCAGCGACGCCCACCAGTCCGGAGCCTCCCGAGACGTCCTCCAGTTCGGAGCCTCCAGAGACGGCCTCCAGTTCGGAGCCTCCAGACCGCCTCCATTCCGAGGCCCGCAGCAACGAGCGTGCCCAGTCCGGGGTCCGCAACGAGGTCCCCCACACCAGAGGCGTCACCAAAGTGGGGTGAGCCAGAGGTGGAGCGGGGTCTGCGTCCCGCACCTGAGCCGTCACCGCGGATGGATGCCCACCCAGACCCTCCCCTATAGGTTCATGTTTTGCGGCCAGAGTCCGCACCTTTGGGGGGGGTACTGTCACGCCCTGACCGTAGAGAGCCTTTTTATGTCTCTATTTGGTTTGGTCAGGGTGTGATTTGGGGTGGGCATTCTATGTTTCGTTTTCTATGATTTGGTATTTCTATGTTTTGGCCGGGTATGGTTCTCAATCAGGGACAGCTGTCTATTGATGTCTCTGATTGGGAACCTTACTTAGGTAGCCTTTTTTCCCACCTGTCTTTGTGGGAAGTTGACTTTGTTTAGTGCACATAGCTTTTGAGCTTCACGATTTGTTTTTGTAGTGTTTATTGTTTTGTTCGGTGTCATTTTGATTTAAATAAAGAAAATGTACGCTCACCACGCTGCACCTTGGTCCTCTCCTTCAAATGGCCGTGACATGATGGCTGTGCTTTTGATCTACTTGTCAATTACAGCACTTCCATGACAAAGATGTTTATTGAAGTTAAAAGCATCCACACTGATAATTTAGCAGCATGCTCTGGGTCTTTTAAACATCTTTCTTGTAAAGTATTGGGTTTCGGTTCATTTCTCTACTATAAGAACAATTATACAACAACTTTACAGACTGGATAAATGGACAGAAGAACAGTTCAAAGCAGCACCACAGCAGTCAAAAACACCTTGCTCCAAAAAACCCTCTGGCTTTGAGATGACAGCCAGGCTGTGAAAAATATGTCCCTTGGTTTGCCCAACTACAAGCCTTTCCTTATGTGCTAGGTTTTTCCAAAGATGCAAATGTGAACATCTGATTGACTGGTGGCCTATTGAAAGACATTAACCTTTCTCTGGAGACAGCATGGGGTTCAGGTACAGGAAACCATGGCTGGATTAGAAATCTAAACGTTTTTGAAGATTGTGCAAGAGTGATTTTACATATCAAACTGTGAAGAATCCCCCCATGTCAGACAACAAAAGTCTCCTCCTACTAACAAATTGGGGGTGAAAAAGCACATAAGGGCCCTGTTTTCCAGCACCCAGATCCAGGACCCAGACACCCAGATACTTGGCCTATACTTGGACAAAAGAATGCTCAATGGAGAATACCCGTTGGACATGAATAGGCTTAATCTGGATCCAGGAAACCCGAAACCCAAGAAGATTAATGTGCATACTGTACTGTACTACCACATGGACCATAACCATCCTGGCGACCATTGTTGTGTATATTAATCCATAGACATAGAGGTGTGTTAAATCCTCCATATCATCAGAAGACCACCATTATAGTCCAGTCTATACTGATTTCCCCTCCACCACAAATCTGCCCATTAAGATATGGTTTTGTATGGAGAAGGATCAGCGTTGGGTGGGATTAGGTTGACTCAGCATTGGGGTGCTGATGAGACTTGGGCGGCCGGCGTTAATGATAAGTGTTAACGATACGCAAGAGAAGGCTTAGATGTTTGGAATCAGCTAGGATGTAAACACTCGGACACGGCTGGTTTAGCGTCATAATCTCTTCCCTGGTACATAGAAACTCAAGAGCCATGCCACATGGTGTGGTAGAGTTTCAGGCTCAGGTCACTTCTCTACATCTGTGTCAAGTATCTTTTAAACTGGAATAATACACAAGACAAGGCCATTTGACAGAGAAATGATACAGTGTTACGTTCCCCAGTTTCTGTGTTCTGTTTTGTATTTGAGTGTGTGTTTCAGGAGATGGCTTCCTGAAGTACTCCCCAACCAGCTGATTGGTCAACCCCAGGCTAATTGGTGATTGGAGCTGACCCCGCCCCCTCGTCAAGAAGCAGCTGACTCTAATCACCATTGCCACCTGAAGATAAAAGCCAGTGTTCTGCCCAAGAGAGTGTAGAGGAGAGATTTGGAGATTTGGAGATTTGGAGATTTGGAGATTTGGAGATTTGGAGATTTGGAGATTTGGAGATTTGGAGATTTAGAGATTTGGAGATTTGGAGATTTGGAGATTTGGAGATTTGGAGATTTGGAGATTTGGAGATTTGGAGTAGAGATTTGGAGATTTGGAGTAGAGATTTGGAGATTTGGAGTAGAGATTTGGAGATTTGGAGTAGAGATTTGGAGATTTGGAGTAGAGATTTGGAGATTTGGAGTAGAGATTTGGAGATTTGGAGTAGAGATTTGGAGATTTGGAGTAGAGATTTGGAGATTTGGAGTAGAGATTTGGAGATTTGGAGTAGAGATTTGGAGATTTGGAGTAGAGATTTGGAGATTTGGAGTAGAGATTTGGAGATTTGGAGTAGAGATTTGGAGATTTGGAGTAGAGATTTGGAGATTTGGAGTAGAGATTTGGAGATTGAGAGAGAGAGAAAGAAATTAGATTGTGATATAGTGTGGGTTGTGTATCAGAAAGTGTGGTATGTACTGTTGTTGTTGGTAGCAGTTTTTCTATGTCCTGTGTTTGTGAGTGTTTGTGAAATCGTTAATAATTACTCTGTTTCGTTTGTTCCCAGGGTGGAAGGAGAAGGCACTTTGGGAGTGCTTAGGCAAGAGGCCCGAGGGCATACATATACCCGTAGTATATTTACTGTCTAGGCACACTAGGTAAGACCTGGGCGGACCACACCCTGTATTTTGGTTAGGGCACCAGGCGGTGTTAAGTTAGGTAAGTTAAGTGGGTAGGCAGGTTAGATAGGAGAGGGGGAACTTTGATATTTACTTTCTTTGCTTTGGTTCCGTCCAGCCCCTTTTCATTTACATTACATTTACATTTAAGTCATTTAGCAGACGCTCTTATCCAGAGCGACTTACAAATTGGTGCATTCACCTTATGACATCCATCCTTTTCCCCATATTACCGTGTAAGAAAACAAATTTGAGTAAACGGTAAATTCTGCTTTTGTGTCATCCTTACTCGCACCTACAGTCCATACCTCTTGCACTTCAGAGAGTTGAGTTGTAGCAGGGAGTTGCGTTCCCTCTTCTCAGAGGCGTGCGTAACATACAGTATGTGTGTTGTATGGTGATATAGTGAGGTACAGTAAACCGATGTGTTCCTAAATCCTTTCCCTCCTACCTACATTAGTGCACCAGATGGACACAACAATACTCTATGACCAACTCTATGAACTCAAGGATGTTTCAACAATATTTGATGTTGGTTCAGAAAACTCAGTTATGGATGATTGGAATTATTTTTCAGAAACATACAAAGCATATCCATGGGAAAAACCATGGGATATTGTTCAACCAATTCATTCTATCTTCATTCTCAAGGTGTGGAAAGAGACCATTAGCTAAACTAAATCCATTTACAGGTTCTGACAGGTTTCCAAGGGAAAGTGAGGAAGAACCAATAATACGGTACCTTGTTTTATTGTTTGAAGAATAAACCACCAATGTCTCTCTTTTGTAATATGTGAGCCCATCATGTTCCTAAGACTGAGGGGCTTGAACCTGCAGCTTTGAAGTCTCAGTCAGAGCCCTATAAGCTAATGGAGGGTAACCAGTCCAATTCTCCCTGGGATATTTACTCAAGGAAAGATAAGTAACCATGTCCTTTCAAAATGCTACAATTGAGGTGACAATGAAAAGGATGAGAACCGCAGGAACAATAGCTGAAAGGGTAATGCCAACAAAAGAGTAAGATAAAACATTATGGAGAGCAATTTACACTTTAGCTAGACGTTTAGACTGCAAGAAAACAAGTTATTGTAAGGGAGGGAGGTTGTCTTTTGAGATGGGAAAGTAGGTTTCCAAGCCCACCTGGAGAAGAAAGCATCTACATAACCTGAGTCAAACATGACCTCACTAAATACTCTCTTAAAACGGTTGCTTATTCTATTTCTATTCAAGACTGCTAGAGAAACAGTGAACAACCGAACAACATAAAGTCCTAAATCGGAAGTGTATTTCTCTTCACCCCAAAAAAACTACAATTGAAAGAGGCACCCGGACACTTTGTCTAGGCTTGGGACAAAACTACAGCACATTATATCTTGAACTTAATTTCAACTCTCATGGCTCAATGTGCAACAGGGAGATGGAGAAACCAACTCAGATGTTACAGACTGGACCCTTGACCTCTAACAGGGCTTGGGCACCCAACCAGAATAGGGTTTAGTTTTCAGGAATTAGAAATAGAAATATCTCTATCTTTTCTGTGCTTAACCAAACAGTCAGCAACTTAACAATTGGGTTTTGGATTGTCCCCATTGTGAGAGTGTGTGTTTGTGTGTGTGTACATACGTTTGTTTGTGTCAATGTGTGTGGCGGGGGATATTTGCGTGTGGGTGTGTGTGCATGCATTTTTGTTTACTCTCTTGCTAACTCATCATCTCTATGGTGGGGGAATGTTATGTAGGGTAAATGTGTCCCGGGTCTTTGTAACTGGGGAGACCAGGATTAGTATTGACGCGCCCCTGGATTACATGGTCCCCGCTGGGATGTCAAAGAGCCACGCAGGCTCCTTTCACCTCCCCCTCTGAGGAGAAACGCACCACTGCCAGGGGTTACGTACCATCAAGGACTTGCCTAAGAAAATCAGAAGAGCCTTTGAATGATCTGGGTCACTGTTGACCTGCCACCCCTAGATTCCCATAGATTACCCTGGCCGAGTCTATATCCTGTCAGGTCCGCCTAACCACTAACTAGGAGCCCCACAAAAGGACCCCAAACAAATCTGTCCCTCACAATGGCGGTTATAAACTCAAGCTCCAAGAACTACAAAGCACTTTTCTGGAGTTGACCCTCAGGAAGTGGAGCATTGTGGTGGAACAAAGGAATCTGGCAACTGTCATTAAAGGGTATTTGTAGGACAAGCTATTGTTGCATCACTTCTTGTCTGTAGTTGTTAATATCGTCTCTCTAGACCCTTTTTTACCTGGTTGACATGATATACTAAAAGGCCTTGTGTGTGTATGACCTTCAAGATGTTTTAACGTGTGCCCTCAGAGTAGTGAGGGTGGCAGCCAGGGAGGGAGGGTGACTCGCTTCAATGGACAGATCATTTGGGATCTGAGCCAGAGGTTTTTGGGGGAAATATGAGAGGCCAACCTCCTGCAATCATGCAGTGTCGGTGACTACTCGACTGCGACGCACCAGAGAGCTGCCCCTCAAGCCCCGGCAACTGTGTCAGAAAACTTTGGCTGCTTTCTCTGTATTTATCTTTGGTGATTATGAGTTGTAGATGATCTAAATGCTTTGTCCTTTTTGGTCAGTCAGTGTTACAATACAGGTAGAATTTATGCAGGACACTACTGCCCTCTATGTCTACCCTTGACAACTACAATAAGTCATATAAAGCTCTGCTAACACGAACAAGGCGTGTGTTACTAAAGGGTCTGTACAGTGTGACAACAATAAACATTTAATAGCACACTAATAAAACACATTTTAATACAAAAACATATAAAATACATCAGTACCTAAGATAATGCAATGTAAAGTTTTCCTAACAGACTTCTAAGTGCCTTTGCATTAAGGTACTGCTTGTACAGTATGTAGCATGACAGCGTAGTAAAGCCATTATCAAAACAAGACAACAGAATGGTTTTCAGATTATTATGATAAATCATGCAACTCTGTGTTTTACATTATCTAGGTGCTTGTAGATGAGAGAGAAAGAGAGAGAGAGCGAGACCAGGAAACATAGTTCCCCTGAGAAGCCCCTGTACTGAGGACCTTAAATGTCTGTCAGTGGTATTCTGCCAAGCCCTTCAAATAGCCAGACAGTCTTCATACAGACTCCTCTATGGTTCTGACACGGTGTCCTATCCCCTGTTGCTTCACTCTCTGTACAAATGAGTCTTTCCATTCAGTTGGCTCATTTACATTCTCAGATAAAGGAATTCTGATCCAGCCTATTGACCTGTTACATCGCCTGACATGACTTGATTTCCCTACATACATAGCCAACCTATACAGTATGTTAAAGCTGTTAGATGTCTGGTAAATGTATCTTTAAAGCACATGTGCTTAAAAGCAACACAAGTGTGCTGACACCTGATTTTATACCCTAACAAACCAGCATGGTCATAGAGCAAGGTAAGGTCAAAGAGTCATATTCTGTATCTCTATACATGAGAGTAGAGTATCATGGTTCTTCATTATCTTGCTCTATATGCTCTGCATGCTCTGTTCAAATAGAGCGAGAGGTGCCAGAAAAGGACTGATATCACAAGGGCTGTGTACGAATACCCATTCTTGCGTACTACATACTTAAACTGCACACCATTTACTCATTGGCCAGCAGCATACCACCCTGCATACCACTGCTGGCTTGCTTCTGAAGCTAAGCAGGTTTGGTCCTGGTCAGTCCCTGGATGGGAGACCAGATGCTGCTGGAAGTGGTGTTGGAGGGCCAGTAGGAGGCACTCTTTCCTCTGGTCTAAAAAATATCCCAATGCCCCAGGTGAATCCAGGTGAAAGCTATGATCCCTTATTGATGTCACTTGTTAAATTTTAAAGCCTTGAGAAAACTGAGACATTGATTGTGTATGTGTGCTATTCAGAGGGTGAATGGGCAAGACAAAAAATTTAAGTGCCTTTGAACAGGGTATGGTAGTAGGTGCCAGGTGTACCGGTTTGAGTGTGTCAAGAACTGCAACGCTGCTGTGTTTTCACGCTCAACAGTTTCCTGGGTGTATCAAGAATGGACATCAAAAGGACATCCAGCCAACTTGACACAACTGTAGGGAAGCATTGGTGTCAACATGGGCCAGCATCCCTTTGCTTCCATGTTGCTTTCGACACCTTGTAGTCCATGCCCGACAAATTGAGGTCGTTCTGAGGGCGAAAGGGGCTGCAACTCAATATTAAGAAGGTGTTTCTAATATTTTGTACACAGTGTATTTATTAGTGAAACCACACACCAACATTTTTCAACTGTTCAAATCAAAAGGCTATTGCACAGAAAAACATGTCGGCTGCATTGCAAATTCAGACCCGCTGGACAGCAACATAATAAACTAAAGCAATGATCATTGGGAAAGAGATCAGAATGACTGCTAAGGCTTGATACATACAGTTGAAGTCAGAAGTTAACATACACTTCGGTTGGAGTCAATAAAACTAATTTTTCAACCACTCCACAAGTTCCTTGTTAACAAACTATAGTTTTGGCAAGTCGGTTAGAACATGTACTTGTACACGACACAAGTAATTTTTCCAACAATTGTTTACAGACAGATTATTTCACTTATAATTCCCTGTATCACAATTCCAGTGGGTCAGAAGTTTACATACACTAAGTTGACAGTGCCTTTAAGCACCTTGGAAAGTTCCAGAAAATTATGTCATGGCTTTAGATGCTTCTGATAGGCTAATTGACATAATTTGAGTCAATTGGAGGTGTACCTGTGTATTTCAAGGCCTACCTTCAAACTCAGTGCCTCTTTGCTTGACATCATGTGAAAATCTAAAGAAATCAGCCAAGACCTCAGAGAAAGAATTGTGGACCTCCACAAGTCTGGTTCATCCTTGGGAGCAATTTCCAAATGCCTGAAGGTACTCCGTTCATCTGTTCAAACAATAGTACGCAAGTATAAACACCATGGGACCACGCAGCCGTCATACCGCTCAGGAAGGAGACACCTTCTGCCTTCTAGAGATGAACGTACTTTGGTGCGAAAAGTGCAAATCAATCCCAGAACAACAGCAAAGGACCTTGTGAAGATGCTGGAGGAAACAGGTACAAAAGTATCTATATCCACAGTAAAACGAGTCCTATATCGATATAACCTGAAAGGCCGCTCAGCAAGGAAGAAGCCACTGCTTCAAAACTGCCATAAAAAAGCCAGTTACGGTTTGCAACTGCACATGGGGACAAAGATTGTACTTTTTGGAAAAATGTCCTCTGGTCTGATGAAGCAAAAATAGAACTGTTTGGCCATAATGACCATCGTTATGTTTGGAGGAGAAAGGGGGAGGCTTGCAAGCCGAAGAACACCATCCCAACTGTGAAGCACGGGGGTGGCAGCATCATGTTGTGGGGGTGCCTTGCTGCAGGAGGGACTGGTGCACTTCACAAAATAGATGGCATCATGAGGATGGAAAATTATGTGGATTTATTGAAGCAACATCTCAAGACATCAGTCAGGAAGTTATAGCTTGGTCGCAAATGGGTCTTTCAAATGGACAGTGACCCCAAGCATACTTCCAAAGTTGTGGCAAAATGGCTTAAGGACAACAAAGTCAAGGTATTGAGTGGCCATCACAAAGCCCTGACCTCAATCCTATAGAACATTTGTGAGCAGAACTGAAAAAGCGTGTGCGAGCAAGGAGGCCTACAAACCTGACTCCGTTACACCAGCTTTGTCAGGAGGAATGGACCAAAATTCACCCAACTTATTGTGGGAAGCTTGTGGAAGGCTACCTAAAACGTTTGACCCAAGTTAAACAATTTAAAGGCAATGCTACCAAATACTAATTGAGTGTATGTAAACTTCTGACCCACTGGGAATGTGATGAAAGAAATAAAAGCTGAAATAAATCATTCTCTCTACTATTATTCTGACATTTCACATAAAGTGGTGATCCTATTGGTTAGAGCCTTTCACGTGACAATTAAACTTTATTTGATAACTGACCTAAGACAGGGAGTTTTTACTATGATTAAATGTCAGGAATTGTGAAAAACTGAGTTTAAATATATTTGGCTAAGGTGTATGTAATCATCCAACTTCAAAGACCCCAGCCACCCCAGTCATAGACTGTTCTCTCTACCACCGCATGGCAAGCGGTACCGGAGTGCCAAGTCTAGGACAAAAAGGCTCCTCAACAGTTTTTACCCCCAAGCCATAAGACTGGCTACCCGGACTATCTGCATTGTGTCCCGCCACCCACCACCCGCCCACCCCTCTTTTACGCTACTGCTACTCTCTGTTCATCATGTATGCATAGTCACTTTAACCATATCTACATGTACATACTACCTCAATCAGCCCGACTAACCGGTGTCAGTATGTAGCCTCACTACTTTTATAGCCTCGCTACTGTATATAGCCTGTCTTTTTACTGTTGTTTTTTTTCTTTACTTACCTATTGTTCACCTAACACCTTTGTTGCTCTATTGGTTAGAGCCTGTAAGTAAGCATTTCACTGTAAGATCTACACCTGTTGAATTCGGCGCACGTGACAAATAAACTTTGATTTGATTTGGACTCTAAATTAAATAATTATATACGTAGCCTAGCATACAAGACTAAAACAATCCATATGTTCCAGAGTCCCTGGTGCCGACAGATTCAGAAATCAAAAGATGGTTTATTATTTAGTTTAAAAGCCAAGAGAACAGGCCAAGAGAACAGGAAACACTTTTCAGTGAGAAAACATAAATCCACTTTGGATAATTCTTTTTTTTTTAAAGACTGTTTTCAATGATGTAGCCTACGATGCAATACCTACATTAAAACACCACCGTACAAGCTTCGGGCATTTTTAAGCAATAAGGCCAGAGGAAGTGTGGTATGGCCAATATACCACCCCTTCGGGCTGTTCTTAAGCACGACACAACGCAGAGTGCCTGGATACAGCCCTTAGTCATGGTATATTGGTCATAAAACACAAACCCGCGAGGTGCCTTATTGCTATTATAAACTGGTTACCAATGTAATTAGACCAGTAAACATTTTTTTTTGTCATACCCATAATATACGGTCTGATATACCATGGCTTTCTGCCAATCAGCATTCAGGGCTCAAACCACCCATTTTATAATTAAGAAATAAGACCCGAGGGTTGTGTGGTTGGTTCGAGCACGGAATGCTAATTGGCTAAAAGCTGTGGTATTTATGACCGTATACCACAGGTGTGACAAAACATTTCTTTTTACTGTTCTAATTATGTTGGTAACCAGTTTATAATAGCAATAAGGCACCTCAGGGTTTGTGGTATATGGCCAATTTACCACGGCTAAGGGCTGTATCCAAGCTCTCCAAATTGTGTCGTGCGGAAGAACAGGCCTTAGCCGTAGTATATTGGCCATATACCACAAACTCTGAGGTGACATACAACCCTGCTCTGGACCCACTACTCCCTCTCTGTTGTTTCTCTCTCTCTCGTTTCTCTCTATCTCCCTCTCTGTTGTTTCTCTCTCTCTCTCGTTTCTCTCTATCTCCCTCTCTGTTGTTTCTCTCTCTCTCGTTTCTCTCTATGTCCCTCTCTGTTGTTTCTCTCTCTCTCGTTTCTCTCTATCTCCCTCTCTGTTGTTTCTCTCTCTCTCTCTCATTTCTCTCTATCTCCCTCTCTGTTGTTCCTCTCTCTCTCTCTCGTTTCTCTCTATCTCCCTCTCTGTTGTTTCTCTCTCTCTCTCTATCTCCCTCTCTGTTGTTCCTCTCTCTCTCTCTCGTTTCTCTCTATCTCCCTCTGTTGTTTATCTCTCTCTCTCTCGTTTCTCTCTATCTCCCTCTGTTGTTTCTCTCTCTCTCGTTTCTCTCTATCTCCCTTGCTGTTGTTTCTCTCTCTCTCGTTTCTCTCTATCTCCCTCTCTGTTGTTTCTCTCTCTCTCTCGTTTCTCTCTATCTCCCTCTCTGTTGTTTATCTCTCTCTCTCGTTTCTATCTCCCTCTCTGTTGTTTCTCTCTCTCTCTCTCTCTCGTTTCTCTCTATCTCCCTCTCTGTTGTTTCTCTCTCTCTCGCTCGTTTCTCTCTATCTCCCTCTCTGTTGTTTCTCTCTCTCTCTCATTTCTCTCTATCTCCCTCTCTGTTGTTTCTTTCTCTCTCATTTCTCTCTATCTCCCTCTGTTGTTTCTCTCTCTCGTTTCTCTCTATCTCCCTCTCTGTTGTTTCTCTCTCTATCTCCCTCTCTGTTGTTTCTCTCTATCTCCCTCTCTGTTGTTTCTTTCTCTCTCATTTCTCTCTATCTCCCTCTCTGTTGTTTCTCTCTCTCGTTTCTCTCTATCTCCCTCTCTGTTGTTTCTCTCTCTCTCATTTCTCTCTATCTCCCTCTCTGTTGTTTCTCTCTCTCGTTTCTCTCTATCTCCCTCTCTGTTGTTTCTCTCTCTATCTCCCTCTCTGTTGTTTCTCTCTCCCTCTCTCTCGTTTCTCTCTATCTCCCTCTCTGTTGTTTCTCTCTCTCTCGTTTCTCTCTATCTCCCTCTCTGTTGTTTTTCTCTTCCTCTCTTCCTCTGTCTCTCTCTCTCCCTGTCTCCCTCTCTCACTCTGCTCCATGAATCAACACAAAGAAGAAACCAGAGCTGGCCTTACTCCCTGCGTCTGGGACTGTGCGTGTGAACCGTGTGAGCGGTAGTGAGATCCTTGGGGAAAAACACAGGAGACAGTTAGGGACTTCAAAGGGGTCCTGTGTGCAGGTGTGAGGGCCGTCTGACACAGAGCTCTACTCTGAGGGCCCTGTGTGCAGGTGTGAGGGCCGTCTAACTCAGAGCACTAATCTGAGGGCTGCTTGTCAGTTGCACACCCCTGTCAAACATGGAACTCCTTTGAAGGTCTTTCAGGCATAATGCAATATCTTTACATTCCAAACAACACACCTAGTTGGTTACACCCTCCAGCTTGTACACACACACACACACACACACACACACACACACACACACACACACACACACACACACACACACACACACACACACACACACACACACACACACACACACACACACACACACACACACACACACACCCTGAGGCCTCAGGGTCACAGTCAAGGTGGGCCTGACCCTTATGATTGTACTTCCACATATCAAATCAACCACAAGGTTCATAACCAGACACTGAGGCTATGAGTCACATGCACAGCACAACATCTCATCTATTCCATCTACAGAGTGGACCCTGGGCCTCTCCTTCACTCTCAACCACCCAGTCACCCATACAACCTACCACCCAGACCTACCCACCCACAACTCCAGTCATCCATCAAGCCAGCCAGCCACCCTGCCAGGCTACCAGAATCCAACATCAGCATGTGTAACTGATCATAAATCCTCAACCAACACACCCAGAGCAAATAGCAACTAGCAGGCCATAAACAGATCAGGTACTGCTTATAAAGAGAGAGATAATTAGTCTCACTAACTTCCAATTAACAATCAAATAGCAAGCATGCACAGCATTCTGTCATGGTTATTTCATCATAACTGTTGATGTGTAAGTATGTGCCAGACCTCTGGACCTAATCACAACAGCATCTTGACTTGCATGCTTCCAACATTATTCTCAAATACAGGAATGGAAAGTCTGTCTTCTATATTATACTGGTGGAGAATAGTTGAACTTTAAAATCCCTGCAGATATTGCAAGATTGCCCATAAGAGGGCACTGATGTTAACCTACATGCTACAGTAATGACGAATGCCTAAAATGTTACACTTTAGAGATATTGCTATTTTTTTTAAAGCGTACTTCAATGAACAAGGAAATAAATGATTTTGATTTCTACTCCATGAGTTTGCAAAATTGTAACATGACATTGTAACGCTTGCCTTTGAAGTGAACCTTCTCGTGTAAAAAGGAATTGTCCAACATGTGTGATCATTATTTTCCAGGAAGAACAATACAATAAAATCGGCTACATTTATTCGGAACCTCCACTATGGGGTTCAATGAAAATTATCAGACTTCTTGGACCCTCAAGAGAGCTGGAAAGACGTTCTTGTTTCTATACACAAACACACAGGGGAGCCGAAGTACTCTCTGGTACTCGCATTTAAGGTCATGGGCTGGTCATTTACTGTACTTCGCTGATGGGAGTGACACCAAAGTTGTCATCATTCATGACAAAATTGTTACCTTCTATCAAAGCTGTCTGTTACTTTGCAACATTAGCATTGTAATCATCAGAGGCTGGTTTTTGGTTGTTCCGGTCATGGTCTGCTCTATTCTTGAACCTACCTTCAAATGACAGGAGATTTGAAGCTGGGGGACATCTAACAGCACTGTGGGAGAGGTGGCATCTTGATGAGCCACAGGTTAATGGCTGCAGACAGTGTTCTGCTACCGGGTATGCTACGGTCAACGTGTGTGTTTCATCAAAGATCTTGTATTGACTGTCTATTCCACTCGCTGGTTTTGATCGTCTTGTATAGATTTCTTATCTAGGATTTCACCCAGACATAAACAATCTCCGCTCAACCATCCCCCAGCCACATCCCAGCCACCTGTGTCTCCAGGGGAAAAGGAGACAGTAAACAACGCTGAAACCAGAACCTTGGGAAGGACAGAGGAACAGCCACTTCCAGCACCTCAGAGCAGCAGGAGGTCGAGGAACCCAATGACACTTCAGGTTTGGACTAATGTTGTATGACTTGCATATGCATGTGTTATAACCACTTGAGGTGTTAGGAGCACACAAAACATAGTAATACATGGATTATATAGATTATAGGTTATTTTACTGGTGGTTTAATGACATAGATATGGCGACAAGAAGCTATTATAGATTGTGTTGAGTGAAATTTGACAGATCGATTGATCCTGTTCAGAAATGTGTCACAATGCACACAGTATCCAGTAGATGGTAGCATTTGTGCAGTGCTCAAAATACGATGGTAGTGTACCAAGACTGTACCTTATGAACAGGTTTGTCCATTGATTCTCAGGTTTTCTAAGGCTTTCTTTCCACGAGCTGAAGAAGATAACTGGTGATTTTGATGAGAGGCCAGTGAGTGACGGTGGGAGCAGACTTGGGGAGGGCAGCTTTGGAACGGTCTACAAAGGCCTCATCAATGGTAAACCTGTGGCAGTGGAGAAACTACTCTCAGTAGGTGTGGCAATAATACTATTCAAATTGTACACAGAGTATACAAAACATTAAGAACACCTGCTCCTTCCGTGACATAGACTGACCAGGTGAATCCAGGTGAATCCAGGTGAAAGCTATGACACCTTATTGATGTCACTTGTTAAATCCACTTCAATCAGTGTAGATGAAGGGGAGGAGACAGGTTAAAGAATGATTTTTATACCTTTAGACAGTTGAGACATGGATTGTGTATGCGTGCCATTCAGAGGTTGAATGGGCAAGACAAAAGACTTAAGTACCTTTGATAAAGGTGTTCTTAATGTTAGGATTAATGTTTGGTGTATTCAGTGTGTGTATGAGTTCTCCACATTTAATTAAACAGCACATTCAAAAAGGTTTCTAAAACTTCAGTTTCTTACTCTTTTAGATGGAAGACATCTCACTAGAGGAGCTAAATGTTCAGTTCATTCAAGAGGTCCATATTCTTTTGGCATAAGTGTCTATTTTCTGCTCTGCTATTGTTCTATTGTAGGGAGTCCTTATAAACTAGCTGACCTACTGTGCGACCACTTCATAACCATTGCAGCTCTATTTCTTTAACAGAAGCAATAGCCAGTGTGTGCTCAATATCTCAATAACGCAACTTAATGGGTCTCTACTGTAATAAAATCAACAGAGAAATGTCCTGAGAGAATGGCTTTTACTTAGGAGCTGTCCAGATATCAGTTTTAGATTAGATTATTAGTAGATTTGATTTAGCTTGAATTGTCTTTATGGTTTAAAGAAAAGACTACTGTTTATTTGATGATAGGCTTCTTGTTCCACAGGTTGAAACATGAAAACCTGGTAGACGTAATCACCCTTGTTTTGTGTATGCTTACATGTCTAATGGGTCGTTGCCCGACCGGCTGGCTTGCTTGGTAAGCACACACACTGTACAATATCGACATATTTTTGAAATTGTAGCTAACTTAATTTGTACAGAATCAATTAAATAAAATGGATTTTGGAAGAGAGATGTTTTCCAGGTGCTCTCTCTTAAGGATGAATATGGTTGTGTGGTTGTAGGACCGTAGCCCTCCTATGTCCTGGTATAGGAGATGTCTGACCGCCTTGGGAACAGCCAGAGGCTTGGATTATCTGCACAGCAGCAACAATGTCCACAGAGATGACAAGAGGTAAATGGAAGTTTTTAATAAATGCCTTTCCTATGCCACTTGATCAAATATTTGACATTTGAATCATAGTCAGACATGTAAATGAGTCTCCGCACACTCAGGATCAATGGACAATTTTCAATTTATTTAGGCTGAGTTTTCGGTCGTCAGACCTTCATCAGAGCATGACAAAATACATTTTAAATTGTGTATTGATCCTGAGTGTGCGGAGACCTTTTTATTTCAGCGTTACTCTTTATCCCCTCCACCTCAGCTACGGTCGGATGTGCGACAGATCCTCTCAAAAACCATAGACAAACAACCTTGTCATATCAGTCTCAATAGTAGTTATTCATGATTTCTAAACATTTGTGTCTGGCTGCAGAAATACTTTTCTGGATAAAGAAAAAATCTCTGACTTGCGGTCGTCTTCGACAGTGATGACCGAGAGGATTCTGGGTACAACAGCGTACATGGCAAATGAGGCATTCTGGGCCGAGATCACTTCCAAATCAAACATCTACAGTTTTTGGGTGGTACGTTGTACTTTACACTAACACATATGTATGGAACTAACACAATATGAAGACATTATACAATGTTGTGTGAAATCCACACCAGCACTGATTTGATTATCACCTTAGTGACACTAAGCAATTGAGACAGCAATTGGCTACACCCCTAAACATTATGCCAAACAGGTCAAGCCTTTCACACTATCACTTTAAATACCTAAATATAACCCAGAAGATACAGTGACAACAATATTGAATTGATGATGAAACTGCAACGTAAGTCAAACTCCTCAGTGCCAAACTCCAAAAACTACTGACACACATAATTGTTGGACCCTTAAGTGAGAATTGTTTTATTTTTTATTTAACTATGCAAGTCAGTTAAGAACAAATTCTTATTTACAATGACCTCCTACCCCGGCCAAACCCTCCCCTAACCCGTACGACGCTGGGCCAATTGTGTGCCGCCCTATGGGACTCCCGATCACTTCTGGTTGTGACACAGTCTGGGAACGAACCAGGGTCTGTAATGATGCCTCTAGCACTGCAATAATGCCTTAGACCGCTGCGCCACTCGGGAGAACTGCACTGAAACATGCACCTGTGCCCGTCTACCAGCCAATTAATTTCAAATTAAATACCAATAAATTAAAGATTACTGCTCCTCAATGATAAATAAAGAAAACATGCTGGTAAATGTTGATGGAGGCTTATAATGGAAAGTGTGGGAACAGTACTGTATGACATAAATTATGTACTCTAATGTCAGCAGTCCAATAATATAACGTCAGGTCATCTGTCTGTTGAACTGATTGAACCGCATCATAAACCAACAGCTACTGTTAGTGTTCAGCCTGAACCCTGGGAACAGTAGAGTACAGTATCTTAGACATAGCCTGCTATATTATTAATGAAGAGTAATAGAAGGCTGTTGTTGGCTAGAGCCGGAGCCAGCCAGGTGGTTAATCTAAGGTCTCTGTCATCCACAGGTGTTGCTAGAAATATTGTCTGGAGTCCTGCCAGTCGATGAAAATCGTGATCCTAAGTTCCTGGTGAGCAAGCAGAACAATGGAAGCTTTCTCTTTAGTACTCGTCTGTCTTCATCATACAGTGGGATGAATGCATATGATCTAAAGAAAGAAAATATTTAACTTTTTGTATTTACTATGCAGTGTCAATCAAAAAGCTAATTACGCAGCATTACTTAGTTTCTACTCTTCGCTCCCTGTTGAGCATAAGGCCACATTTGTACAGTATACAGTAGATGGCAGACAGTGTTGTATATCTCATCTGTCAGTGTAGTTACCACTGCAAGCAGTATCTGAAGGATGTGTTGCTGCTGTTGATTGGTATGATTTGTTATGACTGTCACAAATGAACATGAAGGATGAGATAGATGGGGAATAAATGGCCCTGGAGGACAAGAGGATGCCGTCTCAATGACAGAAAGAACAAACAGCCACTGACGAAAGAGGTGTGATGCCAGTACAGTTGCTAGCACTTTAGTTGACAGTACTGTCTCCACTGGTATATCAATGGGTACACTGTGCTTCTTAGTTATAGCTGGGAGCCAACGTTTACTACTGTGTGATCAACTGTCTTTATCACATTGAAATAATGTAAATATTTGTATAGGTCCTGACGGAGCTTGAAGATGTTGTCAAAAGCATTTCACTAGAACAGCTGGGATCCGAGAGGGAAGCAGACAACATGGAGAGACTATCTCTTGCCTCCCACTTTTCCTTAAACAAGGTTACTTTGCTCTAGAGCAGTGACCAACATTTTTACAAATTCTTCTGTATTTTTTTTGCTTTAAGAATAAACAGCATATAAATTTTTTATATATGGAAAAACAGAGCATACAGTATGTTTGATGTAAATATTTTTATTATCCTTTTTAAAAAGCCGCTGTTTTAAGAAAAATAAACAACTTAAGACCAAACATGACAGTTCTCATGAGAGTGTATTCCCTTGTCCGAAGATGAGGTGTTAAACTAGTGATTTGCCATACAATAAATCAGTAGACAAGTGACTGTGGCAGAAAGAAATTCCATTTGGAATCACGGTCTCTGGGACTCCCACCTTGCATTCACACCATAGGAGCTGGCACAGTAGCATACTTAGCTTCCTCGAATGCTAATCAGAGCTATATCAATGATGTGAAATTCTGGAAGCCCCTGTTCTCTCTGTTACGTGACCCTCATTGACACCAGATAGACAGATCAGTACAGACAATACCTTTTCATCACAGACAGAGCAGAACACCTACAACATGTACAGCACTTGCATAGAAAAATATGTTTCTCAGCAGATGTGTTTTATGTAAACCACAGTTATCAACCCAAAAAAGGTTTCAATATAAAAAAATTAAAAAATGACAGGAGCAAATATTACATCTTTAAGGGGGGTTTGGACCTCTTCATAGCTGTGCCCACATATCAATGGAGACATTTGATCAACTTTAGGTACAGGAAACACATAACAAATTGGCATTGATCTAAGAGGAATGCAAGGAATGACTGCAAGCATGTGAACTCAACTCATGGAGGGTTCGTCACATTGGCACAAATTCACATTAGTCGCACTAACATATTTTTTTATTCTCGGCAACAGTGTAAAAACCTTTCTTACTTAACTTGTTCTAACCTCTGAATAGCTCAGTAAAATACTTTGAATGAATCGCAGGCTACAAATGGACATTCTCAAGTGTGTGTTTCAGCTCAGTTGTCCATTGGCGTGCATAGTTCAGTCTCTGGGTGGGCTTCGAGGGTTTAGAAGTTTTTTGTAATTTTTTAAATATTTTACAAGAGGTTGTCTCAAATAATATTTCCCTCAATCACTTAGGCTTCGAGGGTTTAGAAGTTTTTTGTAATTTTTTTAAATATTTTACAAGAGGTTGTCTCAAATAATATTTCCCTCCGTCACTTAGGCTTCGAGGGTTTAGAAGTTTTTTGGAATTTTTAAAATATTTTACAAGAGGTTGTCTCAAATAATATTTCCCTCCATCACTCGGAATGTTCCATTATGGAGCGTGTGGGTGTGTGTGGCGGGGGGGGTCTGTTTAGTCATCCTCTTCTCCATCGCCAGGTGGTCTGGTGATGCGGCGTCCTCCCTTCTTCCCAGCGGGGCCCTTGGGCTTGGCGAAGGCCTGCTTGTGTGCGTGCTGCTTGGGATGGACTTCCTCATACAGGAAGTCACCAGTCAGCTCTTCCCCGCTTTCAATCTCGAGCTATGAACAGTCACACACGAATAGTGAGGCGTTGGACTGTTAACCAAACCAGGGTTGGAATCAATTCCATATAAATTCAGTAAATTTAGGGAGTAAACGCATTGAGAAAAAAATGTAATAATAGTGGCAGTTTACATCCTGAATTAAAACGAAATTAACCTGAACCAAACCTACAGATTTTTTTATGAACCCTAAGACACATGGAACACTTGTATTGGTGTTAACACCAATTGTTTGATCTTTTGGTCCTTACCTTCTTCAAAATGTCAATTTGCATGTTGTTCTCCACCATGTCCACCAGGGGATTTTTGCAACTGGAATAGAGCATCCTCTCTTTGATGCTGCACTTGTACCCCGGCATGGAATAAATGAACACTGCAAAAGGCAAAATAACAATGGAGGATGTCTCATCACAATCACAGATATACAATGCAGTAAATATGAAATATGTATTTTGTATATAGGTATGATGACAGCTGTACTTGGTGTCTTCAGTTGGTTCTCTTCTATTGTTCTTTGTGAAAACAGTGAATGTAAATATATTCACCTGTGGACTCCAAGTAGTCACCCTCGTGGGAATGATTGTAGCGGAAGAAGTGATAGCGAGCAGACTCTGTGGGGATCCTCTTGGGCAGGTCTTTCACCTCGGTTGGTTCAGTGTTAGACAACCTAATGAGTTCTTTGGCAAAGTCTATTTCCTATCGAGAGTAGAAATTGAACCATACTATGAATTAACCAGATATGACAGTCGGACAATTACGCTCTAATAAAGTGTAATTTAATCTTTGTGTGATTTATTGAATAGCTCTTTTGATAACATGCCCATTATGAGAACAAGGCAGAGCCGGTTTGATGTGTCACAATTATGCCTTTGTCCCCAAATCTGATCTTGTGACACAAGCCCTTGAATTTCAATGAGAACTGACACAATGACACTTTGGTAAACAAAGAAGAACCACATCGTACTGTTCTCAATAGAACTGACTCCAAAATTCCTTTGACAATCTACAGAGAAGCCTGAGGATAAAAGAGGAACAGAACTTGTTCTCAACTGACTCACCTGGAAAAGCGACAGAAGTACTTACAAGTTGTACGTAGTTGACTTGCTTGTCTCTGAATCGTTTGAGCGCCTCGAATGCGTCTCCATGCATGGGGAACGCCACTCCCTGCAGTGTCTTCTGCTTGGTGTCTACACTGATGTCAGTCTGCACCTGAACACAACACAGAGAAAACAACGTAAGACAACTTAACCTTTACCATAGTCAACACACAACTCACTAGTGGTAGTGCTAGTCATTCCATCAATATCTGAACCAGGAAGTCCTTTTGAGGTCATTACATCTCTTTCCAAAGGGAGAACTGGCCACCTTAAATTAATTTGAAGTAGATATGAGGCAAACAAATCCAGAACATTCACTTCCTTACTTCCTCCTGTTCAGATTCTCCACATTGGGGATAATGACGGATGTGGCTGATGTTTCTATATCTGGACAGGAGAGACAGGAGTGATGATAACGTCACCTTAAAGACTGGAAATGGAAGGGGATTATACTGATGGAATGCACCTATTTTTAGAGCCCTGCTGGTTCCCTCGGAATTAGAGGCTCTGTCGTGTACACATGATTGAGCAGCAGTGCACCCACCTCATGTACCAGATGGATTGTGGGTTTATCCATCAACTTAGTCAAGGCAGTCTCTCTCTCTCCAGGCACATGAATGATAAATACAGTTGAAGTCGGAAGTTTACATACACCTTAGCCAAATACATTTAATCTCAGTTTTTCACAATTCCTGACATTTAATCCTAGTAAAAAATTCCCTGTCTTAGGTCAGTTAAAATAAAGTGGTGATCCTAAGAAGGTGAAATGTCAGAATATAGTAAATAAATCATTCTATTTCAGCTTTTATTACTTTCATCACATTCCCAGTGGGTCAGAAGTTTACATGCATTCAATTAGTATTTGGTAGCATTGCCATTAAATTGTTTAACTTGGGTCAAACGTTTCGGGTAGCCTTCCACAAGCTTCCCACAATAAGTTGGGTGAATTTTGGCCCATTCCTCCTGACAGAACTGGTGTAACGGAGTCAGGTTTGTAGGCCTCCTTGCTCGCACACGCTTTTTCAGTTCTGCTCACAAAGTTTCTGTAGGATTGAGGTCAGGGCTTTGTGATGGCCACTCAATACCTTGACTTTGTTGTCCTTAAGCCATTTTGCCACAACTTTGGAAGTATGTTTGGGGTCACTGTCCATTTGAAAGACGCATTTGCGATCAAGCTTTAACTTCCTGACTGATGTCTTGAGATGTTGCTTCAATAAATCCACATAATTTTCCATCCTTATGATTCCATCTATTTTGTGAAACGCACCAGTCCCTCCTGCAGCAAAGCACCCCCACAACATGATGCTGCCACCCCGTGCTTCACGGTTGGGATGGTGTTCTTCGGCTTGCAAGCCTCCCCCTTTCTGCTCCAAACATAACGATGGTCATTATGACCCAACAGTTCTATTTTTGTTTCATCAGACCAAAGGACATTTCTTCAAAAAGTACAATCTTTGTCCCCATGTGCAGTTGCAAACCGTAGTCTGGCTTTTTTATGGCTGTTTTGGAGCAGTGGCTTCTTCCTTGCTGAGCGTCCTTTCAGGATATGTCGATATAGGACTCGTTTTACTGTGGATACTTTTGTACCTGTTTCCTCCAGCATCTTCACAAGGTCCTTTGCTGTTGTTCTAGGATTGATTTGCACTTTTCGCACCAAAGTACGTTCATCTCTAGTAGACAGAACGCGTCTCCTTCCTGAGCGGCATGGCGGCTGCGTGGTCCCATGGTGTTTATACTTGCGTACAAGTGTTTGTATAGATGAACGTGGTACCTTCAGGCGTTTGGAAATTGCTCCCAAGGATGAATTAAACTTGTGGAGGTCTACAATTTTTTCTCTAAGGTCTTGGCTGATTTCTTTACATTTTCCCATGATGTCAAGCAAAGAGGCACTGCGTTTGAAGGTAGGCCTTGAAATACATCCACAGGTACACCTCCAATTGACTCAAATGATGCCAATTAGCCTATCAGAAGCTTCTAAAGCCATGACAAATTTCTGGAATTTTCCAAGGTGCTTAAAGGCACTGTCAACTTAGTGTATGTAAACTTCTGACCCACTGTAATTGTGATACAGTGAATTATAAGTGAAATAATCTGTCTGTAAACAATTGTAGGAAAAATTACTTGTGTCATGCACAAAGTAGATGTCCTAATCGACTTGCCAAAACTATAGTTTGTTTAGAAATTTATGGAGTGGTTGAAAAATTTGTTTTAATGACTCCAACCAAAGTGTATGTAAACTTCCAACTTCAACTGTACATATTTCAAAGCCTCTCTGCTCCCACACAGATTAATGTTGTTTATCTTCCTTTCAAAAGCTGGTCAATTGGGAGAAATGCTAGCCTGTTTTCGCCTGTCTTGCTTTTTATTGGTTGTATTTAGGAGTGTGACTGAATGCTTCTCAGACCACTTCCTTATATGGAGTTGGAGACATTGTTCATGTCAGACAGTCACAGCAACTAGGTTGTTTCCTCTTTACAAGACTGACTTTGGTTTGGTTGGAATCACGAGCCACTGTGTTACTTTCTCTTTGGTTAATCACATCTTACAACTACCAAGAGAAAAGCAAACTTGACAAGTTTCATTGTTAGTAGCAAGTCAAGCACTGGCTATCACATAACAGTGTACCCTGATCTTATCAGTGGAGCCAAGCCCAGGCAGTGGTGTGACCTTGTCCAAGTGCTTTCCTGGACAGAATTAATGCAAAGTATCAATGCAAATGAATGATCATTCATCAACTTTCAAAGGTGGCCCCTCGTGTAGGCTGACTATACAGAATTTTTTTGTTCAAGACCAGTGTATTTAGTGGGAGATCTCAACAACAACATCCTATTGCTTACAGTGCATTGTAAGTTGTACAACTGAATGCATCCAACTGAAATGTGTCTACCGCATTTAAACCAACCCCTCTGAATCAAAGAGGTGCGGGGGGCTGCCTTAATCGATGTCCGCGTCATCGGAGCCCAGGGAATCGTTTCGGTTGGAGGTTAACTGCCTTGCTCAAGGGCAGAAGGGCATTCGAACCAGCAATCTTTCGGTTACTGGCCCAACGCTCTTAACCGCTCGGCTACGTGCCGCGGTTAGTTGTCCATCTGCCAACTTCCTGTATTTCTAATGAATCACAGCACCTATCCAGTGACTCTTAGTGCCAGGTCGGCATTTTGCACAGCTGTATTGCTGACCTTGTGGTCTTATGGGGGAAGGTATCACCTGCCGTCATTAATATTCAACACTGTCTTTTGGATTGAACACAATTCAAAGCATATGCTATGAGTTTACTGTACATGTTGCTATGAGTTGCTCAGAATCACTCCCACTATTAAGAGAAGTTTGGCTAGATGTCTTGGTTTCAAAGCTTAAAAAAGGTTTGAATCCTCACCCATTTAACAATGACACTTTCAACCAACATAATTACTTTTGCACAGAATCACTTTTAAACATCACAGGAAGTGTGAATACTATTCTCTGTGTGTGTGTGTGTGTGTGTGTGTGTGTTTGTGTGTACCTCACTGAGTTTGATCTGTCTCAGTTCCTCCTCAGCAGCAGTGAGTGGTAGTGGTGCGGCCTTGGTCACCAGGTACTTCTTGTAGCCACTCAGAGACACATCATCCTGGGGGAGTGGGGATAATCACAAGGGGAGAGAGGATCACATACCAGTTAGCCTTTTATACACACTATTATAAACTGGGTGGTTCGAGTCCTGAATGCATATTGGCCGACAGCCATGGTATATCAAACCGTATACCATGGGTATGACAAAACGTTTCGTTTTACTGCCCTAATTACGTTCGTAACCAGTTAATAACAGCAATAAGGCACCTCGAGTGTTTGTGATATAAAACAATTGACATATTTCCATTACAACAACCTGAATGACAAAGCAGACGGAAAATATGATCTTCAAAGTTCATTTCAGAAAGGCATAAGAGGATTTCACAACACAATCTAGGCTAATACAGATAATCTAACCAACCTTTGTATTGCCAAAGAGCTCATCTTTGATAAGCCCCCCACCAAATTCCTTCTTTAGTGTGGCCCTGGTAGCAGCGTATAACATCTTATGTCGCACCTGTTTGAAATAGAATGTATTAGTGAATACACAAAGGGTACTGGAAAAGCAGTCTGTTTACATTTAACTATACCATCCACTTTCTATATCTCAATGACATTCAGTGATTTTATTAATGGTTTTATTGATTTCTGATTCTTATCTTGCTGCCGCAACATAAGCCCCCATTCTTTTCCCCCATAGGAGAGCAAACTGTGCCTGGAAAATCACAAAATAAATGCATCCCATTTGGATGTTTCAGTGAGTACTTTTACATGCACAGTAATCATTTCTATATTAAACTGATTATGGCAGTAGGCAGATTATACAGTATCTTAAATTGGAGTAAGGTCAAAATCGAAGTAAGCATACGCCGATTAAAACACCTGGTGTTCTGTGAAATCTTTTGAATTATTAGGACATGTAAACACCTTAATTCACGTTCCAGCGATGTATTTGAGTTCGGAACAACTGAATGTAAGCATCTTAGAAGTAGTTCACACACAAACTTTATATGTCCGTACTCAGAATAAAATTTGCTTCACAAAAATAGTATGGTCGCTGTGGTATAACGTTTATTTTGATTGCCAATTTTCTGCATCAAGTGGCCTGATTTCAGATGTGTCCATGTAAACAGGACTATTAGGGAAATTATTCTTCTTGAAAAGCATGTAAACGTTTTAAAGAAAGTATTATATTAATCTGACTATCCACAATAAATCGGGAGTATTGTGTGCATCAGGGTTTCCGTTATGAAGAGGTGGCACCGGACAATTGAGACATTTCCCAGACCCATATGCATTGGGTGTGTACCCTGATTAGGGTGTCCACCCACAGTGCTCAGAATGACAGAAATCATATTTAGATTATGGTAATTATTTGTAACAAAACATGCAAATCGGGGATGCAATGACGTGTGTCTTTACCGCGCACTTTGAAGATGTTAGAATAACTGTCCACATTTACTTTTCCTCAGCCAACAAGATGAGTAGCGAAGAGTAAAATCACTAGCCTATGCATTGGTGGCGGGTGAGTTTCTAGTTTGAGGAAGCAAATTTTCACCATAAAAATGCATCTTTATAATAAAGCATTCCATGCATCATCGCATATGCAGATTTATGTAAAACAGCCTACTATTCGTAATGTGAGAAGTAGATTGTATAGTCATAATTTAGGCTAATAATATAACTAGGCAACAGCTCTAGAGTGCATTCGGAAAGTATTTAGACCCCTTGACTTTTTCCACTTTGTTAAGTTACAGCCTTATTCTAAAATTAATAAACAGTTTATTAACTCAACCTACACACAATAACCCACAACAACAAAGCAAAAAAGGTTTTTAGATTTTTGCATATTTATACAAAATGTAAAAATGAAATATGACATTTACAGAAGTATTCAGACCTTTTACTCAGTACTTTGTTGAAACACCTTTGGCAGCGATTACAGCCTCGAGTCTTCTTGGATATGACACTAAAAGATAGGCACACTTGTATTTGGGGAGTTTCTCCCATTCTTCTTTGCAGATCCTCTCAAGCTCTGTCAGGTTGGATGGGGAGCGTTGCTGCACAGCTATTTTCAGGTCTCTCCAGAGATCAGGTTCAAGTCCGGGCTCTGGCTGGGCCACTCAAGGACATTTAGAAACTTGTCCCGAAGCCACTCCGGCGTTGTCTTGGCTGTGTTCTTAGGGCCGTTGTCCTGTTGGGAGGTGGACATTCACCCCAGTCTGAGGTCCTGAGCACTCTGGAGCAGGTTTTCATCAAGGATCTCTCTGTATTTAGCTCTACTCATCTTTCCCTCGATCCTGACTAGTCTCCCAGTCCCTGCCGCAGAAAAACATCCCCACAGCATGATGCTGCACCACCATGCTTCACCGTAGGGATGGTACCAGGTTTCCTCCAGATGTGACGCTTGAAATTCAGGCCAAATAGTTCAATCTTGGTTTCATCAGACCAGAGAATCTTGTTTCTCATGGTCAGAGTCCTATAGGTGATTTTTGGCAAACTCCAAGCGTGCTGTCATGTGCCTCTTACTGAGGAGTGGCTTCCGTGTGGCCACTCTACCATAAAGTCCGGCTTGGTGGAGTGCTACAGAGATGGTTGTTCTTCTAGAAGGTTTTCCCATCTCCACAGAGGAACTCCGGAGCTCTGTCAGAGTTACCATCGGGTTCTTGGTCACCTTCCTGACCAAGGCCCTTCTCCTCCGATTGATCAGTTTGGCCAGGCGGGCAGCTCTAGGTAGTTCCAAACTTCTTAGAAGTTCCAAACTTCTTCCATTTAAGAATGATGGAGGCCACTGTGTTCTTGGGGACCTTCAATGCTGCAGACATTTTTTGGTACCTTTCCCCATATCTGTGCCTCGACACAATCCTGTCTCAGAGCTCTACAGACAATTCCTTCGACCTCATAGCTTGGTTTTTGCTCTGACATGCACTGTAAACTGTGGGAACTTATATAGACAGGTGTGTGCCTTTCCAAATCATGACCAATTGAATTTACTACAGGTGGACTCCCATCAAGTTGTAGAAACATCTCAATGATGTTCAATGGAAACAGGATGCACCTGAGCTCAATTTTGAGTTGCATAGCAAAGGGTCTGAATACGTAAATGAATATGTAAATAAGGTATTTATGTTTGATTCTTTTAATGAATTTGCACACTTTTAATTTTAATTGCTTTGTCATTATGGGGTATTGTGTGTAGATTGGATTAAATAGAAGTTAACTCATCATTTCAGAATAAGGCTGTAACATAACAAAATGTGGAAAAAGTCAAGGGGTCTGAATACCTTCCGAATGCACTGTAAATATAACTAAATCACTGTTTGCAAAAAATACAGTTTTTTGCATGGCTGAGCACTTATAGCGTAGAAGCCTGTGCTATAGGCTATATCAGATACATTTCTTGTTTCTTTACACGGGAATTACACATTTCATGCAATGCTACTACACTTTATATGACTGGAGACATTAGCAGAATCTTAATTTCTTAAAACAACAAATTATAGGGTAGCCTACTCTGCTGACACTGACAAACAGACCAAAAAAACGACATTGTCCATATAATAGGCCCACGAGAAGGGGAGACACAAATAGAATATGACGTCCATCTAAACTGGAGGAGGAAATTATTGTCCAAAAACAAACTTTAAGTGCCACTGACCCAACGATAAAGAGTGAATATGTGAACTGCATACTCACCGGAGATATGGCCTATGCTCTCTGCTGGTGCCAATAAGATAGGCTATAGGCCTACTGTTGTTCGCTCAATTAATTTAGAATTTTTGATAACTTGCTTTCCAAACAATGTTTCCCCGCGATTTAATTTAGAAATATTGCGAAATACCTGGTTGAGTCTCTACTTTTCACTGACAGTCGCAACTCAGCAATCATCTATTTGGTATTTGCTGCACACGCTGCCCAAATTGTGCATGCTGCCTTTCCTTCCGACTGTAGGCAATGCGATTTAAAACTATTTATTAATGTTTTAAGGCTAGGGGAAGGTAATGATCCACTGTGTCCAAATCATGCTTCAGCAGCATATTTTGAATTATTTTATTTAGTTCTGTATAGACAGGAGTAGGCTTAACTAGGCAAGTCAGTAACCAAAATATAATGAATATACGCGCACCAATTCAATTCCACTAAATTATGCAAATTAACCCACAGACCGGAATGCATGACCAGTCAAATGTATTTACATAAACTGCTATTTCCATCAATGAATAGACTAAAGAGTATTATTATTTCGCAATGGGACTTTATTTCTTCTCCCAGACAATTGGCAGGTGCCAATATTATTTATCAGCTTTTCAAAAAAGAAAACACTTCCAAAAGCCAGCTATTGGAAACTCATATATGTATATATAGACTGTACTCAGTCTTAGAACATGTGGAAGTGTTTTGAAACATCTGCAGCTTTCCAGACAAGCCTGGACCTGTGGCACTCAGCCTACGGATAGTGGGTAGGAATGTCGAGCCCTGTCTGCTAGAGTGGGATGCAGTCAGTACTCCCTCGGTCTCTAGTCTCTGCCCCATGTAATTCAGCCTGGTACAGATAGTGTAGGCCAGGGCACATTTCTCTCCTTATCTGTGCATCATTCCTCTGTCTTAATTGTGCCAACTCATTGAATCTGGTAATGCCAAATTCCTTTCAGTCTCTGCCATTACATCAATTTGCAACAGTTGTGATGTTATCTGTATCAAGAGGTGGTCAAAAGCTAAATGTCACATTTGCACTTAAGTACAAACTACATATAACCAACAACAATCAGTAATAAACACAAAACATGTCTGCTAAGGGTCTGTTGTGAGTCGTGAGCATGAAGAGACTTGTCATTGGCATGACCGTGCAAAATAATTAGCAAACGGAAGCTGACATCTGTGTGTGAGAGGAGTTGCTTACAGGAGAGTGGTCAGGTGACCAGGCCATGAAGATCCACTCATAGCCCTGGTTGTTGGAGGAGTCCAGTCGGTACAGGATATAAGATGGCAGGTCGTCCTGTAGTAGAGGCAGGACTAACGAGTCATACTCTTGGTCCCATGTCTTTAATGCTTGCCTGGTTTCGCCCAAAGCTAGCTGCTCTGTAACACAAATATTATCAGAATTTAGTGGCTGAAGATTCAAAGTGAAAACATAATTTTGGTGAATAGAATCTCTCTGTGCTTTCCAACATTTCGGCAACTGTTTTAATTCTAAAAAAGATCTGTAATATATCCTTGAGAGACAACCTTGGTGACAAACATTAGATATGTTTATGGTCAGATCAGTAAAAAAATAAACACTTCTTTACCATCCTCAATCACAATCTTTAAGAGTCGATATTGGTCTCCACACCTCGCACTGGCAAAGATGTCCTTCACGTCGTTACCAGCTAGAAAAACAGTGGGGAAGTGAGTTTGGTATCGGCACAAACATGCAATGTGTTCTAATATGGATGTTTCATAGTAGAAGCCTCACCACTGAAATTGGGCTTAAAGAAATGTTTCAAGCTGTAATGACTTCAGTTAAACCCATGTTAAAACCTTCCAAAGAACAAACCATGTAATTATCTTCAGCCTTATCTATTTAAAACAATCTTAGCCACAGAAGTTTGGTCCACATATACAGTTGAAGTCGGAAGTTTACATACACCTTATATTTCAATAATTGTGCAAATGAAAAATACAATATTGATATCTGTCATTGGTTTGAAAGCACTCAGATACTTTGGTTTAGGCTATTTGTCAGCTCATTGTTTATGTAAATGTCTATTACATTTGAATGCCAGATGTTTCAATGAAGGCGTTGCCCAAGCCAAAATGTTATTTTTTTTTACTAGAGTAAAAGCAGAGACAAACACACACTGTTCTTTTAGGACATCTAGCTACATAACTACCGTTGCTACTCCTTAGCAGAGCATCAAATCAATTATCACAGATAGCTTGCTAGCTAGCTACCGTCGCTAGCGAATACTTAACGTTACTGTACTACAGGATGAAATTGTGCATAAATAGTAAAACATTGCACATCGATTAAAAACAGATTTTTCAATTAAGATGTATACAGTTCAAACACGCTAAGATAGCGACAACATAACTTAAATGAAATAGCTACCCTGTATGCCCGTTTGGTGGGACATTTTGTATTTTTATCGCAAGAAAGGTTGATGAAGCAGAGAACCAAGCCAGGATAAGGAAGTAGGAAGCAGACTAGGCTAAATTCATGTGTCGTCATCATCAGCAAGGTCACGTGGTTCAACCGTGCAGGGGTGACGATGAGGAATACAACAAATCGTATTATTAAATTCCTGCGTTATTTAAATGGTAACAACAAATGCGATGCTTTGACCTCGGGAAGTCTATTGATATTCTACACATACACGCTGGACTGGAGGAGCTAGCTATTTTATAGGCTACTACCAATGACTGTATATATGAAGTCTAACGTTACTACTCTGTCTAGCATGAGGGGATGCCACATTTGTTCCATTGTATCCACTCCAGTCTAGACTGAAATGTAACGTCTGATCTGCAATGTTACATTTACAATGTTACATTCTGCAATGTTACATTTGTAACTTTTGCAATGTAGCCTATTGTTTGTGATGCAATGCTACCAGAGGCAGACTGGGACAGAAATTCAGCCCACATCACACTTCTACGTTCATGTGGATGCTACCATGATTAGGGATAATCCTGAATGAATTGTGAATAAGAATTACAGACGCACAAATTATATATGATATTTATGCCTCTATAACTTTCTCAATCATCAATATTCATGATTTTTTTCAGGATTATCCATAATCAGGGTAGCATCCACATTAACGCATAAGTGATTAGAAAAATATTATATTCTTATTTACAATAAAAGTGACTCTAAAATGACACAATAGATTATTTACCATTAATTTCTATTGGGCACAAAATTATTTGAAACAACCAAAACAAACAGCAAATGCATCCAACAAATTTGTAGTCACAAGCTTCATGTAATTATTGTGTGCTTGGAATATGGGACCAAACACAAAACTTTTGACTACTTTAATACACAAATAAGTGAATTTGTCCCAATACTTTTGGTTCACTAAACTGGGGGGACTTTGTAACCTCATACTAACCTCATTGTATCATTTCAAATCCAAAGTGCTGGAGTACGGGGCCAAAACAACAACAAAAATTGTTACTGCAAAAAAATGTGTCAAAGAAATTAACTTTTTGTCTTGAATACAAAGCGTTATCTTTGGGGCAAATCCGACACCACACATCACCGAGTACCACTCTTTGTATTTTCAAGCATGGTGGTGGCTGCATCATGTTATGCATATGCTTCACATCGCAAGGACTATGGAGTTTTTTGGGATAAAAAGAAAAGGAATACAGCGACACGCAGGAAAAATCCAATAGGAAAACCTTGTTCAGTGTGCTTTCCAACAGACAGGGGGAGACAAATTCACGTTTCAGCAATAACAGGACAATAACCTAAATCACAAGGCCAAATCTACACTGGAGTTGCTAACTAAGAAAACATTGAATGTTCCCGAGTGGCCTAATTACAGTTTTGACTTAAATTGTCTTGAAAATCTATGGCAAGACTTGAAAATGTCTGTCTAGCAATGATAAATTAAATCAAATTGTATTTGTCACATGCGTCGAATACAACAGGTATCACCTTACAGTGAAATGCTTACTTACAACCCTTTAACCAACGATGCAGTTTTAAGAAAATACCTAAAAAATAAAAATTAAGAAAAAAGTAAGAGATAAGAAAAACTAATAATTAAGAGCAGCAGTGAATAACAATAGCGGGGCTATATACAGGGGGTACTGGTACAGAATCAGTGTGTCAATGTGCGGGTGCACCGGTGTCAAGGTAATTGAGATAATTATGTACATGCAGGTAGGGTTGTTAAAGTGGCTATGCATAGATAATAACAGAGAGTAGTAGCAGCGTGGGGGGGGGGGGGGGTTCCAAATAGTCTGGGTAGCCATTTGATTAGCTGTTCAGGAGTCTTATGGCTTGGGGGTAGAAGCTGTTTAGAAGCCTCTTGGACCTAGACTTGGCGCTTCGGTATCTCTTGCCGTATGGTAGCAGAGAGAACAGTCTATGACTAGGGTGGCTGGAGTCTTTGATGATTTTTAGGGCCTTGCTCTGACACCGCCTGGTATAGAGGTCCTGGATGGCAGGAAGCTTGGCGCCGGTGATGTACTGGGCCGTTCGCACTACCCTCTGTAGTGCCTTGCAGTCGGAGGCCGGGCAGTTGCCATACCAGGCAGTGATGCAACCCGTCAGGATGCTCTTGATGGTGCAGCTGTAGAACCTTTTGAGGATCTGAGGAACCATTTCAAATCTTTTCAGTCTCCTGAGGGGGGAATAGGTTTTGTCGTGCCCTCTTCACGACTGTCTTGGTGTGCTTGGACCATGTTAGTTTGTTGTTGATGTGGATGCCAAGGAACTTGAAGCTAACAACCTGCTCCACTACAGCACCGTTGATGAGAATGGGGGCGTGCTCAGTCCTCTTTTTCCTGTAGTCCACAATCATCTCCTTTGTCTTGATCACGTTGAGGGAGAGGTTGTTGTCCTTGCACCACATGGTCAGGTCTCTGATCTCCTCCCTATAGGTTGTCTCGTCGTTGTCGGTGATCAGGCCTACCACTGTTGTGTCATCAGCAAATTTGATGATGGTGTTGGAGTTGTGCCTGGGCGTACAGTCATGAGTCAAAAGGGAGTACAGGAGGAGACTGAGCACGCACCCCTGAGGGGCCCCTGTGTTGAGGACCAGGGTGGCAAATGTGTTGTTACCTACCCTTACCACCTGGGGGTGGCCCGTCAAGAAGTCTAGGATCCAGTTGCAGAGGGAGCTGTTTAGTCCCAGGGTCCTTAGCTAAGTGATGAGTTTTGAAAGCACTATGGTGTTGAACGCTGAGCTGTAGTCAATGAATAGCATTCTCACATAGGTGTTCCTTTTGTCCAGGTGTGAAAGGGCAGTGTGGAGTGCAATAGAGATTGCATCTTCTGTGGATCTGTTGGTGCAGTATGCAAATTGGAGTGGGTCTAGGGTTTCTGGGATAATGGTGTTGATGTGAGCCATGACCAGCCTTTCAAAGCATTTCATGGCTACAGAGGTGAGTGCTACGGGGCATTTAGGCAGGTTACTTTAGTGTTCTTGGGCACAGGGACTATGGTGGTTTGCTTGAAACATGTTGGTATTACAGACTCAGACAGGGAGAGGTTGGAAATATCTGTGAAGACACTTGCCAGTTAGTCAGCGCATGCTCGGAGTACACGTCCTGGTAATCCTTCTGGCCCTGCGTCCTTGTGAATGTTGACCTGTTTAAAGGTATTACTCACGTCGGCTGCGGAGAGCGGGACAGTTATCCGGAACAGTTGATGCTCTCATGCATGTTTCTTGACAAAGCCTGAAGAGTTTTAAAAATAGTAATGTGCAAATATTGTACAATCCAGGTGTGCAAAGCTCTTATAGACTTTCCCAGAAAGATTCACAGCTGTAATCCCTGCCAAAGGGGATTCTAACATTTATTGACTCGGGGGTGTAAATACTTATGTAAATAGAATATTTTTTAATTTTTTTTATAATACATTTGCAAACATTTCTAAAAACATGTTTTCACTTTGCCATTATGGGGTATTGTGTGTAGATGAGTGACAAAAAAAATATTGAATACATTTTGAATTCAGGCTGTAGAAACAAAAAAATCTGGAATAAGTCAAAAGTTATGCATACTTTCTGAAGGCACTGTATATTAGACAAATAAGAAAATCACTGAACAAATGCCTTATAGATGATCAGTGGCTTATATAATACCGTATAACAGCCTAGCTACATATTTCAAATTACTGCATTTCATGTGTTTCCCCTGCCCACTTTAGATATGTGTTTAAATATGAGGCTACATATAATTCAACTGAGAGAAGGAGAGAGACACAGACAGTTCCTTCTTGTTTTGTCTCACTCTCACTCTCTCTCTGTTCTTTTACTGAATTCAATATAAAACCTTCTGTATTTGTCATAGAACGATGCCGAGACTAGTTTATGTGGATGCTGGTAGTCTCTCTCTCTCCCTCTCTCTCTGTTTTCTTCTATTGAGTTCAATATACAATCTTCTGTGTTTGTCAAATAACTATACCGGGACTAGTTCATGTGGCTGTGTATCTCTCTGCCAAGAAGTGACCAGGCTTTCAACAAATTAAATAAGCTGGAGATAGGCGGGTCTTTTCAGCAATGAGTGCTGTGGCTATGTAATGTAATCCGACACCAGAGTCACTTCTTACTACAACTCATAAACTCACATGCTGGGCTGAGACTGAGATTCAGAAGTGAATAAACATTGATAAAACAATAAAAAAATACACAGACAATCCCCAAATGGACCTTTATTGTAATACATGATAACTTGTGTTTACTAAAAAGCACTGTATATATGTCTAGTAAATGACTATTGCCTTACCTATGTGTTATGAAAGCCAATCTAATGACTTGCTACGTTATTTTGTACACTGAGTGTACAAAAAGGAAGTTGCATCCGCTTTTCCCCTCAGAACAGCCTCAATTCGTCGGGGCATGAACTCTACAAGGTGTTGAAAGCTTTCCACAGGGATGCTGGCCCTTATTGACTCCAATGCTTCTCACAGTTGTGTCGAGTTGGATGGATGTCCTTTGGGTGGTGGACCATTCTTGATACACACGGGAAACTGTTGAGCTGGAAAAACCCAGCAGCGTTTCAGTTTTTGAAACACTCAGACCGGTGAGCCTGGCACCTACTACCATACCTTGTTCAAGGCACTTAAATCGTTTGTCTTGCCCATTCACCCTCTGGATGGCACACACAAAATCCATGTGTCAGTTGTCTCAAGGCTTACAAATCCTTCTTTAACCTGTCGCCTCCCCTTCATCTACGCTGATTGAAGTGGATTTAACATTTGACATCAATAAGGGGTCATAGCTTTCACCTGGATTCACCTGGTCAGTCTATGTCACGGAAAGAGCAGGTGCTCCAAATGACTTGTACACTCAGTATTTATTTAATACTATATAGCCAAAATATTAGACCTAACTGGCAGTAGTAGGGTATATGATCTGTGTCAGTGTGCGTGGGTGTCTTTCTCTGTTTTCTACCACAGCATATGATCTGTCATTCCTCACAGACACAGCAGAGCCTTTTTTTGGTTTCTCTAACTTTTTTGGCACCACCCTTCCGTTTTTCTGTATTGACTGAGTGACTGACAGTGTCAGATCGGGTCTCACTCTCTTTGATGATGAGTATTTAACTTTGAAAGTGAATTTGCGCCACCACAGCCAATCAGAAAACTGGGCTGGCTCATCTTGGTTGGGGGGCTAGCCGTTTTCCACTGGTCAGCTAAATGGTCAATACAGACGATTATGACAACAGAGAAATAACACAAAAGTCATTAAAAAACAGGCTCATGGGCCACCATACGTGTCCATAATTTTTTACATTTTTTATATATACTTTTTTGATGTCAGTTTCAACCAGCCAACCCTAATAAAAGATGATCCCGGCCCTTCTGGAAGTTGCCAGAATTGCCAGACCACCCCTAAATGCTACAAAATAGCATTACACCACCCATTTCATGATATTTTCAGAGTTACAGTTTAAAATCTAGTCGCTATAAATTAGCCTGGTTGCTGTCTCTGTTCAACTATTCAACTCCAATCACTCCGGGCACACTGGGCACATATGTCAATTCAACTTCTATTCCACGTTGGTTCAATGTCATTTCATTGAAATGACGTGGAAACAACTTTGATTCAACCAGTGTGTGCCCAGTGGCAGGAATGGAATGTTAGCTAAAGATAGGATCAGTCTGCACATTATAGTCAGTATAAGTAGGCTATTTGTTGGCCGTGGACAATAACTTTAACTATAGACTAGGCTAAATATAGGCAATATGAAGATTTATTACACATTGCAATGACTAATAGCTCCAGTGCCTTAGGAAATTATTCACACCAATTGACTTTTTACACATTTTGTTACGTTACAGCCTTATTATACAATTGCTTTAATAGTTGTTTCCCCTCATCATTCTACACACAATACCCCATAATGACAAAGCAAAAACAGGTTTTTAGAATTCTTTGCAAATTTATTTTAAAAAATGTAAAACTGAAATGCAACATTTACAGAAGTATTCAGACCCTTTACTCAGTACTTTGTTGAAGCACCTTTGGCAGCGATTACAGCCTCAAGTCTTCTTGGGTATGACACTAAAAGATTGGCACACCTGTATTTGGGGAGTTTCTTCCATTCTTCTCTGCAGATCCTCTCAAGCTCTGTCAGATTGGATGGGGAGCATTGCTGTACAGCTATTTTCAGGTCTCTGAAGAGATGTTAGATCTGGTTCAAGTCCGGGCTCTGGCTGGGCCACTCAAAGACGTTCAGAGACTTGTCCCGAAGCCACTCCTGCATTGTCTTGGCTGTGTGCTTAGGGTTGTTGTTCTGTTGGAAAGTAGACCTTCAGCCCAGTCTGAGGTCCTGGGCGCTCTGGAGCAGGTTTTCATCAAGGATCACTGTACTTTGCTCCGTTCATCTTTACGTCGATCCTGACTCGTCTCCCAGTCCCTGCTGCTGAAAAACATCCCCTCAGCATGTTGCTGCCACCACCATGCTTCACCGTGGGGATGGTGCCAGGTTTCCTCCAGATGTGACGCTTGGCATTCATTCCAAAGAGTTCAATCTTGGTTTCATCAGACCAGAGAATCTTGTTTCTCATGGTCTGCTTTCCGGAACACTTTACAGAATCATCCCATTGTCTCAACACCCAACACGATACCATTCTAAATAGCTTAAAAACTCCACTACATTAAAAACAGGATTAATTACTTTTCTTCAAACACAAATTGTCCTGAGACCACATTTTTTTCAGTCGATACTGGCAAATTGGGACACCTTGGTTGGCAAAGAGGTCCACTTAATTCTTTATTGTAAAGAAGGAAAAATCAGAGAGTATATGAGTAATTTTATTATTTGAATGATAAACTTGAATTATAAATACAAATGAAATGTATTAAAACATTCTTTAAATCAAATCAAATTTTGTTTTGTCACATACACGTGTTTAGCAGATGTTAGTGCGGGTGTAGCAAAATGCTTGTGTTTCTAGAGCCAATAGTGCAGTAATATCAAAGTGATATCTATATCAAAGTGATATCTAACAATTTCACAAAATTACACACAATACACACAAACCAAAAGTAAAGGAATGGAATTATGAATATAGAAATATTTGGACGAGTAACGTCAGAGCGGCATAGACTAAGATACAGTAGAATAGAATATAAAACAGTATACATATGAGATGAGTAATGCAAAATCTGTAAACATTATTAAAGGGACTAGTGTTTCGTTATTAAAGTGGCCAGTGATTTCAAGTCTATGTATATATGGCAGCAACCTCTAAAGTGCTACAGATGGCTATTTAACAGTCTGATGGCCTTGATATAGAAGCTGTTCTTCAGTCTCTCAGTACCAGCTTTGATGCACCTGTACTGACCTTGCCTTCTGGATGATAACGGGGTGAACAGGCAGTGGCTCGGGTGGTTGTTGTCCTTGATGATATTTTTGGCATTCCTGTGACATTGGGTGCTGTAGGCGTCCTGGAGGGCAGGTAGTTTTCCCCCGGTGATGCGTTGGGCAGACCGCACCACCCTCTGGTGAGCCCTGCGGTTGCGGGCGGTGCATTTTCCGTACCAGGCGGTCATACAGCCCGACAGGATGCTCTCAATTGTGCATCTGTAAAAGTTTGTGAGGGTTTTAGGTGCCAAGCCAAATTTCTTCAGCCTCCTGATGTTGAAGATGTTCTGTTGCACCTTCTTCACCACACTGTCTGTGTGGGTTGACCATTTCAATTTGTCAGTGATGTGTACACCGAGGAACTTGAAACTTTCCACCTTCTCCACTGCGGTTCCGTCGATGTGGATAGGGGGGTGCTCCCTCTGCTGTTTCCTGTAGTCCACGATCAGCTCCTTTGTTTTGGTGACGTTGAGTGAGAGGTTATTTTCCTGTCACCACACTCCCAGGGCCCTCACCTCCTCCCTGTAGGCTGTCTCATCATTGTTGGTAATCAGGCCTACTACTGTTGTGTCATCTGCAAACTTGATGATTGAGTTGAAGGTGTGCGTGGCCACGCAGTCATGGGTGAACAGAGAGTAGAGGAGGGGGCTGAGCACGCACCCTTGTGGGGCCCCTATGTTGACGATCAGCGAAGTGGAGGTGTGGTTTCCTACCTTCACCACCTGGGGGTGGCCCGTCAGGAAGTCCAGGACCCAGTTTCACAGGGCGGGGTTCAGACCCAGGGCCACGAGCTTAATGATGAGCTTGGAGTGTACTATGGTGTTGAATGCTGAGCTAGTGTCAATGAACAGCATTCTTACAGTACATAGGTATTCCTCTTGTCCAGATGAGATAGCGCAGTGTGCAGAGCGATGGCAATGGCGATTGTATCGTCTGTGGATCTATTGGGGCAGTAAGAAAATTTAAGTGGGTCTAGGGTGTCAAGGTAAGGTAGAGGTGATATAACATTGACTAGTCTCTCAAAGCACTTCATGATGACATAAGTGAGTGTTATGGGGCGATAGTCATTTAGTTCAGTTTCCTTTGTTTTTTGGGTACAGGAACAATAGTGGAGACAGCAGACTGGGATAGGGAGAGATTGAATACGTCCGTAAACACTCCAGCCAGCTGGTCTGTGCATGCTCTGAGAATGCGGCTAGGGATGCCGTCTGGGCCGGCAGCCTTGCGAGAGTTAACACACTTAAATGTCTTACTCACGTCAGCCACGGAGAAGGAGAGCCCACAGTCCTTGGTAGCAGGCCACGTCGAAATACGGACTCCACTTTGCCTCTATGCTGATGTTTGGCATATTTGATTGCCTTACGGAGGGAATAACTGCACTGTTCGTATTCGGCATATTCCCATTCACCTTAAATGCAGTGGTTCGCACTTTCGGTTTTGCGCAAATGCTGCCATCTATCCACAGTTTTGGTTAGGGTAGGTTTTAATAGTCACCGTGGGTACGTTCGGTGACTATGCACTTCCTGATGAACTCGGTCACCGTATCAGTGTATTCGTCAACGTTATTTATAGCTTCCCTGAACATATACCAGTCCACGTGATCAAAACAATATTGAAGCGTGGATTCCGATTGGTCAGACCAGCGTTGAATAGTCCTTAGCACTGGTACTTCCTGTTTGGGTTTCTGCCTATACAGAGGGAGGAGGAAAATGGAGTCGTGATCAGATTTGCCGAAGGGAAGGCAGGGGAGGGCCTTTTAGGCATCCCAGAAGTTGGAGTAGCAGTGGTCAAGTGTTTTAGCAGCGTGAGTACTACACTCAATGTGTTGATAGAACTTCGGTAGCATTTTTCTTCAAATTTGCTTTGTTAAAATCCCCAGCTACAATAAATGCGGTCTCAGGATATGTGGTTTCCAGTTTGCATAAAGTCCAGTGAAGTTCTTTGAAGGCTGTCGTGGTATCGGCTTGAGGGTGAATATGTGACTATAACCGAAGAGAATTCTCTTGGGAGTTAATACGGTCGGAAATTGATTGTGAGGTATTCTAGGTCGGGTAAACAAGGACTTGAGTTCATGTATGTTATCACAATCACACCCTAAGTAGTTAATCATGAAACATACACCCCGCCCTTCTTCCCGGAGAGATATTTATTCCTGTATGCGCGATGAACTGAGAACACTGTCAAAATGTCAATATTCTAAAAAGGTGAGAGTAGTAAGAAAACCATTTACAGTCATTTTGATGTACAATTACATCCCATTACAAAATACACTATATATACAAAAGTATGTGGACACCCCTTCAAATGAGTGGATTTGGCTATAAAATCACACAGCCATGCAATCTCCATAGACAAACATTGGCAGTAGAATGGCCTTACTGAAGAGCTCAGTGACTTTCAACATGGCACCATCATAGGGTGCCACCTTTCCAACAAGTCAGTTCATCAAATTTCTGCCCCTGCTAGAGCTGCCCCAGTCAACTGTAAGTGCTGTTTTTGTGAAGTGGAAATGTATAGGAGCAACAATAGCTCAGCCGTGAAGTGGTAGGCCACACAAGCTCACAGAAAGGGACCGCCAAGTGCTGAAGCTCGTAAAATCGTCTGTCTACGGTTGTGACACTCACTACCGAGTTCCAAATTGCCTCTGGGTGCAATGTCAGCACAAGAACTGTTCGTCGGGAGCTTCATGAATTGGCTTTCCATGGCCGAGCAGCCAGCGTCAGCTGGAATGGTGTAAAACTCGCTGCCTTTGGCCTCTGGAACAGTGGAAACGTGTTCTCTGGAGTGATGAATCATGCTTCACCATCTGACAGTCCGACAGACAAATATGGGTTAGGCAGATGCCAGGAAAACGCTACCTGCCGGAATGCATAGTGCCAACTTTAAAGTTTGGTGGACCAGGAATAATGGTCTGTGGCTGTTTTTCATGGTCCAGGCCCTTTAGTTCCAGAGATGGGAAATCTTATCGATACAGCATACAATGACATTCTAGACGATTCTGTGCTTCTAACTTTGTTGCAACATTTTGGGGAAGCCCTCATCCCCAACACCTTTGGGATGAATTGGAACAATGACTGCAAGCCAGCCCTAATCGCACAACATTAGTGCCAGACCTCACTAATGCTCTTGTGGCTGAATGGAAGCAAGTCCCCGCCGTGCGGCTGTTATAGTAGCAAAGGGGACCAACTCCATAATAATGCCCATGATTTTGGAATATGAGATGTTTGAGGACCAGGTGTCCACATACTTTTGTTCATGTAGTGTCTGTTGTAATGAGACGCTGAATATAATTTCTTACTTTTTTATAACCATAACATTATTTAACTCAGAACCCTATGCAGTGTCGATTTTAGCATGTAAATCACCCTAAATTTCCCGGCGTTCTATAAGAACTCCCCCGTGTTCTGACACCAGCGTGCGCCCTTCGCCCTCGTGCGACAATGTTTGCAAACACAGAAAGGGGTATATGCATACCCCTCTGGATATAAAAATAAATATTTGTATGCTATATGAACATCACCCTGCCGTCAGTGGGAAACTCAATGTGTTTGTTATATTGCAGTTACATTACAATGCACTGATGGTATGCGCCAGTCCAGGGGATAGAAGCATCATCATCACACATAGAAACCTGCAAGCCGCTCCGGCGGTGCAAAGCAGCGCCTCGCTGCCCTGCCACGCCGCTGCATGGACAGCCAACACAATGGCAGAGGATTTGGGGGTGCATCTGTGTTAGCAACAACAGATAGCATGGATAATCCCGCCTCAACCGATTCAGCTCTCGTCGTTACGATGATTAGAGCGCCGCTGTCGGCTCGCGGGGCATGATAGGCAGGAGAGAGAGCCGTGCGGGAGCGGGGCTTCTCGGTTTGACAGTACTTTTTGGAAAGGAAACGCAAAGAAGCGTGGAACAGGTAAGTGCGTGTCTGTGTATGTAGGCCTATCCATATCAAAATACAAGGGATGCTTTCTTATTAAATCAATATGTAGATGGCTTGCACACACCATTGTGCACTGAGGTAGGTTTCAATTTTGTAATCAGATAATTCCATTCGAGATTGATAAAGCATATGGATCGAGTATTATCTGAGATGGGCTAGATGTCATTAGACACAGCATCGCTGTTGCGAAGATGGGGAGGTGCATCTGTGTATCCAGTTCATCGGATTAATAGAGTCGATGTCTGCGCCCACGCGGAAACTTAATTAGCATAATACAAAAATCCACATCAAAATCCGTTCGTTTATACTAGAGAGATCTGTTTTTGGGGGGGGGGGTTGGCTGTCTCAAACCACCGCACCAGCCAATGGTGGCCTTCTGCATCTGCTGTGGAAGGAGGCCGAGTTACAGCGGTGTTTGTCAGATCATGAGACATGCCGAAAATCGGTATTCTCACTTAAAGTTCTGCAGCGTCCGAACGGTTTGCTCTACGACCCCCACAAGCGTCTGAGGTCGGTACCGCCGATCTGCCAACTTCCGTCTGTAGGTCCGAACAGTTAGGGCTACACACTAATACGTCCGCTATATGGAAAAGGCAAGCCTCTCATGAACAGGTAGGCCTACATCGGTTGTTCTGCTCTAGAACGCTCACAAGCCTGGTTGTTTTGCTGTAGGACACGTACAAGCCTCATAATACTAGTCTGAGGGTAGCCAGTACCAGTTAAAATTATTAATGGAAGTATACACTAAGTATACCACAGTTGTGTCAAGTTGGCTGGATGTCCTTTGGGTGGTGGACCATTCTTGATCCACACAGGAAACTGTTAAGCTTGAAAAACCCAACAGCATTGCAGTTCTTGACACAAACCTGTGTATCTGGCACCTACTACCACACTCTGTTCACCCTCTGAATGGCAAACATAAACAATCCATGTCTCAATTTAACCTGTCTCTTCCCCTTCATCTCCTGAGTCGCACAGTGTTCTAAGGCACTGTATCTCAGTGCTTGAGGCGTCACTACAGACCCTGGTCTGATTCCAGGCTGTATCACAACCTGTCACACAATTGGCCCAGCGTCGTTAGGGTTTGGATGGGGTAGCCCGTCATTGTAAATAAGAATTTGTCCTTAACTGACTTGCCTAGTTAAATAAAGGTTAAATAAATAAATAACATGAAAAAATATATATAATGTTAACTTAATTATGCTAATTACGTTTCCGCGTGGGCGGAAACATCGACTCTATTAATTCGATGAACTGGATACACAGATGCACCTCCCCATCGTCACAACAGCGGTGCTGTGTCTAATGACGGGGCCCATCTAGCCCATCTCAGATAATACTCAATCCCTACTGACTGGAGTGGATTTAACAAGTGACATCAATAAGGGATCATAGCTTTCACCTGGTCAATCTACCTATGTCATGGAAAGAGCCGGTGTTCTTAATGTTTTGTATGATCAGTGTATGTGGAAGTAGTTTTGTGCCAAAAAAGAGGTTAAATATGGGTAAAAAAATGAAATAATTTTCTGATCTTTCTTATATCGCTCAGATATACACTAAATGACCAAAAGTATGTTTCTCTGCTCTTTTGCACACCAGTATGTCTATTTGCACATCCTCATCTGCACATATATCACTCCAGTGTAAATTGCTAAATTGTAATTACTTCACCAATATTGGCCTATTTATTGCCTGACCTCCTTACTTCATTTGCACACGCTATATACAGATATATCTATTGTGTTATTGACTATACACTTGTTTATCCCATGTGTAACTCTGTGTTGTTGTTTAGGTCGCACTGCTTTGCTTTATCTTGGCCAGGTTGCAGTTGTAAATGAGAACTTGTTACCTGGATAAATTAAGGTGAAAAAAATATATAAATGTGGACAAATGCTTGTCAAACATCTCACTCCAATATCATGGGCATTAATATGCAGTTGGTCCCCCCTTTGCCGCTATAATAGCCTCTACTCTTCTGGGAAGGCCTCCCACTAGCTGTTGGAACATTGCTGTGAGGACTTACTTCCATTCAGCCACAAGAGCATTAGTGAGGTCGGGCACTGATGTTGGGCGATTAGGTCTGGCTCACAGTCGGCGTTCCAATTCATCCCAAAGGCGTTCTAGAATGTCATTGTATGCTGTAGTGTTAAGATTTCACTTCACTGGAACAAAGGGGCCTAACCCGAACCATGAAAAACAGCCCCAGACCATTATTCCTCCTCCACCAAACTTTACAGTTAGCACTATGCATTCAGACAGGTAGCGTTCTCCTGACATCCTCCAAACCCAGATTTGTCAGTTGGACCGCCAGATGGTGAAGCATGATTCATCACTCCAGAGAACATGTTTTCACTGCTCCCGTCCAATGGCAGCGAGCTTTACACCACTCCAGACGATGCTAATGAAGCTCCCGAAGAAACACTTCTTGTGCTGACGCTGATTCCAGAGGCAATTTGGAACTCGGTAGTGAGTGTTGCAACTGAGGACAGATGATTTTTATGCACTACGTGCTTCAGCACTCGGCAGTCCCGTTCTGTGAGCTTGTGTGGCATACCACTTCGCGGCTGAGCCGTTGTTGCTCCAGACATTTTACAAACTGACTTGTTGGAAAGGTGGCATCCTATGACGGTGCCACGTTGAAAGTCACTGAGCTCTTCAATACGGCCATTCTACTGCCATTGTTTGTCTATGGAGATTGCATAGCTGCGGGCTCGATTTTATACACCTGTCAGCAACGGGTGTGGCTGAAATAGCAAAATCCACTAATTTGAATGGGTGTCCACCTACTTTTGGCTTTGTAGTGTAGGACAGACACTTTAAAACAAACTTCCTTTTGATATTTTTTTTACTCTCTGTTTTTCCATGTATGAATCTGTTATTCAATGGGCCAAGGGCTAATAGCAGTAAGGCCAAATTCAATGTCTCATCATAAAATGTTTTTAAATATATATTTTATACCTAAAGGGGTCCTAAAATTCTAAATCAAGTAGCTAAATCTTCCTTGGTATGACCATCTTTAAAAAATCCATATGTTAACTTATTTGTCATAAACCTCCCCCGAGTCATAACATCAACAACACCTAGCGTAGCACATTATACCAAGACAAACATGATGCTGGTGAAATGTAATATCCACATAGCCCAGTTTGACACTGGTCTATATCTGGGGCCTTACATCATCATACAAATTCCCAGTAGGGATATTTTAGGAAACAGGGTCGGAGGAAACCGGAGGGAAATATTTGAGACCGCCAAGAATGTGCACGGCAGTGAGTGAGTGACGAGGTGAAGTCCTGGAGCGAAGAATAGTCCACAGATTTAAAAATACAGTGGGCTCACTGTCCTGTTGAGAACTGACCCAAGTACTGCCTGGCAGTGGAACCAAAATATCAGCATGATGGTGCTAAATCTGAGGGTGGGAACCAGACAAGCAGCTAGGCAGTGAATGTGAGGCAGCTCCAAGAGACTGCCTTGTGTGACACTGTATCTTTAGATCATTTTATTGATTGAGTGAATGGTCTCTGGAAAACCTCTGACGTCCCTGGCGAAATAATAGATTAAAAGGAAGAGAAATGTAAACTAAATACAAATGTGACACCATTTGAGGAGTAGATGACCATAATGATGCTCTGAAACTACACTGTTGACCTGACTGATAGATGTTTCTCAGATAACCTCAGTCTGGATGATAGACCACTTGTCTGTCCTGCTGCTATTAGTGTGGTGATCACGCTACAGAATAATCTGAGTAGTCTGAATTTAGAATAATCTCAGTCTGGATGGACGTCTCTAGTTTTTCCTCTGTAATCTCATGAACCCTGTAATATTTCCACTGTAATTTGTTGCAGATTTCACTCAGGCAACAATCTTCTCTCCCTCTTCAGGTGGACTGTGGCTTGGGATCCTTCAAAATGGATATAGATCCCTGTTTGCGGTACTATTTCCAGCACCCCTGGTCTCGTCTGTTTGTGGCCTACCTCGTCACTTTCTGCAACTTCCTTATCTTTGCTGAGGACCCTGTCTCCCACAGCCAGACAGAGGCTCACATGATCGTGGTGGGAAACTGCTTCTCCTTCATAGTGAACAAGTACCCTGGTGGAGGATGGAGCGTCCTCAAAATCATCTCGTGGCTGATGGCCATTGTAATCGGAATGTTTGCCGGGAAGTTCATATTCCACCGCAGACTCTTTGGTAAGTCATCAGTCAATCAATTCAATATATTTATTTACAATTTTACATCAGCAGATGTCAAAAAGTGCTAATACAGAACCCAGAGAGCAAGCAATGCAGATGTAGAGCCTCCTAGAGAGGAGGAACCATGCTCTGAAGGGTGGCCAGTCCTCTTCAGTCCTCTTCTGGCGAGACTTAATGAGGAATACAGCCCTACAAAGACAACTGAAAAGTATTTTGTCATGTTAGGGTAATGGTTAGAGTGGCAAAGAAAACCACGTGATATGCTAAACACTGACACTCATTCACGTGCGCACGCACGCACGCACGCACGCACGCACGCACGCACGCACGCACGCACGCACACACACACACACACACACACACACACACACACACACACACACACACACACACACACACACACACACACACACACACACACACACACACACACACACACAGAGCATTATCAGGATATGAAGGGATCATGACTCTATTCCATGTGCTGCTCTCTATAAATATTGAATGTTGCAGTCTTCACTTAGGCCAGGAAAGAGAACATGTCTTGAGTGCTATTATGATTCCTCTGCGGAAGAATAGGTATCTGATAATGTAGCTACTCTGTCCTTGCACATCTTTCAAGTCTTAATCTATTGAATTACCCGGATGATTCCCCCATTTACTTTGAGACTAAAACTAAATGTCAGAGTTTGAAGCCACTTAGCTGTTTCCCTCCTACACAAAAGCAAGCATCTTAAATGCATTTACAGCACTATAGTTGCGTTGATCTTTCATAATTGCTAGGATTATTATTTATTTTTTATTTCATCTTTATTTAACCAGGTAGGCAAGTTGAGAACAAGTTCTCATTTACAATTGCGACCTGGCCAAGATAAAGCAAAGCAGTTCGACACATACAACAACACAGAGTTACACATGGAGTAAAACAAACATACAGTCAATAATACAGTAGAAAAATAAGTCTATATACAATGTGAGCAAATGAGGTGAGATAAGGGAGGTAAAGGCAAAAAAAGGCCATGGTGGCGAAGTAAATACAATATAGCAAGTAAAACACTGGAATGGTAGATTTGCAGTGGAAGAAAGTGCAAAGTAGAAATAGAAATAATGGGGTGCAAAGGAGCAAAATAAATAAATAAATACAGTAGGGGAAGAGGTAGTTGTTTGGGCTAAATTATAGATGGGCTATATACAGGTGCAGTAATCTATGAGCTGCTCTGACAGCTGGTGCTTAAAGTTAGTGAGGGAGATAAGTGTTTCTAGTTTCAGAGATTTTTGTAGTTCGTTCCAGTCATTGGCAGCAGAGAACTGGAAGGAGAGGTGGCCAAAGTAGGAATTGGCTTTGATGGTGACCAGAGAGATATACCTGCTGGAGTGCGTGCTACAGGTGGGTGCTGCTATGGTGACCAGAGAGCTGAGATAAGGGGGGACTTTACTTAGCAGGGTCTTGTAGATGACCTGGAGCCAGTGGGTTTGGCGACGAGTATGAAGCGAGGGCCAGCCAACGAGAGCGTACAGGTCGCAGTGGTGGGTAATATATGGGGCTTTGGTGACAAAACGGATGGCACTGTGATAGACTGAATCCAATTATAGGGTATTGGAGGCTATTTTGTAAATGACATTCCCGAAGTCAGGGATCGGTAGGATGGTCAGTTTTACGAGGGTATGTTTGGCAGCATGAGTGAAGGATGCTTTGTTGCGAAATAGGAAGCCAATTCTAGATTTAACTTTGGATTGGAGATGTTTGATGTGAGTCTGGAAGAAGAGTTTACAGTCTAACCAGACACCTAGGTATTTGTAGTTGTCCACATATTCTAAGTCAGAACCGTCCAGAGTAGTGATGCTAGACAGGCGGGCAGGTGCAGGCAGCGATCGGTTGAAGAGCATGCATTTAGTTTTACTTGTATTTAAGAGCAGTTGGAGGCCACGGAAGGCGAGTTGTATGGCATTGAAGCTCGTCTGGAGGGTTGTTAACACAGTGTCCAAAGAAGGGCCAGAAGTATACAGAATGGTGTCGTCTGCGTAGAGGTGGATCAGAGACTCACCAGCAGCAAGAGCGACATCATTGATGTATACAGAGAAGAGAGTCAGCCCAAGAATTGAACCCTGTGGCACCCCGATAGAGACTGCCAGAGGCCCGGACAACAGGCCCTCCGATTTGACACACTGAACTCTATCAGAGAAGTAGTTGGTGAACCAGGCGAGGCAATCATTTGACAAACCAAGGCTATCGATTCTGCCGATGAGGATGTGGTGATTGACAGAGTCGAAAGCCTTGGCCAGGTCAATGAATACGGCTGCACAGTATTGTTTCTTATGGATGGCGGTTAAGATATTGTTTAGGACCTTGAGCGTGGCTGAGATGCACCCATGACCAGCTCTGAAACCAGATTGCATAGCGGAGAAGGTGCAGTGGGATTCGAAATGGTCGGTGATCTGTTTGTTAACTTGGCTTTCGAAGACCTTAGAAAGTGAGGGTAGGATAGATATAGGTCTGCAGCAATTTGGGTCAAGAGTGTCCCCTCCTTTGAAGAGGTGGATGACCGCAGCTGCTTTCCAATCTTTGGGAATCTCAGATGACACGAAAGAGAGGTTGAACAGGCTAGTAATAGGGATTGCAACAATTTTGGCAGATAATTTTAGAAAGAAAGGGTCCAAATTGTCTAGCCCGGCTGATTTGTAGGGGTCCAGATTTTGCAGCTCTTTCAGAACATCAGCTGACTGGATTTGGGAGAAGGAGAAATGGGGAAGGCTTGGGCGAGTTGCTGTGGGGGGGTTTAGTGCTGTTGACCGGGGTAGGGGTAGCCAGGTGGAAAGCATGGCCAGCCGTAGAAAAATGCTTATTGAAATACTCAATTATAGTGGATTTATCGGTGGTGACAAAGTTTCCTATCCTCAGTGCAGTGGGCAGCTGGGAGGAGGTGTTCTTATTCTCCATGGACTTTACAGTGTCCCAGAACTTTTTTGAGTTTGTGTTGCAGGAAGCAAATTTCGGCTTGAAAAAGCTAGCCTTGGCTTTTCTAATTGCCTGTATATATTGGTTTCTAACTTCCCTGAAAAGTTGCATATCACAGGGGTTGTTCGATGCTAATGCAGAATGCCATAGGATGTTTTTGTGTTGGTTAAAGGCAGTCAGGTCTGGAGAGAACCAAGGGCTATATCTGTTCCTGGTTCTACATTTCTTGAAAGGGGCATGCTTATTTAAGAAATAACCAGGCATCCTCTACTGACGGGATGAGGTCAATATCCTTCCAGGATACCCGGGCCAGGTCGATTAGAAAGGCCTGCTCGCTGAAGTGTTTCAGGGAGCATTTGACAGTGATGAGTGGAGGTCATTTGACCGCTGACCCATTACGGATGGAGGCAATGAGGCAGTGATCGCTGAGATCTTGGTTGAAACCAGCAGAGGTGTATTTAGAGGGCAAGTTGATTAGGATGATATCTATGAGGGTGCCCGTGTTTACGGCTTTGGGGTGGTACCTGGTAGGTTCATTGATAATTTGTGTGAGATTGAGGCCATCAAGCTTAGATTGTAGGATGGCTGGGGTGTTAAGCATGTCCCAATTTAGGTCACCTAGCAGCACGAGCTCTGAAGATAGATGGGGGGCAATCAGTTCATATATGGTGTCCAGAGCACAGCTGGGGGCAGAGGGTGGTCTATGGCAGGTGGCAACTGTGAGAGACTTGTATTTAGAGAGGTGGATTTTTAAAAGTAGAAGTTCAAATTGTTTGGGTACAGACCTGGATAGTAGGACAGAACTCTGCAGGCTATCTCTGCAGTAGATTGCAGCACCGCCACCTTTGGCCGTTCTATCTTGTCTGAAAATGTTGTAGCTGGGGATGAAGATTTCAGAGTTTTTGGTGGTCTTCCTAAGCCAGGACTCAGACACGGCTAGGACTTCCGGGTTGGCAGAGTGTGCTAAAGCAGTGAATAAAACAAACTTAGGGAGGAGGCTTCTAATGTTAACATGCATGAAACCAAGGCTATTACGGTTGCAGAAGTCATCAAAAGAGAGCGCCTGGGGAATAGGAGTGGAGCACTGCAGGGCCTGGATCCACCTCTACATATTGACAGGAGAGGCATGCTTAGCCGAGTGATCATAAGGGTCCAGTGAGTAGTGAGGTTGGTTGGGGTCACGGCGATTCAGACAGCTAGCCGGGCCATGGGTAGCAAGCTGGCAGAGGATGGAGGTCTGTTTTCAATCGGCACTCAGCTTGGCTTTCCTTTGAAAGTCATGTCAAGCCTAGCTGCTTGTCTGGTTCCCACCCTCAGATTCAGCACCATTATGGTGCAGCAGTCTAAGGCACTGCATCTCATTGCAAGAGGCGTCACTACAGTCCCTGGTTTCACATCCTGCCGTGATTGGGAGTCCCATATAGCAGTGCACAATTGTCTCAGTGTCGTCTGGGTTTGGCCGGGGTAGGCTTTCATTGTAAATAATAATTTGTTGTTAACTGACTTGCCTAGTTAAATAAAGGTTAAAAAAATAAAATAAAAATGAGGGCAGTCTATTCAGATCAGAGTTTTACACTTAAAGCCCAGAGCTTCAGGGCACATAGCGGGAACAGAGAGCAGAGTAGACCTCCCATCTCTCTCTCTCTCTCTCTGGAGCTGGAGCCAGGTAGGGCCAATGCACTCCACAGGCCACAGGGTAGAGCAGCGCAGGGCACAGAGTGCAGGAGGAACAGATGGTGTGTGTGTGTGTGGGCTTGAGTGATTGAGTGAGTGTGAGATAGACATGGAGGAATGGAACATGAAGAGCGATGGTGAGCGACAGAGGGGGGTTCAGCACAACATTTATGCAATGGCATTATGTAATCCTAAAAATGAGAGATGAGCAGAATATAGAGCACTCTATAGAGTACTCTTCTCTCTTTTACTACCTACACTACAACATGGTAGGCATGCACACTTAGTTAATTACAGTAATGTCTCATTTATGAAGAATTCTTATGAGGAATTCACAGTGTATTTATAATTGTAATGAGAGTCATTTGTCCAATAAATGCCAAGCTTTTTACCTGGTCACTGATATTTCAACTTATTCTTTGTTTATTTGTTTTTTTTCCCCAAATGAAAGCACTTGTCTTTCCTACGTAATATATGAAGTTATTCATGCTGCTATTTCCATTTGTGTTCAACTATGTATCAATTTGTAAATAAATGGAAACCAGACAATGTGTTGCTTGCTGACGCATTCCGCTGCATCATTTATCATTTATCATTCATCATTCATCATTCATCATTCATCATTCATCATTCATCATTCATCATTCATCATTCATCATTCATCATTCATCATTCATCATTCATCATTCATCATTCATCATTCATCATTCATCATTCATCATTTATCATGGCCTAGAAAAAAAATCTGAATATCACAACCACTCATTTTACGTTGAATTACACCAACTCATCCCACTGGCTATGTTGCTTTTTCACAGAGGACTATACGCAATACTCAATTTACCATGTTTATGTTAGCAATAACGTTGGCTGCTACCTAGTGGAATGAGAGGAGGTGGATGGAGATCACAGTGGGTTTGGTTTTTATTCTCCGGTAGCACAGCCAGCCACTTATCAGTTTCTCTCAAAGGTGATGGATGGTCCGTGACAGACTATGTGGGTTATGACTACCTCCCAGGCATATATATAACCGATGCTAATTCACCCAGCCACTAAAGGCTATGTACTCTCCCATTGAGTGGCATGTCTTCTGGTCATTCAGTGAGAGCTTGTCTGTATCTGTGCCTTTGTTATTACAACAAGGACATGGGGAATTTGATTTGTATGCCCATGTGAGATTGTATTTGATTTGTATGCCCATGTGAGATTGTATTGTATTCCATTTTGTATACTGTGTTTTCTGTGTTGTAAACCAGTAGGCATACAGTACATACAGCATACCTTGTTCCTTTCCTCCCTGATCCAGCACAGCACTCAGTATTTCATGCTTACAGCCTTCATTGTAAAACAAAACGCCTTTTCATCAAGGTAATGCAATGGAATCTGCTTCTCATTCCATGTTGTGCTGCACCAGTTTCAGATTTACATAACCTTTTAACCTTTGTTTCCTGTGCATTTTCCAAGACTTGTGTTCTCAGTGAATGTTTAGCATCCTAACAGGAGTAGGTATCCCATTGACCATCTTTGATTCAGTACTATGAGCACAGGGCTTCTTTGCTTTGAGTCATCACAGTGGATTTTCCAGCTCACACAGCCGCTCAGAATAGTAAAAACCCGTTTGAGAAAAGACTGAAATGGGAGACCCAGTTTTTTTGGGAGACTTTGATGGTTGAAGATATTTTGAAGTTAACATCAATGCGCTGCTGTGAATGTGTGACTATTGCCTATGGTTGTTCCATTGTTAAAGCGCTCTCCACTAATGAATGCTCCTCCTGCCTGATCCTGATCCTTGAGTAGCTGTAGCCTCAGAGATGCCACCTGGACTCTGTCACACGTTGTTACAGTAGTGCATTATGGGTATGATGGCCCTGTGTTGTGGTGGCCAAAGGTCAGAGTTTGCTTGAGCGTGTGGGTTTAAGTGTGTGTGTGTGTGTGTGTGTGTGTACATCTGGAACACAGCATATAACCCTATGCCTCCTTGTTGTTTCTTCTGTTTAATACACAGCAACAATTCAGTTTAGACCTGATTATGTTAGTTGTCACTCGGAGGCTGGCCTTTCACAGTAAATAATAGAGTATTGTATTAGTGCCAGGATTCAAATATTTAAGACATGGACCAGCAGGCCGGCTGCTGTGTTGAGATTGATGGGTTGTAATGTAATATTGATGTTTGTAGCAGAGATTTGAGCAGAGGGGAATCGGCCACTATCTTAGACAGTAGCTCTTTCTTACATTGGCATGTTGTTGTTTTAGAGTGAATGGGTTTTTTATGTTTTGTTGTTTGATACATTTTGCATCAAACAGCATTAAATACGCTATAACAGCATTAAATACGCACTAAATACGCTATATTTAGCAGAATCTTAAATGTGTTCATGATCTATTATGTGTCCAGGATCAATTGTAAACAGTGAAGTTGTTTATCCACAATACTGGTTTACACTCAAAACATTAATAAGTAACCTCCTTTCGTGTCTTGTATAAAGACAATGAAAGGTGTTTTATTTATTTTTATTCGTGAAGTAAACTAACTCTAAACATCTGTCTGCTTTGAACGAAAGATAAAACGGTCCAGGCGTTTGCAAAATCCAGGGAGAGAGAGAGATTGAGAGTGTGAGAGAGAGGAGGCAAACAATACATTGGGCAAAGGAAATTGCTTGTTTACTTAAGAGTAATGAAGTCTTTGGTACAAACTGTAGCTCTTACGACTGGGGAAATGATTTAACAAACCTCTCTGACAGTAATCAGATGTGGCTGTTGAAACAGCCCCAGCTAGACACTGGAACAGCTGCTTTCCATCGCCCATTGGAGCGAGGGAGGCAAGGAGGGAGGGAGTCTCACTCTTACAAGTACGTCCGCCAATCTGTTTTATTGGGGAGATTTGTAGTTACCATGGGCTGCAACTCTGGGGACCCCGGCAACGTTGTCATGGTAATTCCAATGTTGAGTGTGACGCCTTGGCCACGGTAACACAGCTGGCGATATAATGACACGGGGCTGCAGTGGAAACTTTGTGACATCCAGGTGGAGCGGAGCAAGGCTTTCTCCTCTCCTATCCAGCCCATCTAGGTTTGTCAGAGGGAAGCAAGTCGTCTCTTCTAGGGTCCCTAAGGAGGGCAGTAACTGTTGTTATGTATGTGTGTGAGTGGACTAACAACCACTTTGATGGTGCAATACCCCAAATCAGGACACCCAGTTATAGACTCAACAGCATGTACATTTATTGGGTTCTTTTTTTTTACCCGGTAAGTTGACTGAGAACACATTCTCATTTACAGCAATGACCTGGGGAATAGTTACAGGGGAGAGGTGAGGGGATGAATGAGCCAATTGGAAGCTGGGGATTATTAGGTGACCATGATGGTATGAAGGCCAGATTGGGAATTTAGCCAGGACACCGGGGTTAACACCTTTACTCTTACGATAAGTGCCATAGGATCTTTAGTGACCACAGAGAGTCAGGACACCCGTTTTAACGTCCCATCTAAAAGACAGCACACTACACAGGGCAATGTCCCCAATCACTTCCGTGGGGCATTGGGATATATATTTTTGAGACCATAGGAAAGGGTGCCTCCTACTGGCCCTCCAACACCACTTCCAGCAGCATCTGGTCTCCCATCCAGGGACTGACTAGGACCGTATGTTGACTAGGACCGTAAGGCTGTATGTCTTAGCTTCAGAAGCAAGCCAGCAGTGGGATGCAGGGTGGTATGCTGCTGGCAATATATCATGTGTGGTATAGAAAAGGAGAAGGTGTAACACATGGAGGGTTGGCTATCTGAAGGATGTATGTATCAATACAGATATCCTCAAGTAAAGTGATCAAATGTTGTTTTTTAAAAGCTCAATATTTGATCTCATTGTGCCTAGATTGATTTGACCACTTTTTCCATGTCCAGCTCGGCACCCTGTCTCTGCCAGCAAAATATTTTATCAGTTGGGGTTTTTATCCACCTGGAAGACTGTGGCAATAACAGTCTGTGACTGCAACAGGTTATTCTGTATTCGTGCAGCTCTGATTTATTTTTATTTTTTATTTAACCTTTATTTAACTAGGCAAGTCAGTTAAGAACAAATTCTTATTTACAATGACAGCCTAGGAACAGTGGGTTAACTGTCTTGTTCAGGGGCAGAACGACAGATTCTTGTCAGCTCGGGGATTCAATCTAGCAACCTTTCGGTTACTGGCCCAACGCCCTAACTAGGCTACCTGCTGCCCCATATTAAAGGATATTGTGTTCCCCCAACTGCAGAATTTCCCTCTCATTACTATTTCTCTTTCATCTAGCAAGGGCCCCAGTTTGAACTTCTGTTTTCTGGAATAGAATATTTGCAAAAGTGTTTTCACACTAATATATAGGTATCAATGGCACAATTCATCCTCTATCCTGCTCTATAGATAAACACAGACACTTGACAATGGTAGAATTTTCCCCCTCTCCCTCCTTGGTTGGCATATCTTTTGTGAGAGACAATCTCTCTGAATGACATGGCAATATGTGCATGGCCAGCACCAGAACTAATCAGTTGGACAGGTGTTTGATTTACATTGGGGCATGTTTTCTTGACAGGACCTCCTATGTGTGCATGCGCTTCCCAATTATTTTTAAAACTAGAACGGCTAGGCCTCGATGGACCCCCGCTTCAAGCTAATGAGCAGTCATTCTGAATGCAACATTCTAGCAGTGTGATTAATACATGTCATGTACTGTTGAAGTCAGAAGTTCACCACTTTATTTTAAGAATGTGAAATGTCAGAATAATAGTAGCGAGAATGATTTATTTCAGCTTTAATTTCTTTAATCACATTCCCAGTGGGTCAGAAGTTTACATACACTCAATTAGTATTTGGTAGCATTGACTTTAAATAGTTTAACTTGGGTCAAACGTTTCGGATAGCCCTCCACAAGCTTCCCACAATCAGTTGAGTGAATTCCTCCTGACAGATCTGGTGTAACTGAGTCAGCTTTGTAGGCCACCTAGGTCGCACACGCTTTTTCTGTTCTGCCCAAAAAATGTTCTATAGGATTGAGGTCAGGGCTTTGTGATGGCCACCTTGACTTTGTTGTCCTTAAGCCATTTTGCCACAACTTTGGAAGTATGCTTGGGGTCATTGTCTATTTGTAAGACCCATTTGCGACTAAGCTTTAACTTCCTGACTGATGTCTTGAGATGTTGCTTCAATATATCCACATAATTTCCCTCCCTCATGAAGCTATCTATTTTGTGAAGTGCACCAGGCCCTCCTGCAGCAAAGCACCCCTGCAACATGATGCTGCCACCCCCGTGTTTCACGATTGGGATGGTGTTCTTCGGCTTGCAAGCCTTCCCCTTTCTCCTCCAAACATAACAATGGTCATTGTGGCCAAACAGTTCTATTTTTGCTTCATCACACCAGAGGACATTTCTCCAAAAAGTACGATCTTTGTCCCCATGTGCAGTTGCAAACCGTAGTCTGGATTTTTTATGTCGGTTTTGGAGCAGTGGCTTCTTCCTTGCTGAGCAGCCTTTCAGGTTATGTCAATAGGACTCGTTTTACTGTGGATATAGATACTTTTGTACCTGTTTCCTCCAGCATCTTCACAAGGTCCTTTTTTTTGTTGCAGTTTTTGCACCAAAGTGCGTTCATCTCTAGGAGACAGAACGCGTCTCCTTCCTGAGCGGTATGACGGCTGCGTGGTCCCATGGGGTTTATACTTGCATACTATTCTTTTACAGATGAACGTGGTACCTTCAGGCATTTGGAAATTGCTCCCAAGGATGAATAAGACTTGTGGAAGTCTAAAAAAAAAAATTCTGATTTCTTTTGATTTTCCCATGATGTCAAGCAAAGAGGCATTGAGTTTGAAGGTAGGCCTTGAAATAAATCCACAGGTACGCCTCCAATTGACTCAAATGATGTCAATTAGCCTATCAGAAGCTTCTAATGCCATTACATCATTTTCTGGAATTTTCCAAGGTGTTTAAATGCACCGTCTACTTAGTGCATGTTAACTTCTGACCCACTGGAATAAGTGGCCAGCCACTTTCTGACTTTCTGACTAAAATTAGAAAATGTAGCTAGCTAGACTCTCTTACCCGTATACATGGATGGATGCTTCTCCCTCTGTCACGGATGCCATGGTTGTCCTTAGTTTGAAGATGTAATCTGGAGACAGGTGTTTTATACAACACAGCCTTCTGTGAGCTCTCTTTTATTTGCAATCAAACGCCACAATTTTCTCCATCTCCTTAGCTATCATACTCTAATTTCACTGATTTCAAAACTCGGTCCTCCAAAAAATGGAGAGCAACACTTATGCAGCTCCACTATGTGATATCTTTAAAAAAAATCTGCGTTAGAAAGGATTACATACACATACTGGAAAGCTCATATTATAGACAGAAGCGAGCTACATGGCAGACCAATCCAAGCTCATCTCTTGGCATGTCCAGCCCACTCATTATCTCAGCTAATCATGGCTAGCGGGAAGGTTTTTGTCTTTTTCCATGGCTAAACCAACTAGGCTTGTAATTTAACCATTTTATTCGCATTTACAGATGACATACAAGTGTGTTATTAAGGCAAACGAAAGTTCACATGTTCCAGAAGGCATTTCTGCCCCAAAAAAGTTTACGTTCAAATGGCGCTACTGTGAAGTAGTGACGCGCGACATATGTCTAGTTTCCTGAAACACTTCACATTTTGGTGTTACAGCTTGAATTTAAAATTGATACAAATTTAGATTTTGTGTCACTGATCTACAATACCCCATAATGTCAAAGTGGAATATTTGTTTGTGTTTTTTTCCTCTCTCAAATTAATTAAAAATGAAAAGCTGAAATGTCTTCAGTCAAAAAGTATTCAATCCCTTTTTTATGGCAAGCCTAAATAAGTTCAGTAGTAAAAATGTGCTTAACAAATCACATAAGTTGCATGGACTCATTCTGTGTTGAGTAATAGTGGTTAACATAATTTTTTTATGATTACCCCATCTCTGTACCCCACACATACAATTGCAGTGAATTCAGAAAGTATTCACACCCCTTGATTTTTTTCCCTATTTTGTTGTGTTACAGCCTGAATTTAAAATGGATTAAATTGCGATTTTCTGTCAATGGCCTACACACAATACCCCATAATGTCAAAGCGGAATTATGTCTTTAGAAATGTTTGCAAATTAATAAAACATGGGGGTTTGGGGGTTTCCAATGCTTCACAAAGAAGGGCATCTATTGGTAGATGGGTAATAATAAAAATAGCAGACATTGAATATCTCTTTGAGCATGGTGAAGTTATTAATTACACTTTGGATGGTGTATCAATACACCCAGTCACTACAAAGATGCAGGCGTCTTTCCTAACTCAGTTGCCGGAGAGGATGGAAACCGCTCCGGTTTTTCACCATAAGGGCAATTGTGATTTTAAAACATTTACAGAGCTTAATGGTTGTGATATGAGAAAACGCAGGATGGATCAACAACATTGTAGTTACTCAACAATACTAACCTAAATGACAGAGTGAAAAGAGTGAAGCCTGTACTGATGTAAAAATATTCCAAAAATGCATCCGGTTTGCAACAAGGCACTTAAGTAATTAACTTTATGTCCAGAATACAAAGCGTTGGGTCAAATCCAACACCACACTTCACTGAGTACCTACCACTCTTCATATTTTCAAGCATGATAGTGGCTGCATCATGTTGTTGGTTCACCATAACATGATGCAAGACAATAACCTAAATCACTAGGCCAAATATACACTGGAGTTGCTAACCAAGATAACATTGAATGTTCCTGAGTGGCCTAGTTACACTTTTGACTTAAATCGTCTTGAAAATATATGGCAAGATTTGAAAATGGCTGTCTAACAACCAACTTGACAAAGCTTGTGTGCAATGCTCTTAGAGACTTACCCAGATAGACTCACAGCTGTAATAGCTGCCAAAGGTTGATCTTGATTCTGTAGGGGGAATATTGGTAGCACACTTGAGGACATTTTGCTCCGTTGAAATAATTTCCTTATTTATTTCTAGACAGATGTAAAATGCTTCTGTTTTGACTAATGTAATAGAGTGGGTTAAGTCTGATTTATACCAAGTTAGCATACCCCCAGAGTCTCTTCCCTGTTTCACACCTGGTACAGTAGTTTGGTGGATAGAACTACCAGCTCTCTGTAACCTAGATGGCAACCGGTGGGTCCGTCTCCTCTATACCATGTCTATTGTAGGATGACAATGTCTGTATTCCAATTTATTTGATGAAGTCTGGTTCCTGCTCTTTCGACCAAAGGTAGATGACCTAAGACCTTGTATATTCCAGGATGAGATAGCAAAAGCATCCGAAAAATAATCAGAGTCAGCGAAACAGCGCCTCTCTGTCTTACTATATCTAGCCCATGTATCTGATGCTGTCTGGACAAAAATAAATGATCAATATTTAAATATTTGATTTGGTTGGGCAAGGAGGTATGTTAGATGTGCCATGCCCACTAACGCCTGCACATAACACCGGCCCTTAATATGTGTCTTATTAGATCATCAAATAAAACGATCACACTATTTTGTAGTTTACTAAATGAATTGAATTGAATAAAGCTGACTATAATAGAAGGCCCTTTCCGCTGTCAGCCCTCCACCCCTACCCTCCTGCTACGCCTGCAGCATAGCGCCCTGTGGTGGCCCCTCCTGAGGGCCTGCAGTCTCCTCTGGAACCTGTCACTGGCCAGGATGTACAGAATGGGGTCCAGGCAGCTACTCACGCTGCACATGGCCTCGAAGAACTCATAGGAGGCATAGAGGACGTGCACGTTGGCGGGAGTTACCTGGTCGTGGATCCTCATGAACACCAGGGTCATGATCATGACGTGGTAGGGCACGAAGGACACCACGAACACCAGCAGGGCAGCGGTGATGAGCAGCAGGGGCTTCCCCACCCACTGACACCCGCCACAACCCCTTCTCTTTCCCCGGGGCATTCCTCGTAACACCCGCACTGTCATCACATAGAAGGCCAGCATGACAGTGAACGGCAGGGCGAAGCCCACCAGAGTCCTGATGATGGAGATGGTTTTGACGTAGACGAATGGACCCTGGATGTGGTCCATGCACACGGTCACATTCCCCGGTCTCTGGATAGCGAAGGTCACGAAGAGTTCAGGGATGGAGCCCAGGAAGAGGAAGACCCAGACGCAGGCGGAGCAGAGCTTGGCTTTGCCTACGTCCCACCACTGGCGGGAGCTGATGGGGTGCACGGTGCCGGCGTAGCGATCGAAGCTGATCAGAGTGAGGAAGAGAATACTACCGTAGATGTTGATGTTGAAGAAGATCTTCTTGAGTTGGCAGAAGGTCTGGATGTCCTTGAGGAAGGGCCTCTGGATGCTGAAGTAGATGGTGAAGGGCAGGGTGAGGATCCAGGCGGAGTCACACATGGCCAGGTTGAGTAGGAACACGTTGCTGGTGGACAGACTACGTGTCCTCCTGAAGCAGGTGTAGTTGAACAGCGCCGCCACGTTACCCAGGATGCCCAGGGGCAGGGTGAAGGTGAAGAGAACGAGGAGGACGTAGCAGTACCAATGGCCATTCTTAAACTGGCTGCAAAACGCTTCCGACTGGTTTTTGGGCAGGAACGGTACTGTGGGGGTGGGAAAAGACAAGAGATAGCCACTTAAAAACGTATTGATTTCAAACAGCTTGCATTTACCCCAAAACATTACCTCTGGTGTTGTGGGATGGGGGCATTTACAAGATCACTTAATACAGTATAAAAACATAATCAAGGGTAGCCTTTCATGCCATATATAATTACATGCATTTCAGTTAATCCACATCAATGTTATTCTAGCCAAGGTTCAGCCAGGATATATTATTATTATTAAATCAGGTAGAGTCCCCTGCCTGCCTGTCTCCAAACGTTCTGAACCCCGTCCACCCCCTCAGTCCTGCTGTGACCAGTCACCAGGAAGTGACAGCCTGGCTATTGTACTGTATGTGCTGAGAATAATGAGCCCGGGATTCCACTGTTGATCTATTACCTTCAATATGGAAACGTGCTGTTTGCTTTCAATCAAGACTGGCTATTTATGTTGACCATGCATGCAAAGGTTACATGAACTTTCATCACATTTCAACATAGTGTCTGTGACGCTGAGAGTGATTGGATAGTTTTCTCTCTCAATTTTTAGCGATGTAAAGACTAATTCTGAACTTTATACACATGGAATGCCTTAAATGTGTTATTAAGTATTTTTTTGTGGACATCTTGCATTTTCTGTCATCTTTCTCATCACAAAACTTTCCAAACATACTGATAAGCATTTTTCAAATTAATACTATACCCATTCAAAAGACCACATTAGGTGCATCAAAGCTGGGACTGAGAGACTGATAAACAGCTTTTATCTCCAGGCCATCAGACTGTTAAACAGTCACCACTAGCCGGCCTCCGTCTAGTACCCTACAGTGAACCTTAGTCACTGTTACTAGCCGGCTACCACCCGGTACTCTACGCTGCACCTTAGCGACTGCTGCCTTGTGTACATAGTCATTGAACACTGGTCACTTTAATAATGTTTACACTAATTTACCCACTTTATATGTATATACTGTATTCATGCCTCATCATATAAAGCTACTTCAGTATACACCTTTTCTGTTCATATACTGTCGATACTGTCTATACACACCGTTATTTGTATATATATTATTATACACATTATACAGTATGTATATATATTTATATTCCGGACTCTGACATTGATCGTTCTGATATGTCTTATTTAAAAAATCATAATCAATTGGATTATGTGGGTATTGTTTTTTATTGCTAGGTATTACTGCACTGTTTGAGCTAGAAATACAAGCATTTTGCTGCACCTGCTATAACATCTGTAAATCTGTGTACGTGACCAAAAAACTTCAACACCAATAACACAATAAATAATGTTTGATGGCCACAAACTACCGTCATTGCTCAAAAATATATGTATGAATGTATCTGTACAGGTATACACCATGATGTGTCAGTGAATCATAATGTGGGTGTGAAATGATGAATGAGGAGCTGTTCTTACCCTGTTTAATAAACAGCGAGTTATTGATGAGCAGTGGTATCATGATGACAGGAGTGACAGTGTTCGGGTCTCAGGTCTCACTCACTCACTCATTCTGTCACTCACTTAGTTGAACACCTCCACCAGCTGTGTACTTCTCATCAGTCTGGGGCTGAGGCTGGTGACAGGCTGCCTCTCTGTGTGTGACGCCCACTGTGTGTGTGTTTTTGATTGATTGCCTGCTCCAGTTTGCCAATGTGTGTATGTATTTTAGCTGTCTGGCACCAACGTACCTGCTTGTTGTCAGAAAAAGATAGGAGTGTTTTTTGTCTTTTTCAAATCCTGTTTTTGTGCCATGACCTTTGTTTAATGTTCATTATCATTTATCATTCCACTGATTTGCTAGAATTAAACAGGGGAAACCAGCATGGTCATGCACATATCACGTTTAACGATTTCCACATTTACATGATGGTCAATATTAATGCTGTATAATTAAAAAAGGGGCCCCTTTTCAGTTCTATTGTACTATCACTATATTACCACTAGATGGAAACAACCACACATTTTAGAATTTTGATGGAAGCTGTAGTCACCAACAGTCAGAGTTTCAAAATTGAATCAAATGTTATTTGTCACATGCTTCGTAGACAACAGGTGTGGACCAACAGTGAAATGCTTACTTACGGGTCCTTTTCCAACAATGCAGAGTTAAAGATAAGATAAAAAATGACATCAAAATTAGAAATTGTGACAAGATGAATAAATACACCTGTGAATAACGAACAAAAATAAGAGTAAAAATAACATGGCTATGTAAAGGGAGGTACAAGTACCGAGTCGATATGCAGGGGTACTAGGTAATTGAAGTAGCTATGGACGGCTCATAATAATGGCCAGAATGGAGTAAATGGAAGTGTATCAATTACATGAATGAGTTTGTTACCATTCTATTCACTCTATTCCAGCCATTAAAATCCATTCCAGACATTATTATGAGCTGTCCTCCCCTCAGCAGCCTCCACTGCTGTACATATAGGTAGGGGTAAAGTGACTAGGCAACAGGATCGATAATAGACAGTAGCAGCAGTGTATGTGGTGTGTGTGTGTGTGTGTGTGTGTGTGTGTGTGTGTGTGTGTGTGTGTAGCGTCAGTATGCAAGTGTGTGCATGTTATGTGTGTGTGGGCGTATTTAGTATGTGTGTGTGTTGGGGTGTCAGTGTAAGTATGTGTGGGTAGTGTGTGTCCAATGTGTGTGCATAGAGTCAGTGAAAGAGAGTTGGTGCAAAATAGAGTAAATGCAGGAGGTCCGGGTAGCAATTTGATTAGCTATTTAGCAGTCTTGTTTAGAAGTCTTATGGCTTGGGGGGAGAAGCTGTTTAGGGTCCTGTTGGTTCCAGACTTTATGCACGGGTACTGCTTGCCATATGGTAGTAGAGAGAACAGTCTATGGCTTGGGTGGCTGGAGACTTTGAACGTTTTTTGGGCCTTCCTCTAACACTGCCTGATATAGAGGTCCTGGATGGCAGGGGGCTCGGTCCCAGTGATTTACTGGGCCATATGCACTATACTCTGTAGCGCCTTGCGGTCGCATGCCAATCAGTTTCCATACAGTACCAAGCAGTGAACCAGCCAGTCAAGATGCCCCAGATGGTACAGCTGTAGAACTTTTTGAGGATCTGAGGGCTGTCATAACTCTCCCGTGAGAATCCAAAGATCAGGTTACAATGGATCAACATCTACCAGATCCCTCTCACCCGCAGAGGGGAGGAGGGATTGATGTAGGGGTTTTGTGACACCTCACGCCCGGTTGTAAATTGTATGTAAATTGGACTCTTTTTGGTAGTGATGATTGGAATGTCCCTTTGTTAAAGAGGTATTTTGCCGCCCAAAAACTCTAATGTCCAAAAGTGAACACTGGGACAATATTTCTAACATCTGGATGTGGGGAATGATGAGAGATGGTCTACGGAAAACTAATGTTGATTTTGTGATGTCATAAAAAATGGTATAAAAAATGTATGACAAAAATATTGTAACTTGAACAGTATACACACTGTATATGTCAGGTTTTTGTCCTTACGCGTAGGAAATATCAAGATGATGAGAATATTTATGTTAAGATATGAATTTGATTTGAGTTTTTACGAGATCATAGTTTTGATGATACATTGCCCAGTAAGTAGCCACGCTCGAGGGAGCTCAAAGAGTGTGTCAGCATGATGGAAACGCCCCCTTTTTGCCAGAGTGTATAAAGGATGAGTTGAGAATGAACATATCAGACCAGAAGGACTCTAGCTGCAGCCTAGATCTCCATTGGTTAAGACGAGGTGAAGATGGCAAAGTAGCCTCTCTAGCAATCAATGTTACAGCTGAGTAGCTGTTCTAAGTACTGTATGTAAGAAAGTGAATTTAAGTAGGACCATCCTATTACTCTCTTCAAATCCTCATCAACTACACTGCTCTCATCACCCCACTGGGGATCATCTGCGTGATTAGCTGCGTTCAGAGGACCCCTTTTCCTGGGAATGAAAGTAAACAAAACCCTGTTAGTCTGCTTCAGACTACAGGACAAGGACATTGTGACCGCTTGTGTACAATCAGAGCCTTACACTTAAGAGCTCGGGAGAAGGCCAACGGAACCCTTTTCACGAAGGCATGGGTCCAAAAGAGATAAATGACAAAGGAAGACATACAAACACGTAAATACATTCATTACTTCTTACCCCAAATGGGCGGTGGTTCGAGGCAAAGTATCATAATTACTGTGAGTGTAGTTCCAAGTATATAAGTTTGTCTCTCTTTGATTCTCCCTTTTTTCCTCTCTACTCCTCCCTCTTTTGATAAACAAGCAGTCATGTTGTTGTTAGTCCGCTAGGGACCTGTTTCCATCGTATTAAGTTTCTAATCAATAACCTATACCGTGTGTGTGTGTGTGTGTGTATCCTGTGTTATCATGTAGTTAGGTAGTACATTTTTGTGGTACATTTTTGTGGTACGGCATGATCAGTAAAGCTGGGGTTGGTGCATATGCAAGGAGTATGTGACATTCAGAATTATGAGACTGATATAAGGTAATATTAATAAATGACTTTTATCGATATATATCTTATATATCATCTAAAGTTTAATTTGGGAAATTGTAACTAACTCGTTAAACAACTTCTTCAGTGGTTCCCTAAATCCTAATGAGTTAACTGTTACATGATTAATTTAATCGAGTAACAATTAAACCTAGTTAGTTGATATGATACAATACAGTCATCAGATGAATGTTTAGTCACGTCACAAAAGGGCCCATGCCAATTCTTTTCAGGCTTTTGAAGGGGAAGAGGTGTTGTCGTGCCCTCTTCACAACTGTATTGGTGTGTTTGGACCATGATAGGTCTTTAGTGATGTGCACACCGAGGAACTTGAAGCTCTTGATCCGCTCCACAACAGCCCCGTCGATGTGAATGGGGGTGTGCTCGGCCCTCCGTTTCGTGTAGTCCACGATCGGTTCTTTTGTCTGACTGATATTGAGGGAGAGCTTGTTGTTCTGGCACCACCCTGCCAGGTCTCTGACCTCCTCTCTATAGGCTGTCTCATCGTCGTCAGTGACCACCGTTGTGTTTTTGACAAACTTAATGATGATGGACACGCGGCCACGCAGTCGATGTTTGAATAGGGAGTACACTGTACCTCTGAGGGGCCCCAGTGTTGAGGGTAAGCATGGCGGATGTGTTGTAGCCTACCCTTACCACCTGGGGGTGGCCCAACAGGAAGTCCAGGATACAGTTGCAGAGGAAGGTGTTCAGTCTCAGGGACCTTAGCTTAGTGATGAGCTTCGAGGGCACTATGGTTTTGAATCTTGAACTGTAGTCAATGAACAGCATTCTCAGGTAGGTGTTCCTTTTTTCCAAGTGGAAAATTGCAGTGTGGAGTGCAATAGAGATTGCATCATCTGTGGATCTGTTGGGGCGGTATGCGAATTGGAGTGGGTCTAGGGTGTCTGGGATGATGGTGTTGATGTGAGCCATGACCAGCCTTCCAAAGCATTCCATGGCTACAGATGTGAGTACTACGGGTCGATAAGGGAAAGGGGGATACCTAGTCAGTTTTAGACAGCATACCTTGTCATTCTTGGGCATAGGGACTATGGTGGTCTGCTTGAAACATGTAAGTTAGGGATCATCCACCAGATTCAGCCGTGGAACGAATTTTTCTTGATTGGATGGTCGGGGGGCCGGAACATAATTACAAATAATTTATAGACGGACTATTGACCGCAATAAGCCCAAACAGATATAATGTTTGGCTAAAACATAATCACTTGAAACCTTGATTACATTTGTATATGATCTCTATTACAGTATGTATGGAAATACTTGGGAACAGATTTCTTAAATAAGAATCACTTGGAGCTGATTTCCTGGTGTTTTTAGTCTATTATGTCCAACAATAAAAATACAAATAAAAAATACAAAACTTGGGTGGCAAAATAAAATCACCCGCGTATCAAATTCGGCCCACGGGTTTCCATGTCCGAGCAGCCATACACAAGCCTAAGATCACCAAGTACAATGCCAAGCGTCGGCTGGAGTGGTGTAAAGCTCACCACAATTGGACTCTGGAGCAGTGGATACGCGTTCTCTGGAGTGATGAATCATGCTTCCCCATCTGGCAGTCCGACGGACGAATCTGGGTTTGGCAAATGCCAGGAGAACGCTACCTACCCAAATGCATAGTGGCAACTGTAGAGGAGGAGGAATAATGGTCTGGGGCTGTTTTTCATGGTTCGGGCTAGGCCGCTTAGTTCCAGTGAAGGGAAATCTTAATGCTGCAGCATACAATGACATTCTAGACGATTCTGTGCTTCCAACTTTGTGGCAACAGTTTCGGGGAGGCCCTTTCCTGTTTCAGCATGACAATGCCCCTGTGCACAAAGCAAGGTCCATACAGAAATAGTTTGTCGAGATCAGAGTGGAATAACTTGTCTGGCCTGCACAGTGTCCTGACCTCAACCCCATCGAACACCTTTGGGATGAATTGGAACACCGACTGGGAGCCAGGCCTAATCGCCCAAAACCAAGCAAGTCCCTGCAGCAATGTTCCAACATCTTAGTGGAAAGCCTTCCCAGAAGAGTGGAGGCTGTTATAGCAGCAAAGGAGGGACAACTCCATATTAATGCCCATGATTTTGGAATGAGATGTTCGACGGGCAGATGTCCACATACTTTTGGTCATGTAGTGTAGATCCCAAATTCACAAATCCAGTAAGGCTACAGAAGAAACACTTTAAAAAGCAATGAGTCTGATGCAACAGATTAGAACGTTTAGCTTACCATTTTGATAAACGACTATTTCTTCACATTATAAGCGCAGCAATGCGCACAAGGCAGTAGGTTACTTGCAAATGTTCATTCCATAATGCAGTTAGCGGGACAATGCACATGCGAGGGATTTCATGTGACAGATAAAAATATCTGTTTGAAATTTAGAAAGAGAGGATATCTAATTGGCTACTTTGAAGCAAGGTAAGACATGCTTAATACTATATATTAAAACGTTCATGTTTCAAACAATGACGTATATTTTTAGCAGCAGCTACAGCTGCTTTTGCCTAGTCTGGCAGATTTTCTGCTCAACGTCGCTGTATCTGTATGCTGTACGTGTGTGATAAATAAGATACATAACGGATATACTTTAACCTACACACATGCCAATTTAATGCCACTAAATTATGGAAATTAACCTATAGACGGATAAGCATGACCAGTCAAATGTATTTCCATCGACTGGTATTTCCATCGATGAATAGGATAAAAATCGTTATTTCTCAATGGGACTTTGTTTTCTTCTCCCGGACAATTGGCGGGTGACAATTTTATTAATCGGCTTCTCAATTTCTTTTATAGGCCAAAAGCCGGCTATTACCGTCTAATGGAAACCCTATCCTGTATTGACGCTTTGCCTGTTTGTTCATTTATCGGAGGGCGTAGCGGGATTTCTTATAAGCGTCCAGCTTAGTTTTCCGCTCCTTGAAAGCAGTAGCTCTAGGCTTTAGCTCAAAGCAGATATTGCCTGTAATCCATGACTTCTGGTTGGGATATGTCTGTAGGGATGATGACGTCGTCAATGCACTTATCAATGCACTCATCAGCCGGTGACTGATGTGGTAAACTCCTCAATGCCATCTGATGAATCCAGGAACATATTCCAGGTTGTGCTAGCAAAACAGTCCTGTAGCTTAGCCTCCGCTTCATCGGACCACTTCCGAATTGAGCGTGTCTCTGGTACTTCCTGTTATAGTATTTGCTTGTAAGCAGGAATCAGGAAGATAGACTTACGGTCAGATTTGCCAAATGGAAGGCGAGAGAGAGCTTTGTATCAGTCTAGAGTTTTTTTCCCTCTAGTTGCACAGGTGACATTCTGGTAGAAATGAAGTAAAACTGAGTTTTCCTGCATTAAAATCACCTGCCACTAGAAGCACTGCCTCTGGGTGAGCGTTTTCTTGTTGGCTTATGGCCCTATATAGCTCGTTGAGTGCGGTCTTAGTGTCAGCATTGGTTTATGGTGATAAATAGCCAGCTACGGAAAATTGTTTGCTTGCGCGTGTGGGTTCAAGTGTGTGTGTGTATGTGCCTGTGTGTGTGCGTGGCTGTGTGCGTGTGTGTTTCCAGCCTGGCTGAATGGTGTAGAAGGGGTTCATGAATCACTCGTTATCAGGCCTACACTGATTGGCTCCGAGAGGCTTGCCACCGTGTTCGCTGGCTGGGCTGGCCACTTTAAGAGTCAGATCTGCCGATACTCTGCAGGCTGCACCTAGATCAGAGCTAGGGCTCACTGGCACTGCAATTAAATTAATCCACACAAACCAATTCAATTATGGAGCTGTGATGAACCTCGAAAAACCACAATCCACACTAGCTAGGCACCTGCACATCGATTCATCCACAACTTTACAACTGTTTGAATGGGGTTGAACACAATTTGGTTTCAGGGAATGTAGCCAATTTAATCTCTGTCTTCAGTATAATGGTACAGTATGCCACCACTGCTTTGTTGTATCTTACACAGTACATGGTGCATTGAGTAGTGGAGACCTCAATTTGTCTTATGTATACAGGCTGTTTAAGAATGCATTTCAGTATGAAAACCCAAACACACACACAGTGTCTGTACACCTGAAGGGAGATAATGGATATCTTTATTATGGACGTAAAGCAGCATTGGAGAACTCCATCTCTCTGATGCAGTCTCAGCGGCTTTGGTTTTATTAGGGAGAATGAGGTGAGCGAGCTGAAATTAAACAGCATGTTAGGCACTCGGAGAGAGGGAGCCGGAGAGAGGAAGCCTTTGGCCTTGTGGTAATGGGAAAATAAATGGAGCATTGGGGTCCTGTCTTTGTGGCTGCTACTGCGTGTGGACACAACACTACACTGCAGCTACACAACACTACACTACACAACACCCCTCCCAGGGGCTGCAACTCTTAGAGAGACTGGGGCAGACCAAAATAAAGAGTTGTCTCTGAGAGAAGCAGGCTGCTGGTACTGGGTTGGCACTGGCTGAGGTTTCTGAGGAGCAACCAGAAGGAGAGAAAAAAGCCTGCTGTGTTTGTTAGTAACACCTATATTTTAGAGGGGCCTCCCGGTGGGGAGAGAGGACTTGGGTCTGGCTCACTGACATGGCATTGTACTGTACTCTATGAGCACTGAGCAGCAGGAGTGAGATCAAAATTGTGGTATACACTAGCCATAGTCTGATTGTACATCCCCAAAGAAAATAACATTTTCTGTTTTGCAGTGACATTAGCTTAAGCCACTACTCATGCAACATGTTTATGTTTAGAGTTGTCATATGGATTATATTGCCTGGTTTGAATATATTCATATTATTGCCATGCAACATTTCATCTGAAATAGATGGCTGTCAAAATGATACAAGCCTTTTAGGCTATGCACTTACTATATTATTTTCTGGGCAAAGCAATCCATGGATTAACTTAACAGATGGATTCATTCAAATTCCAAAATAACAATGTTGTAATGGAATGTTGTAAGTGTCTTCATAAACTGTGTAGAGGATCTCTGGCACCCGAGGCCAGCTGTGATGATGTATTCTGGGCAGAAGGTGGACTGCCTGAATCAATCTCATGCTCTAGCAGAGAGATATTTCCCAGTAATTGAATTCCCAGCCAGAAGAATGGAAAACACCACAGGTCACAAATATCAGCATAATCTATCTAATCATGCTGAACTGTCCTCATGGAACACAATCAAGGCAGCATCAGTGGCTTGGAACACAACAGGGTCTCAGTCAGATTGCTAAAAATCATGTTACCTGTTTAGACCAAAAAGCCAGTGATATACCAAAGAGCACAGACAAGGCAGTGTTTCCCCTATATGCATTCAGCAGTGGCACTTTGCCGCTGCTAAATCGCGGCCACCACTGCAAAAAATAAAATTGTAAAATAAAAGGTATAATTATATACAGTACCAGGCAAAAGTTTGGAGACACATACTCATTCAAGGGTGTTTCTTTATTTTACTATTTTCTACATTGTAGAATAATAGTGAAGACATCAAAACTATGAAATAACACATATGGAAACATGTAGTAACCAAAAAAGTGTAAAACAAATAGATTTTAGATTCTTCAAAGTAGCCACCCTTTGCCTTGATGACAACTTTGCACACTCTTGGCATTCTCTCAACCAGCTTCATGTAGTAGTCACCTGGAATGCATTTCAATTAACAGGTGTGCCTTGTTCAAAGTTAATTTGTGGAATATCTTTCCTTCTTCATGTGTTTGAGCCAATCAGTTGTGTTGTGACAAGGTAGGGGTGGTATACAGAAGATAGCTCTATTTGGTAAAAGTCCAAGTCCATATTATGGCAAGAACAGCTCAAATAAGCAAAAATGACAGCACATTGTTACTTTAAGACATAAAGGGCAGTCAATCCGGAATATGTCAAGAACTTTAAAAGTTTCTTAAGGTGCAGTCGCAAAAAACATCAAGTGCTATGATGAAACTGGCTCTCATGAGGACCGCCATAGGAAAGGAAGACCCAGAGTTACCTCTGCTGCAGAGGATAAGTTCATTAGAGTTAACTTCACCTCAGATTGCAGCCCAAATATATGCTTCACAGAGTTCAAGTAACAGACACATCTCAACATCAACTGTTCAGAGGAGACCACGTGACTATCTATCTAATCTATTAATTTTAAATTGTTCATTACTTCTCCTTGCTATTATCATTCACTTGATTTTAAGACAAAACATGTGAAAAAATGTTTTGCTAACGTATGACAGGTGTCCCTGGCTCGCGGGTTTACCTGAGAGGGTTTCCCTGGGCAAGAAAAGGTTGAAGATCCCTGTACTAAGGAGATGCCATTTTAGAACAGTCAATTCAGTTGGCAAGGTTTAGTTCACCAAAATAAATTGCACTGAAATTGGAAGGGAGGATATAGTGCTCCAGAATGGTCTTTAATCATAATTTCAATGCTTTAAGGCTGAGTTTCTGACATATTTATTTATGTGTATGAACATAGCCTATCATTTCATCCTTGTTTGTTGAGCCCATATTTGCTGGTACAGCAGACACGGGTTGCATCTAAAATGGTAGCCTATTCCCTATATAGTGCACAACTTTTGACTAGTGGTCCTGGTCAAAAGTAGTACAATGACTGAGAGAATATAATGCCCAGTGAATGGACCCTGCCACTGAAAAGGTTTGTTGTCCTCATGCCCTCCTCCTATAGGTCGATATCTGCGTCTGAAAATGTTCCGTGAGGATCACGGCTCCTGGATGACCATGTTCTTCAGCACCATCCTCTTCCTCTTCATCTTCTCACACATCTACAATGTGATCCTTCTAATGGCAGGAAGCATGGGGTAAGCCACCGCTCAATGTCTCATCCTTCTCTCTCATTCTCTCACTGCTGCTTTCATTTGTTAGAGCCTCTGTCTCTCTCAGTCCCATCAATCACCTCGAGACTTTAATTCAGGGGTGGAGGAGATGGAGTTGGGGTGGGTGGGTGGGTGGGAGGGAACCTGAAAGATCACCTTCAGCACCACCATAACTCTTCAATGATGATCAGGGCGGCCATCTTGGTTTATTGACTAATTAAAGTCAAGAGTCAAGATGGCTTCCCCTTTACCTGCTGTTCTACTGGTTTAACTACACTCAATGGGTAACCAGCTGCAGAGCCGTGTCAGTCACACATATCAAGCCAGTGACAGGAATCCATTTTAGCATTTGATGTTTCAGTCAGAGAGAAGCTTCCAGTTAACAACAAACGTTCCCACAACTTTAGAGAACGTACCCTTAACCTCTCTTGGGTACGTGAGACGTTAGCGTCCCACCTCTTCAACAGCAAGTGAAACTGCTGGGCGCCAAATTCAAATACAGAAATACTCATTATAAAAATTCAGAAAACAAAACATATTTTACATAGGTTTAAAGATTAACTTCTTGTGAATCCAACCACAGTGTCAGATTTAAAAAATGCTTTACGGCGAAAGCATACCTTACGATTATTTGAGAACATATCCCAGCAGACAAATCATTACAAACAGTAACCAGCCAAGTAGAAGAGTTACACAAGTCAGAAATAGAGATAAAATGAATCCCTTACCTTTGATGATCTTCATATGGTTGCACTCAGCAGACATTCATTTACTCAATAAATGTTCCTTTTGTTCCAAAACCCTCCGTTTTGTTTGCGCGTTTTCTTCAGTAATCCACAGGCTCAAACGCAGTCAAAACGTCGTCAATATAAAAGGTCAACAACAAAGGCACTCTCTCGGTCGCGTGCATGAAAAAGCTCTGTGACACTTTAGGGTCCACTCATTCAGACTGCTCTTACTTCCTAATTTTTCAGAATACAAGCCTGAAACAATTTCTAAAGACTGTTGACTTCTAGTGGAAGGCATAGGAACTGCAATTTGAGTCCTAAGTCAATGGATACTGTAATGGCATTGAATAGAAAACTACAAAACCAAAAATAAAACGACTTCCCGAATGAATTTCTCTGTTATACTCACAGACACTATTTTAACAGTTTTGGAAACATTAGAGTGTTTTCTATCCAAATCTACCAGTTATATGCATATCATATCTTCTGGACCCGAGAAGCAGGCAGTTTAATTTGGGCATGCTTTTCATCCAAAATTCCGAATGCTGCCCCCTACCCTAGAGAAGTTAAGAGTCTCATTAGGTCATTAACTAACGTTTTTAAAGGAATGTTACCGTGATGTGCAAGCAATGTTTCCAAGAGACCATTCCCTTTAATGTTATAAGATATTAATGTTCTAGATGTTCTAGATTAAACGAGAATATTGCAAGAACATTCATGTGTCCAGTTTTTTGTGGGTTAGGAGAATATTTCATCAATGTCCCACCAAACATCCACAGAACGTTGTTGCCATGTTCTCAGAATTTAAGATATAACATTTCTAGACATATATCATGGGAATGTTGCAAGAACATTTGTGTCCTGTTTTCTGAGTGTTAGGAGAATATTCCATCAACGTCACATCAAACATACGCAGAACATGGTTGCCATGTTCTCAGAATATAAGATATTATTGTTCTAGAAACGTTTCATAGTACGCTGCAAGAACATTCATGTGTCCAGTTTTCTGTAGGTAGAGAGAATATTTTATAAATTTCCCACAAAACATACACAGAACATGGTTGTCATGGTCTCAGAACATAAGATATTAATGTTCTAGACATGTATCATGGGAAGTATGCAAGAACATTTGTGTAAAAAAATGTCATTACACATTACACCTCTTGTTACTGTCATTACATCTCTTGTTCCTGTTGTTGAACCAATCCAAGGCTCTGATTGGTGGACCACTGATCCAGTCATAGATCTTTGTCTGTTGGCAAGGTTAGGTTTGTTAAAATATTAAATAATTAAATATAATAATCCATTTTGAATTCAGACTGTAACAATGAAATGTGGAATAAGTCAAGCACACAGTGCTTTTAACATAGTGTTTTCAATTTAGTGCCTTCAGAACATATTCATACCCCTTGACTAATTCCACATTTTGTTGTGTTACAGCCAGAAAATGTAAATAGATTAAATGTATGTTTTTCCTCACCCATCTACACACAGTACCCATAATGACAAAGTTGTAATTTAAAAAAAAATGTTTTACAAATTTTGTGAAAATGAAATGCAGAAATACCTCATTTACATACATACAGTTGAAGTCGGAAGTTTACATACACTTCGGTTGGAATCATGAAAACTTGTTTTTCAACCACTCCACAAATGTATTGTTAATTAACAAACTATAGTTTTAGCAAGTCAGTTAGGACATCTACTTTGTGCATGACACAAGTCATTTTTCCAATTTATAATTCACTGTATCACAATTCCAGTGGGTCAGAAGTATATATAGACTAAGTTGACTGTGCCTTTAAAAAGCTTGGAAATTCCAAAAAATTATTTCATGGCTTTAGAAGCTTCTGATAGGCTAATTGACATCATTTGAGTCAATTGGAGGTGTACCTGTGGATGTATTTGAAGGGCTACCTTCAAATTCAGTGCCACGTTGCTTGACATCATGGGAAAATCTAAAGAAATCAGCCAAGACCTCAGAAAATACATTTGTAGACCTCCGCAAGTTTGGTTCAACCTTGGGAGCCATTTCCAAATGCCTGAAGGTACCACATCTGTACAAACAATAGTACGCAAGTATAAACACCATGGGACCACGCAGCCGTCATACCGCTCAGAAAGGAGACGCATTCTGTCTCCTACAAATGAACGTACTTTGGTGCGAAAGTGCAAATCAATCCCAAAACAACAGCAAAGGACCATGTGAAGAGGCTGGAGCAAACAGGTACAAAAGTATCTATATCCACAGTAAAACGAGTCCTATATCGACATAACCTGAAAGGCCGCTCATCAAGGAAGAAGCCACTGCTCCAAAACCACCATAAAAAGTCATACTACGATTTGCGAATGCCCATGGGGACAAAGATCGTACTTTTTGGAGAAATGTCCTCTGGTGTGATGAAACAAAAATAGAACTGTTTGGCCATAATGACCATCGTTATGTTTGGAGGAAAAAGGGGGAGGATTGCAAGCCGAAGAACACCATCCCAACCGTGAAGCACGGGTGTCACGTTCCTGACCTGTTTTCCCTTGTTTTTGTATTTATTTAGTATGGTCAGGGCGTGAGTTGGGTGGGTTGTCGATGTGTGATTTTTATGTTGGGATTTTGTGTGTTCGGCCTGGTATGATTCTCAATCAGAGGCAGCTGTCAATCTTTGTCCCTGATTGAGAATCATACTTAGGCAGCCGGGGTTTCACGTGTGTTTTGTGGGTGTTTGTTCTCGTGTCAGTGTTTCGCCACACGGGACTGTCACGTTAGCTATTTTGTTATTTTGTATCGCATATTGTTTTGTTATATATTAAATCACTATGGAAACTAACCACTCTGCGTATTGGTCCGATCCTTCTCGCCTCTCGTCGTCCGAGGAGGAGGAAGAAAATGACTATCGTTACAATGGGGGTGGCAGCATCATGTTGAGGAGGTGCTTTGCTTCAGGAGGGACTGGTGCACTTCACAAAATAGATGGCATCATGAGGATGTGAAATTATGTGGGTATATTGAAGCAACATCTTAAGACATCATTCATGAATTTAAAGCGTGGTCGCAAATGGGTCTTCCAAATGGACATTGACCCCAAGCATACTTCCAAAGTTGTGGCAAAATGGCTTAAGGACAACAAAGTCAACGCATTGGAGTGACCATCACAAAACCCTGACCTCAATCCAATAGAAAATTTGTGGGCAGAACTGAAAAAGTGTGTGCGAGCAAGGAGGCCTACAAACCTGACTCAGTTACACCAGCTCTGTCAGGAGGAATGGGCCAATATTCACCCAACTTATTGTGGGGTGCTTGTGAAAGGCTACCCGAAACGTTTGACCCAAGTTAAACAATTTAAAGGCAATACCACCAAATACTAATTGAGTGTATGTAAACTTCTGACCGACTGGGAATGTGATTAAATAAATAAAAGATGAAATAAATCATTCTGTCTACTTTTTTTCTGACATTTCACATTCTTAAAATAAAGTGGTGATCCTAACTGACCTAAAACAGGGAATATTTACTTGGATTAAATGTCAGGAATTGTGAACTACTGAGTTTAAATGTATTTGGCTAAGATGTACGTAAACTTCGGACTTCAACTGTAAGTAGTCTCACCCTTGAGTCAATACTTTGTAGAAGCACCTTTGGCAGGGATTACAGCTGTGAGTCTTTCTGGTTAAGTCTCTTCTGGTTAAGAGCTTTCCACACCTGGATTGTGCAACATTTGCCCATTATTATTTTCAAAATTCCTCAAGCTCTGTCAAGTTGGTTGTTGATCATTGCTAGACAACCATTTTCAGGTCTTGCAATAGATTTAAGTCAAAACTATAACAGCCACTCAGGAACATTCACTATCTCCTTGGTAAGCAACTCCAGTTTAGACTTGGCCTTGTGTTTTAGGTTATTGTCCTGATGAAAGGTGAATTAGTCTCCCAGTGTCTGGTGGAAAGCAGACTGAACCAGGTTTTCCTCTAGGATTTTGCCTGTGTCTGGCGCCACTCTGGTTATTTTTATGCTGAAAAAACTCCCCAGTCCTTAACAATTACAAGCATATGCATTACATGATGTAGCCACTAGTATACTTGAAAATATGGAGAGTGGTACTCAGTAATGTGCTGTATTGGATTTGCCCCAAACATAAAACTTTGTATTCAGGACAAAAAGTCTCCACCTCCCTTTATGGAGGTGGAGGCACCATGCGGACCGCTCGACACGGGAATCCTCACAGGCCAGTTTGGGACGGCCCAGTTAGAAGACCCCAACCTCCAGAACATAAGGGGCCAGGTGATCGCGGTGGACGGCGCACTATTACCCGGGGTAAGTGAGTGGCGCTACCCCCACTTTGCCATCAAGCATAATTTATTGTATCAGGTAGTAATGCACAATGGGGAGTCAAAAGACTTGTTACTCATACCCACCCAGTATGTTAGGACTGTCTTGCAGCTCGCCCCCACACCCACCTGCTCGGGGCACACCTGGGGATGTAGAAAACCAGGGAGCGGATCAGGAATCGGTTCCACTGTCCCGGAGTCAAGAGTGCCATTGAGGACTACTGCCGTACCTGCCTGGAGTGCCAGATCACAGCTCAGATGGTATATTATAGAAACCCTTTGGTTCCCTTTCCCATTATAGGGGTGCCGTTTGAGCGGGTGGCGATGGATCTGGTGGGTCCGTATGTGAAGACTGCGAGCGGACACCAAATACATCTTGGTAATCGTAGATTACGCCACACGATATCCGGAGGCGATCCCATTACGCACGGTGGCAACGAACGTTATCGCACGGGAGCTCTTCCTTTATTCAGCCGGGTGGGTATTCTGCGGGAAATTCTGTAGGACCAGGGCCCGCATTCATGTCTCGTGTAATAAAAGTGGTCTGCAATCTTTTACGAATCAACCAAATGACGACCAGTATGTACCATCCACAAACGGATGGGCTAGTCGAACACTTCAATAAGACCCTAAAACAGATGCTGAAGAATGTCATCGAGAGAGACGGGAAGAAACTGGGACCAGCTGCTGCCCTACCTGATGTTATTGGTGCGCGAGGTACCCCAAGCACCCACTGGGTTCTCCTCACTTGAGCTCCTGTATGGTCATCGGCCCCACGGACTGCTGGACCTAGCCAAGAAGGTCTGGGAGTACCAACCAACCCCCCTTCGCAGCATGGTGGAACACGTGGAGGAGATGAGGGAGAGGATGACTGCGATTTGTCACTTTTTTTTACCCATCTACCTACATAGCCTCACAGTGGAGGTGTCATAATACCCATAAAACCTAGCCGTCAAACAGTGAAATGGTTCCAATAATTTTTCTACCGTTAATTTTCCCCCTTAGGGGATTTTAGAAATACTTTAAGTAAGGTCTGTTTCAGGTGGACTTACCCTGGCGGGCCGTTTTGATCATGTAAATCTCTCTCGGACAAGGTGACTTTTATCAATATATTTGGCTCTATTTAATCTCAGATTCGAAAATGCTAATTAGCATCAAAGAAGACATCATGCAAAACTACAAATCCCTGCAAGCTCTTACATGTCATCTCTAGCTGACACCTATGCTAACAGTTATTGTGTCAATTTAAATCTAGCCTCAAGACAGTTTACAGAATTTTCCTTTTTTAAAGAAATTTTGCCTATTTATTCATTACTACATTTCGCTAACATTAGATAGTTAATACAGAGATTCTTACCTTTGCCTCAATTCGGCAGTCTCGTCCGGATCATCATGGACTTTGTAGTTCTTTATGATAGTCACATTAGCAGCAAATTAGCATTTCATTTTGGGGGGATAAATACATGTGAATATATTGATAAAAGTCACCCTGTCTTCGAGAGATTTACACAACGTCATGCCTGAGTAAGCCTACACGAAACACAGCTCTTATTTTAATTGCTTCTAAAATCCCCTATGGGTAAAATGAATGGTGGAAAAAAACTATTGGAGCCATTTCCCTGTTTCACCGCTAGGTTTTATGGGTATTATGACTCATACTGTGGTACTCTATAGGTGCCCTTCTTTGCGAGGTATTGAAAAACCTCCCTGGTCTTTGTAGTTGAATCTGTGCTTGAAATTCTTACAGATAATTGTATGTCTAGGGTACAAGGATGAGGTAGTTATTCAAAAATCATGTTACCACTATTATTGAATATGGAATGAGTCCGTGCAACTTATTATGTGACTTGTTAAGCACACTTTTACTCCTGAACGTATTTAGGTTTGCCATAACAAAGGGGTTGAATACGTATTGACTCAAGACATTTCAGCATTAGATTTTTATTAAAAAAATTAAAAGAACATAATTCCGCTTGACATTATGGGGTATTGTGTGTAGGCCAGTGAAAAAAATCTAAATTTAATCCATTAAAAATTCAGGATGTAACACAACAAAAAGTGGATAAAGTGTGTGTGAATACTTTCTGAAGGCACTGTATTTGACACACTTTAACATACAGTGCATTCGGAAAGTATTCAGACCCTTTGACTTTTTCCACATTTTGTTACGTTACAGCCTTATTCTAAAATGTATTACATAGTTTTTCCCCCTCATCAATCTACACACAATACCTCATAATGACAAAGCAGCAACAGGTTTTCTTAAATGTTTGAAAATGTGTATATATATATATGTATCACATTTACATAAGTATTCAGACCCTTTACTCAGTACTTTGTTGAAGCACCTTTGGCAGCGATTACAGCCTTGAGTCTTCTTGGTTATGACACTACAGGCTTGACGCGGCTGTATTTGGGGAGTTTCTCCCATTCTTCTCTGCAGATCCTCTCAACCTCTGTCAGGTTAGATGGGGAGCATCGCTGCACAGCTCTTTTCAGGTTTCTCCAGAGATGTTCGATCGGGTTCAAGTCTGGGCTCTGGCTAGGCCACTCAAGGACATTCAGAGAAGCTACTGCTGCATTGTCTTGGCTGTGTGCTTAGGGTCATTGTCCTGTTGGAAGGAGAACCTTTGCCCCAGTCTGAGGCGCTTTGGAGCAGGTTTTCATCAAGGATCTCTCTGTATTTTGCTCCGTTCATCATTCCCTGGATCCTGACTAGTCTCCCAGTCCCTGCTGCTGAAAAACATCCCCACAGCTTGACTCTGCCACCACCATGCTTCAACGTAGGGATGGTCCCAGGTTTCCTCTAGATGTGACGCTTGGCATTCAGGCCAGAGAATCTTGTTTCTCATGGTCTGGGACACTTTAGGTGCCTTTTGGCAATCTCCAAGCTTACTGTCATGTGCCTTTTACTGAGGAGTGGCTTCCGTCTGGTCACTCTACCATAACGACCTGATTGGTGGAGTGCTGCAGAGATGGTTGTCCTTCTGGAAGGTTCTCCCATCTCCACAGAGGAATTCTGGAGCTCTGTCAGAGCGACCATCGGGTTCTTGGTCACCTCCCTAACCAAGGCCCTTCTCCCCTGATTGCTCAGTTTGGCGGCCAACTATAGGAAGAGTCTTGGTAGTTCCAAACTTTTTCTATTTAAGAATAATGGAGGCCACTGTGTTCTTGGGGACCTTCAGTGCTCCAGACATGTGTTCGTACCCTTCACCAGATCTGTGCCTCGACACAATCCTGTCTCTGACCTTTACGGACAATTCCTTCGACCTCGTGGCTTCGTTTTTGCTCTGACATGCACTGTCAACTGTGGGACCTTATATAGACAGGTGTGTGCCTTTGCAAATCATGTCCAATCACTTGAATTTACCACAGCTGGACTCTAATCAAGTTGTAGAAACATCTCAAGGATGATCAATGGAAACAGCTTGCACCTGAGCTCAATTTTGATTATCATAGCAAAGGGTCTGAATACTTATGTAAATAAGGTATTTATATTTTTGTTTTTTTGTATACATTTGCAAAAAAAAAAAAAACTGTTATTACCTGTTCATTGTGGGGTACTGTGTGTAGATTGATGAGAAAAAACATTAATTCAATCAATTTTAGAATAAGGCTGTATAAGGCTGTATTTAATAAAATGTGGAAAAAGTCAAGGGGTCAGAATACTTTCCGAATTAACTGTATGTGATTACATTGTGCATGGTCATTTATACCCGTAATTATTATTCAACATTTTGTCACCTGGGATTTGATCTCACAACTTCTTAGTTCACAATGTTCCGATCTTCCTTTCTACGCCACCATGTCCGTGTCAGGTATCAGGTAATCAGACTGTTCTGTTATCATTTGTTTTATTTACTAATTGTAGATATGTAAGAGCTTTCTGTATAGTTGTCTAATGCCGGTGGGGCATATTAATGATAGTCCTGAAAATCAAGTGTACTTTTACCATAGCTGAGATTTACTTCAAAGTGCATTCACCCTATTGCTTACACGTATCAAGTTGTTCCAGATCTACACAAATGCCTAGGGTTAGGGTTGCTTCTGGACAGGGCCCAACTATACAATAAGCACATGCAATAGAGATATCCCTTATTGGGTATTGAGTATCCATCCAGCTCCAAGGTCGAGGGCTTGTGATTGACCATTTGTTTGTTTTGGTTGTAAAACATAAAAATTAAATTACGTATTGCAAACATGCTGTCGGTAAGCTAGCGGTAAGGTGTTGTTGTTCTATACAGGGGAGGAGAATATGCTTGTATAATCTGTCAAACCGGCCAGAGCTGTGACAGTGACATCCATCATACCCGCTCTTTCTATTTGGCAGGAGGAAGGGAAACGCAGAGATGCATGGCTGAACGGAGCAGCCGGTCCGCTGAGACGATAAATGTTACCCGCTACCACGCTCCCATTTCATGCTTTACCAAAATAGTGCCTATACTGCCTTCAGCGAATCAAATCAAATCAAATTGTATTTGTCACATGCACCAAATACAACAGGTTACAGTGAAATGCTTATTTTCAAGCCCTTAATTTAACCTACAATGCAGTTTTAAGAAAAATAAGTGTTAAGTAAAAAATAGATAAGTCAACAAAAAAAAATGAAAGAGCAGCAGTAAAATAACAGTAGTGAGGCTATATACAGTGAGAACCAGTACAGAGTCAATGTGCGGGGGCACCGGTTAGTCGAGGTAATTGAGGTAATATGTGCATGTAGGTAGAGTTAAAGTGACTATGCATAGATAATAAACAGAGAGTAGCAGCAGCATTAAAGAGGGGGGGTCTAGCCATTTCATTAGCTGTTCAGAAGTCTTATGGCTTGGGCGTAGCAGTTGTTTAGAAACCTTTTGAACTTAGACTTGGTGCTCCGGTACCGCTTGTCGTGCGGTAGCAGAGAGAACAGTCTATGGGTGGTTGGAGTCTTTGTCAATTTTTGGTGCCTTCTTCTGATACCACCTGGTATAGAGGTCCTGGATGGCAGGAAGCTTGGCCCCAGTGATGTACTGGGCCGGTCGCACTACCCTTTGTAGTGCCTTGCAGTGGTAGACAGAGCAGTTGCCATACCAGGTGGTGATGCAACCAGTCAGGATGCTCTCGATGGTGCAGCTGTAGAACTTTTTGAGGATCTGAGGACCCATGCCAAATCTTTTCAGTCTCCTGAGGGGGAATAGGCTTTGTTGTGCCCTCTTCACAACTGTCTTGGTGTGCTTGGACCATGATCGCTTTTTGGTGGTGTGGTACCAAGGAACTTGAAGCGCTCAGCCTGCTCCACTACTGCCCCGTCGTTGAGAATGGGGGCGTGCTCGGTCCTCCTTTTCTTGTAGTCCACAATCATCTCCTTTTTCTCGATCACGTTGAGGGAGAGGTTGTTATCCTGGCACCACACAGCCAGGTCTTTAACCTCCTCCCTATAGGCTGTCTCAGCGTTGTCTGTGATCATATTGCAAATTGGATTGGGTCTAGGTTTTCTGGGATAATGGTGTTGATGTTAGCCATGACCAGCTTTTCAAAGCCCTTCATGGCTACAGACGTGAGTGCTACGGGGCGGTATCATTTAGGCAAGTTACCTTAGTGTTCTTTGGCACAGAGACTATGGTGATCTGCTTGAAACATGTAGGTTTTACAGACTCAGTCAGGGACAGGTTGAAAATGTCAGTGAAGACACTTGTCAGTTGGTCAGCGCATGCTCGGAGTACACGTCCTGGTAATCTATCTGGCCCTGCGGCCTTGTGAATGTTGACCTCTTTAAAGGTCTTACTCACATCGGCTACAGAGAGTGTGATCACACAGTCGTCAGGAACAGCTGATGCCTTCATGCATGCTTCAGTGCTGCTTGCCTCGAGCGAGCATAGAAGTAATTTATCTCTTCTGGTAGGCTGGTGTCACTGGGCAGTTCACGGCTGTGCTTCCCTTTTATAGTCTGTAATAGTTTGGCTATTAGGGGGGATACACGGCCGTGGCTATAATGAAACAACATTCTCTTGGGAGATAATATGATCGGCATTTGATTGTATTCTAGGTCGAGGTATTCTAGGTTAGGTGAACAAAAGGACTTGAGCTCCTGTATGTAATCGCAATTACACCATGAGTCGTTAATCATGAAACATACACCTCCGCCCTTCTTCCCGGAGAGATGTTTTTTCCTGTCGGCGCGATGAACTGAGAATCCAGATGGCTGGACCGACTCCAACATTATATCCCAAGAGAGCCATGTTTCCGTGAAACAGAGTATGTTACACTCCCTAGTGTCTCACTGGAAAGATACCCTTGCCCTGACCTCGTCAACTTTGTTATACAGTGACTGAACATTAGCGAGTAAAATACTCGGAAGTGGTGGGTGGTGTGTGCGCCTCCTAAGTTGGACTAGAAGACCGCTCTGAATTCCTCTTCACCTCCGGCGTTGTTTTGGGTAGGCTTCCGGGAATCAGTTAAATTGCCCTGGGTGGTGAGAACAAAGGAACCGTTTTGGGAAAGTCGTATTCCTGGTCGTAATACTGGTAGTGCTGGTGAGTTACCACTGCTTTGATATCCAATAGTTCTTCCCGGCTGTATGTAATAACACATTACATTTTCTGGGCTAACAATGTAAGAAATAATACATAAAAAAGCTGAATACTGCAACATTTCCTAAGAACTAGAAGCGAGGCAGCCCTCTCTGTCAGCACCTCCTTGAAACGCCCTGCCACATCCGACGAGCGTCGGAGCCGGTGTAGTACGATTCAATCTTAGTCCTGTATTGACGCTTTGCCTGATTGATGGTTTGTCGGAGGGCATAGCGGAATTTCTTTTAAGCATCCAGGTTAGAGTCCTGCTCCTTGAAAAGTGGCAGCTCTACCCTTTAGCTCAGTGCGTATGTTGCCGGTAATCCATGGCTTCTGGTTGGGGTATGTACGTCCAGTCACTTTGGGGACGACGTCATCGATGCACTTATTGATGAAGCCAGTGACTGATATGGTGTACTCCTCAATGCCATCAGAAGAATCCCAGAACATTTCCTGTCTGTGCTAGCAAAACAGTCCTGTATTTTTCACCTTTATTTAACCAGGTAGGCAAATTGAGAACACGTTCTCATTTACAATTGCGACCTGGCCAAGATAAAGCAAAGCAGTTCGACACATACAACAACACATAGTTACACATGGAGTAAAACAAACATACAGTGAAAATAAGTCTATATACAATATGAGCAAGTGAGGTGAGATAAGGGAGGTGAAGGCAAACAAAATATATATATATATAAATAAATAAAAATATAAAAAGGCCATGGTGGCGAAGTAAATACAATATAGCAAGTAAAAAAAATAACACTGGAATGGTTGGTTTGCAGTGGAAGAAGGTGCAAAGTAGAGATAGAAATAATTGGGTGCAAAGGAGCAAAATAAATAAATACAGTAGGTAAAGAGGTAGTTGTTTGGGCTAAATTATAGATGGGCTATGTACAGTCCTGTAGCTTAGCATCTGCGCCATCTGACCACTATTTATTGACCGAGTCACTGCTGCTTCCTGCTTTAGTTTTTGCTTGTAAGCAGGAATCAGGTGAATAGAATTATGGTCAGATTTGCCAAATGGAGGAAGAGTTTTATACACATCTCTGTGTGTGGAGTAAAGGTGGTCTAGAGTTAGAAATGAGGTAAAACGGATTTAAATTTCCCTGCGTTAAAGTCCTCGGCCACTAGGAGCGCCACCTCTGGATGAGCGTTTTCCTGTTTGCTTATACATGGTATATACATGGTATACAGCTCATTGAGTGCGGGCTAAGTGCCAACATCGGTTTGTGGTAATAAATAGACAGCTACGAAGAATATACAGTTGAAGTCAGAAGTTTACATACACCTTTGCCAAATACATTTAAACTCAGTTTTTCACAATTCCTGACATTTAATCCTAGTAAAAATTCCCTGTTTTAGGTCAGTTAGGATCACTACTTTATTTTAAGAATGTGAAATGTCAGAATAATAGTAGAGAGAATGATTTATTTCAGCTTTTATTTTTTTCATCACATTCCCAGTGGGTCAGACGTTTACATACCCTCAATTAGTATTTGGTAGCATTGCCTTTAAATTGTTTAACTTGAGTCAAACGTTTTGGGTAGCCTTACACAAACTTCTCACAATAAGTTGGGTGAATTTTGGCCCATTCCTCCTGACAGAGCGGGAGTCAGGTTTGTAGGCCTGGGATTGATTTGCACTTTTCACACAAGTACGTTCATCTCTAGGACACAGAACGTGTCTCCTTCCTGAGTGGTATGACGGCTGCGTGGTCCCATGGTGTTTAAACTTGCGTACTATTGTTTGTACAGATGAACATGGTATATTCAGGCATTTTGGAAATTGCTCCCTGTAACGAGTTTTGGCGTCAGATGAAGAGGAATCGGAACAAAGCGCAGCGTGGTAAGTGTTCATGACTTTTTATTTAAACTGAACACGAAACAAAAAATAACAAAGTGAATAACCGAAACCGAAACAGTCCTGTCAGGTGCAAAACACTAAACAGAAAACAACTACCCACAAAACACAGGTGGGAAAAAGCTGCTAAAGTATGATTCTCAATCAGAGACAACGATAGACAGCTGCCTCTGATTGAGAACCACACCCGGCCAAACACAAAGAAATACAAAAAATAGAAAATGAACATAGAATGCCAACCCAAATCACACCCTGACCAAACCAAAATAGAGACATAAAAAGCTCTCTACGGTCAGGGCGTGACACTCCCAAGGATGAACCAGACTTGTGAAGGTCCACAATTTTTGGCTGATTTCTTTTGATTTTCCCATGATGTCAAGCAAAGAGGCACTGAGTTTGAAGGTAGGCCTTGAAATACATCCACAGGTACACCTCCAATTGACCTAAATTATGTCAGCTGATTTATTCTTAAAGCCATGACATAATTTTCTTGAATTTTCCAAGCTGTTTAAAGGCACTGTCAATTTAGTGTATGTAAACTTCTGACCCACTGGAATTGTGATACAGTGAATATAAGTTAAATACACTGTCTGTAAACAATTGTTGGAAAAATGACTTGTGTCATTTACTAAGTAGATGTCCTAACCGACCTGCCAAAACTATAGTTTGTTAACAAGAAATTTGTGGAGTGGTTGAAAAATGAGTTTTAATGACTCCAACCAAAGTGTATAAAAACTTCCGACTTCAACTGTAGATGAAAACGCTCTTGTTAAATAGGGTGGTGTACAGCGATTTCATGCACCAGCTGTTGATTACAAATATACATAGACTGCCACCCCTTGTCTTACCGGAGGCAGCTGTTCTATCTTGCCATTGCATCATAAACCCTGCCAGCTGAATGTTATTCATGTCGTCGTTCAGCCACGACTCGATAAAACATAAGATATTATAGTTTTTAATGTCCCCTTGGTAGGATATTCATGATGGTAGTTAGTCTATTTTGTTATCCAATGATTGTACGTTGGTTAATTGGACTGATGGTTGAGGCAGATTATCCACTCGCTGTCGGATCCTTAGGTCGGGGTGCCTTGTATGTCCCTGATATCTCCGTCTCTTTCTCATGCGAATCACGGGGATTTGGCCCTTATCGGGTGTCTGAAGTAAATCCTTTGCGTCCGACTAGTTAAAGAAAAAATCTTTGTCCAGTATGAGGTGATTAATCGCTGTCCTGATATCTAGAGGCTCTTTTCGGTCATAAGAGACGGTGGCAGAAACATTATGTACAAAACAAGTTACAAATAACGTGAAAAAAACACACGCATTAGCACAATTGGTCAGGAGACCGTAAACGGCAACGATCTCCTCCGGCGCCATTATTAGTGAGTGTGTCTGTGTGTCTGTACCTGTGTGTGTGTCTGTGTCTATGGCATGTGTGTCCTATTGGCTGTTGTCTTGAGACCTTTACCGTATCTTGTTGGCCATCTAAAATGTTGGAGCGTATGTCACCCCAATGCAACAGGCCCAGCTAACACATTCGGTTCCTTGGAAGTTGTGGGAACATACGTTTTTGGTTTCCCATTGGTTTTGGGAACGAAGCCAAAAGTTCCCTGACTGGTAAAAATTAACGTTAACTTTTTTTTAACGTACTGAGAATGGAAGTGAAAATGTCAACATACATTTTTAGGTTGCAGAAATGTTCTGGAAACATTTTATTATGGTGTCCTGAAAGATATCCTGGGAGGTTTAGGACAGATAGGACATATGGAAATGAATTTGCTTCTGCATTAATCATACGTACAAACACATTTCCATTTTAATGTGGCACTTCTGTTCCCATGGAATTAGTCCACTGTGCCATCAGGGTGGAGCTAGCATGCCATACAAACTGTTCATTTTAGTCTATTCAAATAGACCCCATTTCAAAGGAAACAAACACTGATTAAGATCAGGTGTGGCCAATTAGTGGGCCTGGCCAGTACACCCGAACACACTTAACCAGTTAGAGGATAGAGATTTTTTGATGCTGAAAACGAAATGTATATATTTTAAATAACATTCTGAAAATGTTCTTAGAACGTTACGTTCGTTACGTTGTTTTGTTGCGTTTTTTTATGGAAAGTTTTCTTAATGTTCTGAGAACGTGACTTTAACTTAATGGCATTAGTTAATCTATATCTTTGAATTTGCAAAAATTTGACCCTAAAGAAGGATTTGACATTTAAACAGTAGTGCATTGAGATACAGGCATACTATGCTTTGATTGAAAGGGACAAAAACATAGAATGATCTACATCAGAATGTTTTAATAGGATTTTCACCATAAATAACACAAAAGTCACTAACATACACTCTCTTTACTAGAGGCTTTTCTCATACTAATCTCACTGCAACCCCCATTCAGGTCCCTGATCACTACTTTGTATATTTTTCTGTCTCCCTCTCCTCCAACCCTAGCCACTCAGCCCTTACCCAGGTGGTCATGCAGTCGCAATCTTTGCTCTCTCTCTCCCACTACTCCTTCCTCTTCTATCCTATCATCTCTCTCTTCTGCTAAATCCTGCTCCCTCCTGTCTCCTAATTCTGCTTCTTTGACCCTACTCTCCTCCCTTTCCCCATCCTATGACTCGTACTGTCCCCTTTCCTCCCCTCCTGCTCCGTGGTTGAGTGACTCATTGTGAGCTTACAGAACAGGGCTGTGGGCAGCTGAGAGAAAATGGAGGAAAATTAAACTTCCGGAGAACCTATCACTCCCTCTCAACCTTCTCTTCCTCTGTATCCGCTGCTAAAGGCCCTCTCCTCTTCTCTCTATGCACCAAGTCACTTGGCTCCGTCATATCCTCACATGGTCTCTCCTATCATTGCTATGCGGATGACACTCAGCTACTTTTTTACTTCTCCCCCTTCTGACGACACACTTCTCTGCGTGCCTGGCAGACATCTCAGCTTAGATGTTGGCCCACCACCTCAATTTCAACCTTGACAAGCCAGAGCTGCTCTTCCTCCTGGAGAAGGCCTGCCCGTTCCAAGACCTCTACATCATGGTTGACAACTCCACGGTGTCCCCCTCCCAGAGTGCAAAGAACCTTGGCTTGACCCTGGACAACACCCTGTTGTTCTCTGCAAACATCAAAGTAGTGACTTGCTCCTGCAGGTTTTATGCTCTACAACTCTTACCCTACAAGGTCCGGAGCCTGCTGGTTTTCTGTTCTACCTGATAATGAATTGCAAGTACCTGGTGTCCCAGGTCTAAATCACTAGAGGGGAACAATGAAAAAATGTAGTGAAACTGGCTTCGAGGTCCAGAGTTGAGTTTGAAAGCTCTACAATATCCGTAGAGTACAACCCTAACTCACATAATCCAGGCACTTGTCATCTCCTGTCTTGACTACTGCGACTTGCTGTTGGCTGGGTTCCCCACTTGTGCCATCAAACCCCTGCAAATTATCCATAATGCTGCAGCCCACCTGGTATTCAACCTTCCCATGTTCTTCCATGTCACCCTACTCCTCCGTAAACTCCACTAGCTTCCAGTCGAAGCTCGCATCCACTACAAGACCATGGTGCTTGTCTGCGGTGCAACAAGAGGAACTGCCTCTCCCTACCTTCAGGCTATACTCTACAACCCAATCCGAGTACGCCATTCTGCCACCTCTGGTCTCCATTCTGCCACCTCTGGTAGGGGTGGGAGGACCAAGCTCTTCTCTGTCCTGGCACCCCAATGGTGAAATCAGCTTTCCCCTGAAGCTAGGACAGCAGAGTTCCTGCCCATCTTTTGAAGTGATCTGAAACCCTTGAGTATCTTAAATAATCCCCCTTACTCAGGAATTCTAAATGAGTGTGACAGTAGGAAAAAATAACTGTCTCTATGGATACAAAGAACAAAGAGCTTTTAAACACTGTAACCTTCTGTACTTTTCAGATAAATGTAAAACACATACTGTAGGCCTACACACTCTCCCTTCCTCCCACAACCCTCTCTGTCACATTTACTCCTGCTCACACACACATCCTCTCTCACAAACACAATAATACACACATCACTCTTGCATATGCAGCCTACATTTGATGCATCTCTTTGAGTACCCTATTCATTTTCAGTTCTTCCTGTGCCATCCATATATGTGCATAGCCTAGTCAGTGGTTAAGTTATCAGGTTGCTAGCTAGCTAAACAATGTTGTTTGTTATCAAACCAAAGAATTGCGTCTTGTGAGTATTTTAAAATGGCTTATGACATGTACACAAAAGAAAAAAACATATCTCTGGTAATATTGACCAAATCTTTTACATGATTTTGGCTAGAGGCACATGGTCTTCGCCTATGTAAAGGTGCAAGCAAGCATTGACTGTAGCTGTGTTCTGTGTTGTGTTCTGCGCTTAAAAGGTTCAGTGCGGAAACGTGTGTGCTTAAAAGGTTATATGCGATTGTACTATAACAATGACAAACAGTGCCCACAAACTGTGAGGGCCTACATAAAGCTGTCCTAACAGCAGTCCCAACATCTTACCACTGCTACACCTGGCTATCAGCGGAGCCTTGTCTGGCAACAAAACAGTTCATTCAGCCTCCTTTACTGCCTTAAATAAACATAGCTGATATGGCAAACTGGCTTAAACAAATGTGGTTTCTAATGACAATTGAGATCTACAAACTATGGCATAAGGGGACATTAATGAGCATAGCAAGGACAGACGTAGTCAATATAACTATTTGTTCAGCACTTTTGGAATGTACAGAATTCAGAACACGGGCCCTTCTTACAGTGTTCTCCCTGTACACCAAGTCAGAAGCATAGGATGAATAAAGGGGGCATATAAGCAGACAATGAAAACTTACAATATTCGATGATTACATTTCTCAAAACAGGTTATAGGCTACATGTGCACGTCCAAGTCAGAACAGTAGGTGAAATTAAGAGGGAAAATAGACCAAATTATTAGGGTGAGGCACATGGGCTACTAACATCTTACTACACAACATAGACATAGTATCACTTTCTTAGCTACAGTATACATATCTCCCTGACATATTACATAATTTATGCAGCAGTATACAATACATTTTTGGTCTCACCTTGTTGTGCTGTGCTCACTTGAACAGGAAGGTGGAGCGGCGGTCCTTCATCTGCAAATTTTGTCATCAATGTCTGGCATTCTCTGGATTTATGGTGCTTTCAAAACAAATGGGAACTCGGAAACAAACAAGGTCAAATCATGATGACGTCATCGATCTTCAGGTCGTAGCTCTAGAAAGAGGCCGGATTTACAATTCCGAGTTGGATGACTGTTCAAAACTTATTTTCCCAGTCGGAGCTCGTTTATTTCTGACTTCCCAGTTGTCTTGATCTCACTGAAGTGAAGTTTTTGTGGTTCCCAGTTAACTGTTGTTTTGAGCGCGGCACAAATCATGCTTCATTGACAACAAGGCCAATGTTGAATGTTTATCAGAGCCCCTTGATCACAGATTTGGTACCACACAGCCACTGTCACTGATTCCTTCCAAATCAGTCATTGTTGAATTTGCGATTTACAACCCGTTGAGTAATATTTATGTCCAATGGCCAATGAGCACCGATACGTTTTATCTATAATTTCTCTTAATTATTTCTCTTCATAGGATTAAAAAGGATTTGCATGTAGATTGTCGACTTGATTCATGATGATGACTGCTAGATAAGCACTGAGCTAGGCTGAAACACCTATCATTTTGGAGCTGCCTTACTCAAAAAAACAAAAAAGAGACCATGTTTGTAATGCGGCTTTATTAACTCAATGATATATATATTGTTTTACATTGTTTGCAAACTGATATGTGTTACATATTAATGCCAAATAACATGCAAAACAGGCAAGCCCCCCCCCCCCCCCCCCCACACACACAAAAAAAAACAGCTAGAGATGTGGGACTCAAAACTGCCCTGAATGACGGGTCGCCACTGCGTGCGATGAAGAAATGTCCCAAAAGTGACAGCCTTACTTTAAATAGAACCATGAGGAAACCTGTAGAAAACGTAATGCTGAATTACTGAAATTCCCACAGAAGGATGTTGTTTCTTAACGTTCACTGAACTATTTGAGAATATTCCCAATGGCAAACCAGTTTGATAACATTCCAAGGAACATTACTAAAATTGAAATTAAATGTAACCATGTTTGAACTTTGAGAAGTTATGTTAAAGTACTGAAATAGTGATGAAGAAAAATGTTTTCAAGTTCCTTAAAAGTGCTGAGAATGTTCCCAGTCCTCATTTACTCCTCACTGTGAGCTGTAAACACTACATGAACAGAGATACAGTGTAGACACAACGAGCCAGGTACTTTCAATTGGTCAACTATATGTCTCAGACATAAAAAATAATAGTCTCCCTTATGTAACAAACTGCCTCTGATGTGACAGTTCCAATGACATCACATAGTCATTTCAGATTGTGTCTTTTCAGATCGATAGATGGTGCTGTTGTAAAGCAAGTGAACGCATGGAGCCAGCAGCCCACCAAGAGGCAGTAGGAGCCAGCAGCCCACCAAGAGGCAGTAGGAGCCAGCAGCCCACCAAGGGGCAGTAGGAGCCAGCAGCCCACCAAGAGGCAGTAGGAGCCAGCAGCCCACCAAGAGGCAGTAGGAGCCAGCAGCCCACCAAGGGGCAGTAGGAGCCAGCAGCCCACCAAGAGGCAGTAGGAGCCAGCAGCCCACCAAGAGGCAGTAGGAGCCAGCAGCCCACCAAGAGGCAGTAGGAGCCAGCAGCCCACCAAGAGGCAGTAGGAGCCAGCAGCCCACCAAGAGGCAGTAGGAGCCAGCAGCCCACCAAGAGGCAGTAGGAGTCAGCAGCCCACCAAGAGGCAGTAGGAGCCAGCAGCCCACCAAGAGGCAGTAGGAGCCAGCAGCCCACCAAGAGGCATTAGGAGCCAGCAACCAGCCTTTTCTCTGCTCTACTCCTCTACTCCACCACTCTGCCTTTTTTTCCTGACGGTCCTGTCCTGTTTACTCGCGGCACCTCCTGTCTTGCTCTTTCTCTGTGTCCTCTTAAGGCTGGCGGTCTGCTAGAGATGACTAATGTTTGCATCTCTGTTTAATGCGGACCTATTAGAGAAGTGTTCACATTCTACCAAAGAGGACCAGGACACGCCTCAGAAGAGATGTGTTCGGGTCTCTGATGGCAGCCAATGCAGCAGTTAGCAGAGAGGGGAGGGAGGTAGAGCGGGAGGAGGATGGATGGAGAGGAGAATGGAAGTGTTCCAACTCTGATGATGCAGTGAAACTTAAGTATTTTGATCCGTGTCCAAAGCTTTTCTGCATCCATATCCCGCGTTCCCTTACTCAATATGAGGCCGTTGTAATTTTACTGAGGCAAAGCATAAAAGAGGTACAATAATATCCCTTTGTGGCAAATAGGATAGGAAGCCTCTGTGTGGGAATTAATTATATTTTCCTTTTAATTTTTTGTTCAGAGATGATAAGACACAGTTATTGCCAAGGCTCTGTAAAGGCCATCTGCTGGCATTGGTTTCCCTCGGAATAATGATGTCTTTGAAAAAACACACCATGATGCCTTGCGCTCGGCATCCAACTGTGATAGAGCGGTGCAGGAGAGGTCCTACTGCTCGTTTGCCCCCCCCCCCCCCCACCCCCCCACCCACACACACCACATATTGTTTCCATCTCACACCCCTTTGTAGAGGTCTGACTGTGTCTTGTGTGTGTCTGACTGTGTGTGGCTGAGGGGGAGGTGTGTCTGTCTCCGTGCTCTCTGACCTGTCACCGTATGCTGTCCCTGACCCAGTGCTCATTGATATGCTTTCATTTTCTTTGACCATTCAGACTCCACTGAGCTTGATTCAATGACAGAAATGTATATTTTCTCTAGGAATGACCTAATACTTACTTATTCAATTCATTCAAATATGATAAATGATGAGAGCGACATGTCATTACCTCCATGTTAGATGTGACCATCAGAATTTAGAGCTGTCCAGACAAAGGACATTGATCAAACATGTAACCATGAGAGCCAATGTTTAAACATAACCCAGGGTCATCAGCTATCAACCAGTTGCCTTCATTCAAATGTAACACCAGGAAAGCATCCCTCCATTGTGGCTCCCACAGCACACAGTGTTATCCAGAGCCACACTTGTTACCGGGCGGCTTTCACATCTGGGCCATTTGCATTTTAATGTAAGTGTCAGATTAGGGGGCTTTTGTTTGTGTGAAGCAGAGGAGTGTGACCGCCCAGGGAGTTTGACGCCTTTCACCGGTGCTCCGTCACGCCGCCTAATCCCATTCTGGCATTTTACAGCACCATTACCTGCAGAAAGAAGCCCCTAATTAGGCAGTGTTATTTAATTAAGAGAGCCCAATGCGTGGCACTGCACATGTTAATCATGACTAATTTAGATGAGGGGGGACTCTGCTATTGCCAGGCTACACTGCTGCATGGGACGGGTGGAGGCAGGGGGCGGCTGCCTGCGTGCCCCATGTCCTCACCCAGTGGCGGGAGGGAGGGAGGCAGATGACCGTAGCCGCCCCTTTGACTGAGCTGGGTTATAGCAGCATATAAGAACATTGTCTCTGTTTACCACCATGCCTCTGTGTTCCTTGTGTGAGAGTCCCTGTCTAGCTGAGCGGGCGTAATGCCATAGACTAGTAGATTTAAAAGGCAGAATAAATGGGATGTTGTGGTATTTAGGTTCGGAGGGATTCCCTGCCAGAGTACCAAACATAAACATGACCAGGGGTGGAGAGACCATGCTATTTTTTGTAGCTGACGGTCGATATTGAGAGAGAGAGAGGAGAGACAGATCTGTCATTACCTTAGTATCATAAGCCCACCTTCCCTTGCTGTTATCTGGGACAAGGGAGAGAGGCCTTATTGGGAGTTGGCCTCTTACAGGTCATCCTCATGCAGAGACATACAGACAGCTACTATCAACAGCATAGCACATTAACCTTGACAACTCTATGGGGAAGTCCACTGGGAACTGCAAATAGGAAAAAGCCTAACACAGTGTGTGTGTGTGCATACATTTGCATCAGTGGAGGCTGCTGAGGGGAGAACCGCTCAAAATAATGGACGGAACGGAGCAAATGGAATGCCATCAAACACCTGGAAACCATCTGTTTGATGTATTTGATACCATTCCACTTATACTGCTCCAGTCATTACCACAAGCCCGTTCTCCCCAATTCAGGTGCCTCCAACCTCCTGTGGTTTGCATGTGTGAATCTCTCTACCTTTTCATTATGTTTCACACCAGCCAGTCATGTCATTGATAGCATTTCATAATCTTGCCTTAAAGGCTACAGTTTTGCAAGCACTGTACTATAAATTGTTTGTGCTGCTCTGCAGACAATTTGCGATAAAATATGATTTATAAAATGTGTCCTGACATTTCTAAATGCCACACAGTGCAGAACCAATCTTCCCTTGAGGGACATCAAACAACTTGAAATGTGTCTTTTAATCAATATTTAAAAATTTGTAATGCATCTACAAGCAATCATTTTTTATAAAAGCTTACCACAGTTGGTTTTGTGTGTGTGTGCATGTGTGCGTGCCTGCCTGTGTGTTGATGTGTGACTTTATGTAAGTACTTGAGCACTTTCCCATCTCGAGAGGAGGTGGAAAGGTAAACTCAGAGCTTGTCTTGACTATCAAGTATAAAGTCATGGTCTGGCTGTATTTATCAAGTAAGGCAAAGCTACAAAGCCTGTCTCACCCTCCTGTTTGTAGCCTTAATTAGCAGGCATATGCCAGCATCTACAAGCAATAATTTTTATAAAAGCTTATCACAGTTGATTTTGTGTGTGTGTGCGCGTGTGTGTTTTATCACTTGTGACATTGTAAAGCCCAAGTCAAGTGGATTTATAAGATTCTAGGACTTGCAGACTCCATTTAAGACTAGTTTAATGGAAGACTGATACAAAGGACAGATACTGGTGCTGGCCTGGAAAGTGCCTGCTGGTTATTCACCCCCACTCCCCCACTGTATGAGCCAGTAGTGTGATAAGAGACTAGAGAAAGTTTAATACAATATGTGGGCTTATGTCGCTCTGACTAAAAAAGAGGGGGATGGATGGAGATAGAGATTTTAAGTCGCCTTGGGAGATGATTTGGTGATAGGAGAGAGGCCCTTCCATGACAGCTTGATGTCCTTCAGTCAACCATTCTCCAGTCCAAAGCTGTGTATACTGTCAAATGTGTGCTCTTATGTACTGTAGACACGGAAGAGACAGAAAAACATCTCAATGTAGATGACGGAGGATCCAATGCCATGTTTGTGTACTGAAGTAGGCTAGACATCTCCGAGGCTTCAGAGGTTACACACCTGCCAGGTTCTTCCACAATCACTGATTGTGAAATTTAGAACACAAGTACAAGAATCAAGCTTGGAAACTAGTGGACAGAAAGGAGCAGAGAAGAGAAAGGAAGGGCCAGAAGGACTCAGTGGAGTACAATCTCTCACCGTGATGAATTATATACCCCTGTGGGTACAGTTGAAGTCAGAAGTTTACATACACTTAGGTTGGAGTCATTAAAAGTCATTTTTCAACCACTCCACAAATTTCTTGTTAACAAACTATAGTTTTGGCAAGTCAGTTAGGACATCTACTTTGTGCATGACACAAGTAATTTTTCCAACAATTGTTTACAGAGATTATTTCACTTATATTCACTGTATCACAATTCCAGTGGGTCAGAAGTGTACATACACTAAGTTGACTGAGCCTATAAAGCGTTCCAAGATGGCAGCATGTCAAGTCGTTTGTCTGTGACTAGTACATTTTAACCTACTAATAATCTATTTATTTATGGTTGCGTAACTTCGTTGTTGTGTAGTGCAAACAATTTTATTTTTGGTGTAAAGATTATTTCTGGTGTAAAGATCACGGGTTGGTGTCTTAATAAGTCCAGCATATGTCCAAGAGAAATGAGGAGTATGTGTATTTTGTATAAAAGATGACTTATGTATAAAATATGACTTATGTTGAAATGTAGTTATTACTAGTTTCCAGTCTCTATTACAATTTCTTACAGTCCTCCTCAACTCAGCTCTTCATTACTTGAAGTTTACCAAAGTAACCCTATCTCTGGCTGGCCTGAGTTCCTCATTCGTCCGCGGAGTGTCTTGTCCAAGCTGCTCCTTTTTGCTCTTCGCCTGGCTGTCAGTGGCAGCTCAACCCGTTCTCTCTCTCCCGCAACACCCAATCTACTCACACGTGCAAACACTCACATTGACTCACATACACGCTGTCCCTCTCTCCCCTTACCTTCGTTGGCCTCTTATTTTTTTGTCAGAGAAAATTACAATTTACGTGGTATTGCTTTGTGCACTGACTTTACTGAACTCTGGTGAAAACGAACATTGTCGCAGGGTGAGTACATCTGACAATGTGCTCTCCCGTCCATTAGACATTTTGTCTGCAGGAACTCGCTTTGTGTCACTACCAAAGTCTAATGGTTTTAAATGACTGTTTTGTATTGTCTGGAAACTCACTTGTAGAATTCGCTTGCAGTAGGTCTCTTAAAAAAGAGAAGCCATGCAAGGTTATTAAACAGAGGTGCTTAGTTATTCTTCTATTGTTGATATCAGGTAACGTGCAACCTAACCCTGGCCCTGATATGCAATGTCTCCAAACCCCCTCTGATTTTAAATCGAGATCTGGTTTTGGTATTTTTCATTTAAATGTACGCAGCCTGTTGTCAAAAATTGATGGGGTTAGGGTTTGGGCAAAATCAACTGATGCTGATGTAATTGTGTTTCCTGAAACCTGGCTCAGCAAGTCTATTTTTGATAAGGATATTTGTATAAGTGGTTACAATGTTTATCGCACAGATCGGGTTAAGAAAGGTGGGGGTGTGGCTATATATGTCAAATCTAAATTCCATGTAAGTGTGGCAAAGTCTGAAACTATTTGTAAACAGTTGGAATTTCTTGCTTTGAATATTGAGGTTTCAAAGCGCCTCTCTATAACTGCTCTCGGTAATGAATTTTCTTATTTGACGCACCTTATGTCTAAACTTCTTTACAGTGAAATGATCTTGATTGGTGGTCTCAACTGGTGTTGGTTAAAGCCGGTGTCTGATGATTTAAAAATATTTTGTAATTCTATGAATCTTACCCAGTTGATTAACTCACCCACTCGCCCAAATCTTAAATGATTGATTTGATATTGACAAATGTTCCACATAAATATTCTGCGGTTGGTGTTTTTTGTAATGATTTAAGTGACCGTTGTGCTGTTGTTGCTGTTAGAAATACTAAGTTTCCAAAGACAAATCCACGTTTTATTCGTAAGAGAAATTTGAAGTGTTTTAATGAGCAGGCTTTCTTTCATGATTTGTTTTATTTTGACTGGAGCAAGATTGAGCTTATCCCTGATGTGGAAACTGACTGGATATTCTTTCATGATGGTTTTTCCCAAATAGTAAACAAACATGCCCCATTCTGCAGGTTCAGGGTTAAAGGGCGGGATAATCCATGGTTTTCTTCTGAGCTGTCTTGTATTATTCACGACCGTAATCTAGCCTGGGCTAAAGCAAGGAAATCTTGTTCTGATGCTGATTGGCTTATTTTTAGGCAGTTAAGAAACAAGTGTTCTTTTCTTCTCAGGAAGGCCAAGTCTGAATATTTTATTGTCTGTTACCACTGATAACCTGAATGACCCTAGAAAGTTTTGGAATGCAATTAAGTTTATGTCTGGTAACAGTAATGTTAATGAATTACCATCATGTGTTTTGAAGGACTCTGTTGCTATATATGACAACTGAAATGCTGAATTGTTTCAATGAGCACTTTGTATCATCTGGTAGGCTGTTTGATTCAATGTCCTCTGTCTCTGTACAACCCTGTGTGGATGAACCAGTGTCCTCTGTCTCTGTACAACCCTGTGTGGATGAACCAGTGAGAGCTGGTCAAACTTTTAGCTTTTTGCCATTCTCAGTGCAGGTGGTACATAAAGCCCTGAAATCCTTAGATCAAAGAACGCCTGCAGGTCCTGATCTTTTGGATCCCTGCTTTTTAAATCTGGCAGCTGATTTCATAGCTGAACCACTTACATTCCAGGGTTAGATTGAACAGATATGTAATGAAATTCCAAATATCTGGACATCAGCATTTGTCCTACCACTTTTAAAAGGGTGAGATCCAACTCTTTTAAATAATTATAGGCCAATCTCAAAGCTGTCACCCCTGGTGAAAATACTTGAAACCCTTGTAAGTGAACAGCTAAAAGAGTTTTTATTTACTAACTCTATTTTATCTATGTACCAATCGGGCTTCAGGAAGAAGCATAGCACAATTACAGCAGTCATGAAGGTTTTAAATGATATCACTGAAGCCCTTGACAAAAAACAGCACTGTGTCTCACTTTTTATTGATCTCTCTAAGGCTTTTGATACAGTTGATCATGCTATACTAAGGCAGAGATTGTTGAGTGTAGGTCTTTCGGAGCATGCAGTTGCATGGTTTGCTAACTATCTGTCTGATAGAACTCAGTGCACTCAATTTGATGGGCTTATGTCTGTTAAATTGTCTGTCCTGAATGGTGTGCCCCAGGGCTCTGTACTTGGTCCTCTCTTATTCTCTATTTATATAAATGATTTAGACAAAAATGTCTAAAATGCACAACTTCATTTTTATGCTGATGATACTGTGATTTACTGTTGTGCCTCATCTCTTACAAAAGCTTTCCAGAACTTGCAAACTGCTTTTTATACTGTTCAACATACCTTGTGTCAATTGAAGCTTATCCTCAATACTGACAAAACTAAACTAATGGTGTTTTCTAATGCAAGAAATAGACCTCTGAACCTTTCACCTATTACTACCTGTCAGGGCAAGGAGATTGAGGTTGTAACCTCATATCAATTAGAATTCCAAGATATTTATGATGGCCTCTCTTTTAAATTGCATATTCAACAACTTACAAAAAAATTGAAGCTGAAATTGGGTTTTTATTTTAGGAATAAGTCCTGTTTTTCTTTTGAAGCCAGAAGGAGGCTAGTATCAGCTGCATTTATGCCTTTAGTAGACTATGGGGATATTTTATATATGAATGCTTCCGCTCAGTGTTTGAGATCAATTGACACTCTTTACCATGTCACTTTGAGATTTATTTTAAACTGCAAAACCCTTACGCACCACTGCACTTTGTATACCAGGGTTGGCTGGCCTTTTCTAGTTACTCGTAGGCTCTGTCACTAGTATACTTTTTTATTTACAAAGCCATTTTGGGTTTACTACCTTTTTATTTGGGCATTTTTATTGTTCAGAAATGTGGTGGGTACTCTCTTGGTTCGCTAGACTTTATCCTGCTAACTGTTCCAAATGTCCGAACTGAATTTGGTAAAAGGTCTTTTATGTACTCTGCGCCATCGTCTTGGAACACCTTACAAAATAATTTTAAACTGGAAGAACTTGTCCCGATTTGGTGTTTTTAAATCACTGATGAAGGATTTTGAGGCTGATTCCCTGACCTGTCAATGTTTTTAATTTGCTGTTTTTGATGTTGTTATAATCTTGTGAATTCTATGGTTTTTACTAGATTACTTGTAGTTTTTCATGTTGTCAGTCTGTAATTTTTGTATTGACTGGGTGCTGCCTATCTTGTCCAGGACGCTCTTGAAAAAGTGATTTTAAGTCTCAATGAGCCCTTCCTGGTTAAATAAAGGTTAAATAAATAAAATAAACAGCTTGGAAAATTACAGAAAATGATGTAATGGCTTTAGAAGCTTCTGATAGGCTAATTGACGTCATTTGTGTCAATAGGAGGTGCACCTGTGGATGTATTTCAAGGCCTACCTTCAAACTCAGTGCCTCTTTGCTTGACATCATGGGAAGATCAAAAGAAATCAGCCAAGACCTCTGAAAATATCTGGTTCATCCTTGGGAGCAATTTCCAAATGCCTGAAAGTACCACGTTCATCTGTACAAACAGTAGCACGCAAGTATAAACACCATGGGACCACACAGCCGTCATACCGCTCAGGAAGGAGAACCGTTCTGTCTCCTAGAGATGAACGTGCTTTGGTGTGAAAAGTGCAAATCAATCCCAGAACAACAGCAAAGGACCTTGTGAAGATGCTGGAGGAAACTGGTACAAAAGTATCTATATCTGTCACGTTCCTGACCTATTTCTGTTAGTTTGTTTTATGTGTTAGTTGGTCAGGACGTGAGTTTGGGTGGGCATTCTATGTTTTCTGTTTTTATGTTGGTTTAAGGGTTGCCTGGTATGGCTCTAAATTAGAGGCAGGTGTTTGGCGTTTTCCTCTAATTGAGAGTCATATTTAGGTAGGTTGTTTCACAGTGTTCGTTGTGGGTGGTTGTCTCCTGTGTCAGTGTCTGTATGTTACGCCACACGGGACTGTTCCGGTTTTTCTTAGTTTGTTCGTTTTATGTTGTCTGTTTTCCTGGTTCATGCGTTCTTCACGTTGTATGTAAGTTCGTGTCCAGGTCTGTCTACATTCGTTGTTTTGTTATTTTGTAATTCATTCCAAGCGTTTGTTTTCGTGTTTTCGTCGTCTGTCTAATAAATCAGTATGTCTACATACCTTGCTGCGCATTGGTCTTCCGATCCCTCTCTCCTCTCCTCGTCCGAGGAGGAGGAGGAGTACGACAACCGTTACAATATCCACAGTAAAATGAGTCCTATATCGACATATATCGACAACCTAAACAGCCCCTCAGCAAGGAAGAAGCCAATGCTCCAAAACCGCCATAAAAAAGCCAGATTATGGTTTGCAACTGCACATGGGGACAAAGATTGTACTTTTTAGAGAAATGTCCTCTGGTCTGATGCAACAAAAATAGAACTGTTTGGCCATAATAACCATTGTTATGTTTGGAGGAAAAAGGGGGAGGCTTGCGAAGAACACCATCCCAACCGTGAGATGGCAGCATCATGTTTTCGGGATGCTTTGCTGCAGGAGGGACTGGTGCACTTCACAAAATAGATGGCATCATGAGGATGGAAAATTATGTGGATATATTGAAGCAACATCTCAAGACATCAGGAAGGTAAAACTTGATCGCAAATGGGTCTTCCAAATAGACAATGACCCCAAGCATACTTCCAAAGTTGTGGCAAAATGGCTTAAGGACAACAAAGTGAAGGTATTGGAGTGGCCATCACAAAGCCCTGACCTCAGTCTTATAGAAAATGTGTGAGCAGAACTGAAAAAGCGTAAGTTTGTAGGCCTCCTTGCTCACATAACTCAGTTACACCAGCTCTGTCAGGAGTAATGGGCCAAAATTCACCCAACTTATCGTGGGAAGCTTGTGGAAGGCTACCTGAAACGTTTGACCCAAGTTAAACAATTTAAAGGCAATGCTACCAAATACTAATTGAGTAGTATGTAAGACACAGCAAACCTTTTTGCCACAGCTCGCATTGATGTGCCATCCTGGATGAACTGCACTACCTGAGCCACTTGTGTGGGTTGTAGACCTCATCTCATGCTACCACTAGAGTGAGAGCACCGCCAGCATTCAAAAGTGACCAAAACATCAGCCAGGAAGCATAGGAACTGAGAAGTGGTCTGTGGTCACCACCTGCAGAATCACTCCTTTATTGGGGGTGTCTTGCTAATTGCCTATAATTTCCACCTTTTGTCTATTCCATTTGCACAACAGCATGTGAAATTTATTGTCAATCAGTGTTGCTTCCTAAGTGGACAGTTTGATTTCACAGAAGTGTGATTGACTTGGAGTTACATTGTGTTGTTTAAGTGTTCCCTTTATTTTTTTGAGCAGTGTATATATATATATATATATATACACTGTATATACACATATATATATATAATATATATATATATTATTTAGCCTTTACTACTATAGCCCATAGAAACGCATTGATTTTACACATTCCTAATTGGCGAAACGGACAATCAAAAAATAAATCATAAGTTAAAATGTTTTGAAGTGTTTGTCTAGGAGATATAAGAAAGCTCAGGATTTTAGTTTTGTTTTTGGACACATATTTAAGCTCTTTTTTTGCTGGCACAAAACTTCCACCATACTTCCATTCATTTTTTGGGGGTGGTAGCGGGTTACTTTCAGATGAGTCCCGTTACTCGTTTTGCTCCCCCACAAGTGTGTCTCCCTTTTCCATAGTGGGGTGATATTCAGTTGTAGCCCAAACGGTTTGGACGCTACAGACAGAAGTTGGCACATCGGTGGTACCGACTTCAGACAAGTCCCCGTGGGGCTTGTGGGGGTCATGGAGCAAAACGGAGAACATAGTTAGTAGGCCAAACCGTTCGCTACAGACATTTTTGTAAGAAGACCGGTTTTCTGGATGTCTCCTGGTCTGACAAAGAGGACTGTAGCTCTGTCGCTTTCCAACGCAGATGTGGAAGGCTGACTTAGGCGGATGTGGTGGATTAAGACGCAGCCCATGCAAAAAAATCATATCTCTCTCTTAAACTGACGGATTTTGATGTATATATTTTAATTAGATTGACGCATAGGTGTAACTGGTTCACTGCTTTGCGCCACAGGAGCCATTTTGGATCCGATTATTCATGGTAGTTAGTGTACTGATGGAGGGAGCCAGGAGGGAGCCATTTTTGATCTGATTATTCATGACAGCTACTGTACTGATGTTCCACGGCTGCCGTGAACACTCATTAGGTCAGAGGATTCACGGCAGCCGTGGAAGTGTTGCCTTTAATCACACTGAGAGAAGAGTCGCCAAACTCTTCCTCTGCTCTTCTGCTGTCCATAGAAAAAAGGGCAAACATTGCTGCCTGGTAGAAGAGGTGCAATGTTTGCCCAATTTAGATAACCGTGGAGGAGGTGTAGAGAGGGCAAGTGTTTTCTCTGATACGGCCAGCTATCGGCTAGATTTAAGTCTGAGTTTTGCTGGGCTAGACAGCATTTCCAGGACTATCGATTATAATTTTGCAGTGGGTACACGACTCCCTGTGGGATCTCCTAGGCAACTGGACCGGGGCCAAGCTGCTGAGCATCTAACTGACTTAATGCAGGTAGGCCTATAAATTCCCATTCTAATCAAGTTTAGTTTTATTTACGGGCAAGGTGTTAAGTCACCTATGCCATGCCCCTCACGTTTCTGTTAATCAAGCCCTTTCACGGCAATCTAATGAATAGAGTATTGATGTCATATGATTTATATTGTAGCCTACCTTTAATGCAGCATCTTAATTGTATTTTTAATTAACAATCTATCTGTTTTCATGACTACAGAGACTGTCTATGTAGGCACAAGAAAACAGGTGCCATTTGGGGTCAATGGTTTGTCATCGGTTCTAGGAGACACTTGAAACAGAACAGTTATATGGTAGCACTTTTACTCTACACTGAGCATGAATGACAAGTCAGACAAAATGATGGGTAGGAATAAATTATACCACACCCCATCATATTTAACACATTCATTTTCAAAAGCAGCTAATTTTTATGACTTCAAAGAACATGAAAACAGCAGAAGAAGACAAGTGCCATTTGGGTTCAGTGGTTCGTTTTAGCTGATAGCAATTCTGCCCCAGGACCACCTTCAATTCTTTATTATGTTTTGTTGCTAAGGGGAATTATGAGTTAATGGGTGAGAAAAGGGAGAGCAATTATCATTAATTGGAGATGAATACCTATTCAAGTTTAATTTAAACATGCCTAAGCTCTTTAATAGGATTTAATGGGATAATCCTGTACCGCTTTGAAAGAGTTGTATTTTCATTCACAAAACCAATGGCATGTACAGTCATTGTAAACACTAATAACATATCAAATAAATGCATGGGAAAGTAAAACAGGCATGGTTGTCATTTTCCAGATGCCTCTGTCCACAAAGCCAAATCAATATTTCATGGGTATTGTGTGGCAGGTTGGAAAACAGCCACGGAGCCAAAAGAGGATGAGTGGAGCTATTGACTTAAGAAACGACTCGCTGGAAAACCGCAGTGACCTGTCAGGGGTGGGAGAGGGAGGGAGGGAGGAGACCGCACCTACTGTACTTACCGTCCCCCAAAGAGAAGAAAAGAATGATGAGGGAGGGAGGAGGGACACCTGCTCCACTCAGCCTCTAAGATGCTGCCAGGAGATCAAACTCCTCCCTCCCTCATCCTTCTTTTCTTCTCTTTGGGGGGCGGTAAGTACAGTAGGTGCGGTTGTCATATAGACCTGGCTTGTGACCCAGTTTCTCCCAGTGTTATTACCAGGATAAGTTGGAAGATTAATGAATACCCTGAACAAAAGGCTCCTGCTCCCATCTCTACCTACAACAGGAAATATAGGAGGAATAACTAGGACTTCAGCGAATGCATGTCATCTTTTCCCTGCACCAAAGACAAACTGCATACCACAAATGGTTTCTTCTCCCATGCCCTTTGTATCAGGGATGGTGGCGTGTCGCTAAGTAACAATGTTCTGTTAGTTCCAACAACCAATGGAGACATCTCATGCTTTTGGATAATGCTGATTTAAATTCACCTAGACACTGATACAAATTTGCAAAATGGAAAGATAATTCCCAAACAGTAGGGAGGTAAACAATTTCATGGAAGCTCAGTGTATATTGTTTACAACCCTGAGGGTCCCACAAAGGTAGCGCCGCTTGCTGCACACTGTTTTCACAGGGCTAGTTTGATTTGGATGGGATCTGACAGTTAGCATCATGACACTTAGCAGCCGCAGTGACCGTTTTCTGTTTTTCCCCTCGCTCCCTCGCTCTCTCTCTTTCTTTCTTCCTCTTTCTATCTCTCTTTCTTTCTTCCTCTTTCTATCTCTCTTTCTCTTTCTAGGACTCACATGGTGACAGAGTACATGGGTATCAGGAACGAGAGCTTCATGAAGATTGCAGCAGTAGGGACGTGGATGGGGGACTTTGTGACTGCATGGATGGTAAGAGAACTACCCAGTAGTAGGCCAACACTGATTAGAATCAACTAGAATATCAGCACAAAGATGAGGGTTTTTACCCTTAGCACCTGGTCCCAGGCCAGATCAAACAGAAGTAGCAGGAACAGAGCAACAGTGCGAGGTCACAGGAAACACAGAGAAGCATAGTGGCACAGCGAAGGGTGGAGTAGAAGAGAGACAGTGAGAGGTGGAGAAGAGGAAAGGAGAGACAGCGAGGGATAGAGTGGGGGGAGAACCCCACACTACCCCTGCCGACACCCTCGCGCCCCACAGTTTGGGAACCACTGGAGTAGAGGAGAGACAACTTGTCACGCTTCCTCAGCCTCCATTATTATTCTACTGTACGAGAGAGGGGGAGAGAGAGAGAGAGCGGAATCCAGACATTACTCTAGCTTTTTTTTCTTATTTTTCTTTTTTTACAGTAGATTAATTCAACATGGCACTTTCAAGACGACCTCTGTGTGTCTCTTCGACAGAGCAGATATTTTGAATGTGTCATCGGTAGATGAGTGAGCAGGAAATTGGTGTTTTTGCAACACTGCTCATAACAAGAATTATTTTATTATTTTCTCTACTAGGGCTGTGGTGGTCATGAAATATTATCAGCTGGTGATTGTCAAGCAAATAACTGCCAGTCTCACGTTAATTGACCGTTAATTAACATAAACACATTTAGGATCTCCTGGCTTCCACGCATAGCCTACAAGCCACTGATGCAGACCTTTGGAACATCCACATTATAAAAAGTCTAATAAATTCATTAAATATATCCTAGACCATCATAATAAATCCATTATTTATTTTAGACAGGTATAAAGAAACATGATATGAAGAGAATGTCGTTTTTTCCGAAGAACAGAATAGCATACTCTGAGTTTTCCTTATGTTATGCCCTGCCATATGGCTTTGTGCTACAGTAGTTCATTTAGCAGACAAGATTCGCTTAGAATTCTGTGGTGTTATTTTATATTATTTTATAGCATGAAGAATACAATTGAACATAGCTAAATAAAATATAAATATTTTCTAGAAAACAATTTCCGATGGAGTGAGCACATTTCCACTGTGCTGAGGAGTTGAGGAGTTAACAAAGAAACAGGTCCTCCTATATGGTTAATTTAGTGTTATTTATGCAACTTTAGTTGTGATACAAACGTTGGCTGCATGGCTGATTTGAAAAAAGTCGCATGAAAGGCATGAACTCTGCTTTGTTTCTCGTGCAGGCTGCACACACTCTGTCACAATTTGACAAGCACTTGATAATATTCTCACCAGGCCTCGAATGTCATGGCAGCATCCCCCTTGTGTGGCCGTAATGCCCTTGGGCTGAATATAATAATTATAGCCTAATTCCCTTCTCACGGCTGCCAATCTCCGTGCTCCGTGGCACCTCTCGCTCACATGGCTCTCTCAGATATCTCAATTCTTATTTGCCAATGCCCGTCATGTGATCGGGTCCTTCTCACAGGCATCTCAGTTCCGAAGTAGGCTACAAGTGAAGACAGACACATCTGGAACGCAACTGCATGCGTCTTGTAAGTCGCTCTGGATAAGAGCGTCTGCTAAATGACTTAAATGTAAATGTAATGTAAATGTCTTTCTTAACGAATTCTGAGGCGCATACTGTCCACATTTACTTTTTTGTCAGCCAACAAGATGAATAGGCCTAATAAACAGCAAAAGCATTAGTGTAACGGCGTTCCTCTTCCTCTTCATCAGAAGAGGAGGAGCAGGGATTGAACCAATATGCAGCGGAGTTTGAAGACATATTTATTAAACAAAAACGAGGACGAAACGAAAACACTTGAATAAATTACAAAACAAATAAACGGTGTAGACAGACCTAGACGACGAACTTACATGAAACATGAAGAACGCACGAATAGAGAAAATAGGCTACACAAATGAACGATGAACAAACAAACCGAAAACAGTACTGCGTGGTGTACAGACACAGACACAGGAGACAATCACCCACAACGAACACTGTGAAAACACCTACCTAAATATGACTCTTAATTAGAGGAATGCCAAACACCTGCCTCTAATTAAGAGCCATACCAGGCAACCCATAAACCAACATAGAAACAGAAAACATAGAATGCCCACCCAAACTCACGTCCTGACCAACTAACACATATAACAAACTAACAGAAATAGGTCAGGAACGTGACATAACCCCCCCATAAGGTGCGAACTCCGGGCGCACCAGCACAAAGTCTAGGGGAGGGTCTGGGTGGGCATCTGACCACGGTGGTGGCTCAGGCTCCGGGCGAGGTCCCCACCCCACCATAGTCAATCCCAGCTTCCATCTCCCCCTATGAATGTCCACCCTCATCTTACCCCCACAAAATCCTTTTGGTAACATCGACAACAGGGGCAGCACCGGGACAGAGGGATAGATCAGGACAGAGGGATAGATCAGGACAGAGGGATAGATCAGGACAGAGGGATAGATCAGGACAGAGGGATAGATCAGGACAGAGGGATAGCTCAAGACAGAGGGATAGATCAGGATAGAGAGGTAGCTCAGGATAGAGAGGTAGCTCAGGATAGAGGGGCAACTCCGGACTGAAAGGCAACTCCGGACAGAGAGACAGCTCTGGACTGAGGGGCAGTTCTGGGTAAATAGCCGCTCTGGGCTAAGGGACAGCTCATGACTGGCTGACGGCTCTGGACGCTCATGGCTCACTGACGGCTCTGGCAGATCCTGTCTGGTTGGCGGCTCTGGCAGATCCTGTCTGGTTGGCGGCTCTGGCAGATCCTGTCTGGTTGGCGGCTCTGGCAGATCCTGTCTGGTTGGCGGCTCTGGCAGATCCTGTCTGGTTGGCGGCTCTGGCAGATCCTGACTGACGACTGGCTCTAGCGGCTCCTGACTGACTATCGGCTCTGACGGCTCGGAACAGACGGGCGGCTCTAATGGCTCGGGACAGACGGATGGCTCAGACGGCGCTGGGGAGACGGATGGCTCAGACGGCGCTGGGGAGACGGATGGCTCAGACGGCGCTGGGGAGACGGATGGCTCAGACGGCGCTGGGGAGACGGATGGCTCAGACGGCGCTGAGGAGACGGATGGCTCAGATGGCGCTGCGGAGACGGATGGCTCAGACTGCTCCTGTCTGGCGGAAGGCTCTGGCTGCTCCTGTCTGGCGGAAGGCTCTGTAGGCTCATGGCAGACGGGCAGGCTCATGGCAGACAGGCAGTTCATGCGCCGTTGGGCAGACGGCAGACTCTGGCCGGCTGAGACGCACTGTAGGCTTGGTGCGTGGTGCCGGAACTGGAGGCACCTGACTGAGGACACGCACTTCAAGCCTAGTGCGGGGAGCAGGGACAGGGCACACTGACCTCTCGAAGCGCACTATATGCCTGGTGCGTGGTACCGGACTGAGGGCACGCAACTCAGGACGAGTGCGGGGAGAAACAAAAGTGTGCACAGGACTTAGGAGACGCACAGGTGGCTTAGTGCGTGGTGCCGGAACTGGAGGCACCGGGCTGGAGACACGCACCATAGAGAGAGTGCGTGGAGGAGGAACAGGGCTCTGGAAACGCACTGGAAGCCTGGTGCGTAGTGTAGGCACTGGGGTTACTGGCCTGGGGCGGGGAGGGAGTGCCGGAAATACCGGACCGTGAAGGCGTACTGGCTCCCTTGAGCACCGAGCCTGCCCAACCTTACCTGGTTGAATGCTCCCCGTCGCCCGACCAGTGCGGGGAGGTGGAAAAACCCGCACCGGGCTATGTAGGCGAACCGGGGACACCATGCGTAAGGCTGGTGCCATGTAAGCCGGCCCGAGGAGACGCACTGGAGACCAGACGCGTTGAGCCGGCCTCATGACACCTGGCTCAATGCCCAATCTAGCCCTACCAGTGCGGGGAGGTGGAATAACCCGCACTGGGCTATGCACTCGTACAGGAGACACCGTGCGCTCTACTGCGTAACACGGCGCCTGCCCGTACTCCCGCTCTCCACGGTAAGCCTGGGAAGTGGGCGCAGGTCTCCTACCTGCCCTTGGCCCACTACCTCTTAGCCCCCCCCCAAAGAAATGTTTGGGGTCTCCTCTCGGACTTCCAGCCACGTCTCCTAGCTGCCTCCTCATACCAACGCTCTTGGGCTCTCGCTGCCTCCATCTCCTCACGAGCGCGGCGATATTCTCCCAACTGTGCCCATGGACCTTTCCCGTCCAATATTTCCTCCCAAGTCCATGATACCTGTGTAGAATCCTGCTCGACTTCGCGCCGCTTGGTTCTGGAGTGGTGGGTGGTTCTGTAACGGCTTTCCTCTTCCTCTTCATCAGAAGAGGAGGAGCAGGGATTGAACCAATATGCAGCGGAGTTTGAAGACATATTTATTAAACAAAAACGAGGACGAAACGAAAACACTTGAATAAATTACAAAACAAATAAACGGTGTAGACAGACCTAGACGACGAACTTACATGAAACATGAAGAACGCACGAATAGAGAAAATAGGCTACACAAATGAACGATGAACAAACAAACCGAAAACAGTCCCGCGTGGTGTACAGACACAGACACAGGAGACAATCACCCACAACGAACACTGTGAAAACACCTACCTAAATATGACTCTTAATTAGAGGAACGCCAAACACCTGCCTCTAAGAGCCATACCAGGCAACCCATAAACCAACATAGAAACAGAAAACATAGAATGCCCACCCAAACTCACGTCCTGACCAACTAACACATATAACAAACTAACAGAAATAGGTCAGGAACGTGACAATTAGCCTATGTCAATCTACAGTCGTGGCCAAAAGTTCTGAGAATGACACAAATATACATTTTCACAGTTTGCTGCTTCAGTGTCTTTAGATATTTTTGTAAAATGTTACTATGGAATACTGAAGTATAATTACAAGCATTTCATAAGAGAGAGAGAGAGAGAGCAAATCTACCATTCCAGTGTTTTACTTGCTATATTGTATTTACTTCGCCACCATGGCCTTTTTTTGCCTTTACCTCCCTTACTCACATTGTATATAGACTTATTTTTCTACTGTATTATTGACTGTATGTTTGTTTTACGCCATGTGTAACTCTGTGTTGTTGTATGTGTCGAACTGCTTTGCTTTATCTTGGCCAGGTCGCAATTGTAAATGAGAACTTGTTCTCAACTTGCCTACCTGATTAAATAAAGGTGAAATATTTTTTTTTTTTTTAAAGTGTCAAAGGCCTTTATTGACAATTACATGAAGTTGATGCAAAGAGTCAATATTTGCAGTGTTGACCCTTCTTTTTCAAGACCTCTGCAATCTGCCCTGGCATGCTGTCAATTAACTTCTGGGCCACATCCTGACTGATGGCAGCCCATTCTTGCATAATCAATGCTTGGAGTTTGTCAGAATTTGTGGGTTTTTGTTTCAATGGGATTAAGGTCTGGGGAGTTTCCTGGCCATGGACCCAAAATATCGATGTTTTGTTCCCCGAGCCACTTAGTTATCACTGTTGCCTTATGGCAAGGTGCTCCATCCAGCTGGAAAAGGCATTGTTCATCACCATCACTGTTTTTGGATGGTTGGGAGAAGTTCCTCTCGGAGGATGTGTCGGTACCATACTTTATTCATGGCTGTGTTCTTTGGCAAAATTGTGAGTGAGCCCTCTCCCTTGGCTGAGAAGCAACCCCACACATGAATGGTCTCAGGATGCTTTAATGTTGGCATGACACAGGACTGATGGTAGCGTTCACCTTGTCTTCTCCGGACAAGCTTTTTTCCGGAAAGGGGATTCATCAGAGAAAATAACTTTACCCCAGTCCTCAGTAGTCCAATCCCTGTACCTTTTGCTGAATATCAGTCTGTCCCTGATGTTTTTCCTGGGGAGAAGTGGCTTCTTTGCTGCCCTTCTTGACACAAAGCCATCCTCCAAAAGTCTTTGCCTCACTGTGCGTGCAGATGCACTCACACCTGCCTGCTGCCATTCCTGAGTTAGCTCTGTACTGGTGGTGCCCCAATCCTGCAGCTGAATCAACTTTAGGAGATGGTCCTGGCGCTTGCTGGACTTTCTTGGGTGCCCTGAAGCCTTCTTCACAACAATTGAACCGCTCTCCTTGAAGTTCTTGATGATCCGAGAAATGGTTGATTTTAGGTGCAATCTTACTGGCAGCAATATCCTTGCCTGTGAAGCCCTTTTTGTGCAAAGCAATGATGACGGCACGTGTTTCCTTGCAGGTAACCATGTTTGACAGAGGAAGAACAATGATTCCAAGCACCAACCTCCTTTTGAAGCTTCCAGTCTGTTATTCAAACTCAATCAGCATAACAGAGTGATCTCCAGCCTTGTCCTCGTCAATAATCACACCTGTGTTAACGAGAGAATCACTGACATGATGTCAGCTGGTCCTTTTGTGGCAGGGCTGAAATGCAGTGGAAATATTTTGGGGGGGATTCATTTAATTTGCATGGCAAAGAGTGACTTTGCAATTAATTACAATTCATCTGATCACTCTTCATAATTCTGGAGTATATGCAAATTGGCTTCATACAAACTGAGGCAGCAGACTTTGTGAAAATTAATATTTGTGTAATTCTCAAAACTTTTGGCCACGACTGTACTATCCCCCATAGTACAAAAGTTAACCTATTCTATTGGTCAACTTGTCCTTCTGTGCGAGAAATAAATATTCCAAACAGTTGTGGGATGCGACAGATCCCAAATTAATCAAACCACTCGCATCAAAAATGCAACAGATCAGAACGTTTAGCTTAAAATGTTGATCAACTATTAAGCTATCTCTTCACATAATAAGCGCAGCAATGCTCACACGGAAGTAAAGTTGCAAAAACACCATGTGCTGTTTCTTGCCTTACTGCAAACACTGGGCATCATTCAAAAGTGGTGTAAAATGGCGCTGATAGAGAGGGCAGCTGTGCTTCTAGCCCCTAGGCAGTATTTTTTTAATGTGTTATTTCTTACATGTTTTTGTGTTATTACATACAGCATACAGCTGAGGCGAACTTTTGGATATCAGAGCGGCGGTACTCACCAGCATTACCAGCATTACGACCAGGAAAACAACTTTCCAGAATTGGATCCTTTGTTCTACCCATAGGGCCTAGGGCAATTGAACTGATTCCAGAGGCTGACCCAAAACATCGCTGGCAGAGAAGAGTGGACTTTTAGTCTGACTCAGGAGGCGCGCACACCACCCCCCGCTTCCGAGTATATTACTCGCTAATGATCAGTCTCTGGATAATAAAGTTGACGAGGTGAGGGTGAGGATCTCCTTACAGAGATTGTAACATACTCTGTTTCATGGAAACATGGCTCTCTCGGGATTTACTGTTGAGTACGTACAGCCAGTTGGGTTCTCAGTTCATTGCGCCGACAGGAATAAATATCTCTCCAGGAAGAAGGGTGGGGGTGTATGTTTCATGATTAGCTATTCATTGTGTGATTGTGATAACATACAGGAACTCAAGTCCTTTTGTTTACCCAACCTAGAATACCTCACAATCAAATGCGAACCGTATTACCTTCCAAGAGAATTCTCTTTGGTTATTGTCACAGCCGTGTATATTCCTCCTCAAGCCGATACCACAACGGCCCACAAAGAACTTCACTGGACTTTATCCAAACTGGAAACCACGTATCCTGAGGCCACATTTATTGTAGCTGGGGATTTTAACAAAGCAAATTTGAGGAAAGTGCTATCGAAGTTCTATCAACACATCGACTGTAATACTCGCTCTGCTAAAACTCTCGACCACTGCCACAACTTCCGGGATGCCTACAAGGCCCTCCCTTGCCCTCCATTCGGCAAATCTAAATCATGACTCCATTTTGCTCCACTCTTCCTATAGGCAGAAACTCAAAAAGGAAGTACCCGTACTAAGAACTATTCAACACTGGTCTGACCAATCAGAATCCACGCTTCAAGATTGTTTTGATTACGCGGACTGGTATATGTTCCGGGTAGCTTCCGAGAATAACATTGACGAATACACTGATACGGTGACTGAGTTTATCAGGAAGTGTATAGGAGATGTTGTACCCACTGTGACTATTAAAACCTACCCTAACCAGAAACCGTGGATAGATGGCAGCATTCACGCAAAACTGAAAGCGCAAACCACCGCATTTAACCATGGCAAGGTGACTGGGAATATGGCAGAATACAAACAGTGTAGTTATTCCCTCCATAAGGCAATCAACGTCAAAAAAACTCAATATAGAGACAAAGTGGAGTCGCAATTCAACGGCTCAGACATGAGACGTATGTTGCAGGGTCTACAGACAATCACGGACTACAAATGGAAAACCAGCCATGTTGCGGACACCAATGTCTTGCTTCCGGACAAGCTAAACACCGTCTTCGTCTGATTTGAGGATAAAACAATGCCACCAACGCGGTCCGCTACCAAGGACCGCGTCGGCTCCTCTTCTCCATGGCCGATGTGAGTAAAACATTTAGGCGTGTTAACCCTTGCAAAGCTGTCAGCCCAGACGGCATCCCTAGCCGCGTCTTCAGAGCATGGCAGACCAGCTGGCTGTTGTGTTTACGGACGTATTCTATCTCTCCATATCCCTGTCTGCTGTCCAAACATGCTTCAAGATGGCCATAATTGTTCCTGTACCCAAGAATGCAAAGGTAACTAAACTAAATGACTTTCGCCTCGAAGCACTCACTTCTTTCATCATGAAGTGCTTTGAGAGACTATTCAAGGGTCATATCATCTCTACCTTACCTGACACCCTAGACCCACTTAAATTTGCTTGCCGCCCCAATAGATCCACAGACGATGCCATCGCACTGCACACTGCCCTATCCCATCTGGACAAGAGGAATACCTATGTAAGAATGCTGTTAATTGACTATCGCTCAGCGTTCAACACCATAGTACCGTCCAAACTCATCATTTGGCTCCCGAGTGGCGCAGTCGTCTCAGTGCATGAGGCGTCACTGCAGTACCTGGTTTGTATCCAGGCTGCATCACATCCAGCTGTGATTGGGAGTCCCATAGGGCGGTGCACAATTGGCCCAGCGTTGTCCGGGTTTGGCTGGGGTAGGCAGTCATTGTAAATAAGAATTTGTTCTTAACTTCTTATGGCCGGGGGCAGTATTGAGTAGCTTGGATGACAAAGGTGCCCAGAGTAAACTGCCTGCTACTCAGGCCCAGAAGCTAAGATATAGAAAACACTCTGAAGTTTCTAAAACTGTTCGAATGATGTCTGTGAGTATAACAGAACTCATATGGCAGGGAATACCTGAGAATAAATCCAACCAGGAAGTGGGAAATCTGAAGTTTGTAGGTTTGCCTATCCAATATACAGTGTCTATGGGGTCATATTGCACTTCCTAAGGCTTCCATTAGATGTCAACAGTCTTTAGAACCTTGTTTGATGCTTCTACTATGAAGGATGAGGAATTGAGAGCTGATTGAGTCAGGTGTCTGGCAGAGACCCTCGAGCTCACTCAGGCACTCCCCCGTGAGAGGTAGCTGCGTTCCTTTTCGTTTCTAAAGACAAATGAATTCTCCGGTTGAAACATTATTGAAAATTTATGTTAAAAACATCCTAAAGATTGATTCTATACATCGTTTGACATGTTTCTACAAACTGTAATGGAATTTTTTGACTTTTTGTCTGGACTAAGTGTGCCTGCGAGTCGTGAATTTGGATTTTTGAACTAAACGCGTGAACAAAATGGAGGTATTTAGACATAAAGTATGGACTTTATCGAACAAAACAAACATTTATTGTGGAACTGGGATTCCTGGGAGTGCATTCTGATGAAGATCACCAAAGGTAAGTGAATATTTATAATGCTATTTCTGACTTCTGTTGACTCCAACATGGCAGGTACCTGTGGCTTGTTTTTGTGTCTGAGCGCCGTACTCAGATTATAGCATGGTGTGCTTTTTCCGTAAAGTTTTTAAAAAATCGGACACAGCGGTTGCATTAAGGAGAAGTTGATTTAACCTGTTGGGGATGGGGGCGCTGTTTAGACTATTTATGCTAATTTGGCTAATTTTTTAAACGGCTTCCCACAAAATCCTTGATCGTACAATATGCATATTATTATTATTATTGGATAGAAAACAGTCTATAGTTTCTATAGGAGTTGAAATTTTGTCTCTAAGTGGAACAGAGCCCATTCTACAGCAATTTCCCTGACATGGAGTCAGATTTGAGAAATGTTGGCCACTCTTCTGAAGTCAGTTAAAAGGGCACTGTCGTTGCTATGACTATACGGACACTTCTTACGTCTTCCCCTGGATGCCTTTACGTGATGACGATTCCAACGGGGTCGATTGCGCGTTCACAGGCCCTACAAATGAAAAAACCCTGAAGCTAGTCATTCTTTGGGAGCTGCGTCATGAGCCTAGAGGACACCGGCGCGCACCTGTTCCAAGCGTTAGTTTAGCCTGTTATATTTCTCCGGTCATCTTTTCACTCGTTATAGGAGTTAAAAACATCATAAGGTAGTTAATTTAAAGCGTTTTATAGCAATTTATATCCGTTTAGTGCGATTTTGGGACATTTATTTTTGCAACGATGTGAAAAGTTGGGCACGCTTTTCAGTTCATCCCGAACGCAGTTGACATTTCCACATGGCAAGAGGACAGCTTTCCACCAAAAGACGATTTCTCCCAAGAAAGGATCCTTTGCCCAAGATACTGATGGAAGAACAGCTCAAGGTAGGACATTTTTATTATGATAAATCGTGTTTCTGTCGAAACATTTTAGTGGCTTAGGACGCCATGTTTTTTGACGTAGCTTCGCTTGGCGCAAACTGTATTGAAAAGTAAGGATAAATTAAAAAATGTAATAACGCAATTGTATTAAGAATTAAATTGTCTATCAATCCCTGTCCACCCTATATTTTTTAGTCACGTTTATGAGTATTTATGTATAAGAGTAGATCACTGTCTAAGTGGCGCAAGGACTTTTTCTTTACCAGCTTGTCTACATTTCACATTGTCTAACCATGATTTTGGTGGCTAAATATAAACATTTTCGATCAAACTGTATATGCATGTTGTAATGTGATGTTACAGGAGTGTCATCGGAAGAATTCTGAGAAGGTTAGTGAAAAAATTAATATCTTTTGGCGATGTTGACTTTTATCGCTCACTTTGGCTAGAATCAATGCTGGGCTGCTAATTGCTATGTGCTAAGCTAATATAACGATTTATTGTGTTTTCGCTGTAAGACACTTAGAAAATCTGAAATATTGTCTGTATTCACAGGATCTGTGTCTTTCGATTCGTGTATGCTGTGTATTTTTACGAAATGTTTGATGATTAGTAGTTAGGTAAACACGTTGCTCATTGTAATTATTCTAGTCCATTTGTGATGGTGGGTGCAATTGTAAACTATGCCATCTACCTGAAATATGCACTTTTTTCTAACAAAACCTATCCCATACCATAAATATGTTATCAGACTGTCATCTAATGAGTTTTTTTGTTGGTTAGGGGCTATAAATATCTTAGTTTAGCCGAATTGGTGATGGCTACTGGTGTTGGTGGACAAATAAAAGATGGTGGATTATGCTAATGTGTTTTTAGGTAATAGATGTACATCTTTACATATTGTGTCTTCCCTGTAAAACATTTTAAAAATCGGAAATGTTGACTGGATTCACAAGATCTGTGTCTTTCATTAGCTGTATTGGACTTTAATGTGTGAAAGTTAAATATTTTAAAAAAATATTTTTTTTGAATTTCGCGGCACTGGTTTTTCAGTGGGGGGGGGGGGGGTGTGCCGCTAGCGCCACGCTGATCCTAGACAGGCTAAAGTTCCATGCATAACACTTGTATTTTCATCAACATTTATGATGAGTATTTCTGTAAATTGATGTGGCTCTCTGCAAAATCACCGGATATTTTGGAGGCAAACATTACTGAACATAACGCGCCAATGTAAACTAAGATTTTTGGATATAAATATGAACTTTATCGAACAAAACATACATGTATTGTGTAACATGAAGTCCTATGAGTGTCATCTGATGAAGGTCATCAAAGGTTAGTGATGAATTTGATCTCTTCTGATTTTTGTGACTCCTTTCTTTTGCTTGAAAAAGGGCTGTGTTTTTCTGACTAGGTACTGTCCTAACATAATCAGATGGTGTGCTTTCGTTGTAAAGCCTTTTTGAAATCGGACACTGTGGTGGGATTAACAACAAGTTTATCTTTAAAATGGTGTAAAATACTTGTATGTTTGAGGAATTTTAATTATGAGATTTCTGATGTTTGACTTTGGCGCCCTGCACTTTCACTGGCTGTTGTCAAGTCGATCCCGTTAACGGGATCTCAGCCATAAGAAGTTTTAACTGGCTTGCCTGGTTAAATAAAAAAATGCAAATGTTAACAATTAAACTTGAGGCCCTGGGACTGAACCACGCCCTGTGCAACTTGGTCCTGGACTTCCTGATGGGCCGCCCCCAGGTGGTGAATGTAGGAATCAATATCTCCACTTCGCTGATCTTTAACACTGGGGCCCCACAATGGTGCGTGCTCAGCCCCCTCCTGTACTCCCTTTTTACCAATGACTGTGTGGCCATGCACGCCTCCAACTCAGTCATCAAGTTTGCAGACGACAACAGTAGTAGGCTTGAACTTTGATTTGATGCCAACCATGACGAGACAGCCTACAAGGAGGAGGTGAGGGCTCTGGGAGTGTGGTGTCAGGAAAACAACTTCTCACTCAACGTCAATAAAACAAAGGAGATGATTGTGGACTTCAGGAAACAGCAGAGGGAGCACCCCCCTATCCACATCGACGAGACAGCAGTGGAGTAGGTGGAAAGTTTTAAGTTCCTCGGCATACACATCACTGACAAACTGAAATGGTCCACTCACACAGACAGTGTGGTGAAGAAGGCACACCAGTGCCTCTTCAACCTCAGGAGGCTGAAGAAATTTGGCTTATCACCTAAAACCCTCACAAACCTTTACAGATGCACAATCGAGAGCATCCTGTCGGGCTGTATCACCGCTTGTTAAGGCAACTGTACCGCCTGCAACCGCAGGGCTTTCCAGATGGTGGTGCGGTCTGCCCAACGCATCACCGGGGGCAAATACAGCACCCGATGTCGCTGCCTGTTCACCCCGCTATCATCCAGAAGGCGAGGTCAGTACAGGTGCATCAAAGCTGGGACTGAGAGACTGAAAAACAGCTTCTATCTCAAGGCCATCAGACTGCTAAATAGCCATCACTAGCACATAGAGGCTGCTGCCTATATACATAGGTTTGAAATCACTGATCACTTTAATAAATGGAACACTAGTCACTTCTACATATCTTGCATTATCCATCTCGTATGTACAGTGGGGAGAACAAGTGTTTGATACACTGCCGATTTTGCAGGTTTTCCTACTTACAAAGCATGTAGAGGTCTGTCATTTTTATCATAGGTACACTTCAACTGTGAGAGACGGAATCTAAAACAAAAATCCAGAAAATCACATTGTATGATTTTTAACTAATTAATTTGCATTTTATTGCATGACATAAGTATTTGATAACCAACCAACCAGTAAGAATTCTGGCTCTCACAGACCTGTTAGTTTTTCTTTAAGAAGCCCTCCTGTTCTCCACTCATTACCTGTATTAACTGCACCTGTTTGAACTCGTTACCTGTATAAAAGACACCTGTCCACACACTCAATCAAACAGACTCCAACCTCTCCACAATGGCAAAGACCAGAGAGCTGTGTAAGGACATCAGGGATACAATTGTAGACCTGCACAAGGCTGGGATGGGCTACAGGACAATAGGCAAGCAAGTTGGTGAGAAGGCAACAACTGTTGGCGCAATTATTCGAAAATGGAAGAAGTTCAAGATGACGGACAATCACCCTCGGTCTGGGGCTCCATGCAAGATCTTACCTCGTGGGGCATCGATGATCATGGTGAGGGATCAGCCCAGAACTACACAGCAGGACCTGGTCAATGACCTGAAGAGAGCTGGGACCACAGTCTCAAAGAAAACCATTAGTAACACACTACGCCGTCATGGATTAAAATCCTGCAGCGGACGCAAGGCCCCCCTGCTCAAGCCAGCGCATGTCCAGGCCCGTCTGAAGTTTGCCAATGACCATCTAGATGATCCAGAGGAGGAATGGGAGAAGATCATGTGGTCTGATGAGACAAAAATAGAGCTTTTTGGTCTAAACTCCACTCGCCGTGTTTGGAGGAAGAAGAAGGATGAGTACAACCCCAAGAACACCATCCCAACCGTGAAGCATGGAGGTGGAAACATCATTCTTTGGGGATGCTTTTCTGCAAAGGGGACAGGCCGACTGCACCGTATTGAGGGGGGGATGGATGGGGCCATGTATCGCGAGATCTTGGCCAACAACCTCCTTCCCTCAGTAAGAGCATTGAAGATGGGTCGTGGCTGGGTCTTCCAGCATGACAACGACCCAATACACACAGGCAGGGCAACTAAGGAATGGCTCCGTAAGAAGCATCTCAAGGTCTTGGAGTGGCCTAGCCAGTCTCCAGACCAGAACCCAATAGAAAATCTTTGGAGGGAGCTGAAAGTCCGTATTGCCCAGCGACAGCCCCAAAACCTGAAGGATCTGGAGAAGGTCTGTATGGAGGAGTGGGCCAAAATCCCTGCTGCAGTGTTTGCAAACCTGGTCAAGAACTACAGGAAACGTATGATCTCTGTAATTGCAAACAAAGGTTTCTGTACCAAATATTAAGTTCTGCTTTTCTGATGTATCAAATACTTATGTCATGCAATAAAATGCAAATGTATTACTTAAAAATCATACAATGTGATTTTCTGGATATTTGTTTTAGATTCAGTCTCTCACAGTTGAAGTGTACCTATGATAAAAATGACAGACCTCTACATGCTTTGTTAGTAGGAAAACCTGCAAAATTGGCAGTGTGTCAAATACTTGTTCTCCCCACTGTATATATTGTATCCTATACTTTTCTAATGTATCTTACTCTATGCCTCTCTGACATTGTTCGTCCATATATTTTTTATATTCTAATTCCATTCCTTTAACTAGATTTGTGTGTTGTGTAATTGTTAGATATTACTTGTTAGATGTTACTGCACTGTCGGAGCTAGAATCACAAGAATTTCGCTACACCTGCAATAACATCTGATAACCATGTGTATGTGACCAATAAAATGTTATTTCATTTGAGCCTATAGAAATGTTGCGCAACATGATCTCATGGGTTTTCATGAAGTGTTTGATTATATTTTCGATAACATTTGCATTGATGTCAGAGTAATTAGAGGGACAATAGAGTGCTGAGTACCAGGCAGTTAGCAAGTTTGGTACACTACTAATGGCCATCAGCAGCATCAGAGCTCGGAGAAGCCTAGTTACCGTTTGGAATTTGACTCCGGTCATGACTCGTGACCTCCGGTGTGGCGGTAATACGGTCACCAAAACACCCCTATTCTCAACACAATCTTTCTCCACTCTCTCTGCCTGAAGGAGATGTGGCCTGCTGACAAATGACCCTCGCCCCAATGAAGTCCCTTCTCCGAAAGTCTGGATTTGCATAGTTGGGTATAACAACCCTTTAAAATCTAAATAAATGTTGATCGAAAATAAATAAACCTAGATTACTTTTAATGATTGACTGTATAGCATAGGAATATAAACAAAGCAATGCCATTTGAATTGATTACGCCATTCCATTGCGGCGTTTCATCGGCAGAATGGCAAATTCTAAACATCCATTTTAACACTGTATTCACAATGAAATAACACAAGCTCAATCTGGTACGAATGTGATTCTATTCATTATTTTTAGCCTCATTCGGAGATCACTCAGAAATGAATGATTCCTGGAAACATCATCTCAGTTTGATGTTAGTTTATTTCTCCCTCACACATGTCACGTGTTAAGTTACCCTGTTTTATTCCCAGGTCACTGACATGATGCTCCAGGACCAGCACTACCCAGACTGGGGCAAAGCTGCCAGAAGGTTCTGGAAACAAGGCAACCACAGGATCATCCTCTTCTGGTATGTTCTATTCTCCAGTCTAATGCATTTACAGTATGCTGCCTCTGAGCACAATCAGTGTATGTGTACATGTGTGTGTATGCTGGGGATTATGAGTACGTGTGTGTGGGTGCTAGGGTTCATGAGTATGTGTGTGTGCATTAGCATGCATGTATTCATTCATGTATTGGTATTCAGACAAAGCCCTGTGCTCCTCGTGGGGTTACACACAGTAACACACAGTCAATAGCCTTGTTAATCTTTCACCTTTAATTAGAAGAACAGGAAGAGGAAATCAATAGACACAGCAATGTCACGAGGCCAGCTATACCCCTGCCTTTACACACACACACACACACACACACACACACACACATACACACACACACACACACACTGCTGCCTTTACCTCACTGAGCCAGAGCAAGGTCTATGACCCACTCAAACTGTTACACTGTGCCCAATAATGCTTATTACAAAGGAGCGGTCAATGGTCGTTTTAGACAGTCCTGATCTAAATATATCTCACGGTCACCTGTGGTCTCAGAGGGGGTCACTCCACCAGGTCAGCATGAAAATGGTTCGCTACTGCCAGTCAAACATGACAGGTTGATGCCCTTATCTCAAATCAAAGTTTATTGGTCGCGTACACAGTTTTGCAGATGTTATAGCGGGTGCAGCGAAATACTTGTGTTATTGGCTCCGAACAGTGCAGTACAAATTTCAAAAAATTACACAAATAATCAAAAACAAGAAATCAAGAATGTCCAAACGAATCTAATTAACAACCCCAGAAATACTGTATCAGTAATCCAAATGCAACCTGTGGATAAACTCAAAAATATATATGTACAGCAGTAGATATATTACAGTGAGTTATGTCAACAATCCAGTATATAAATATGCAGTGTGTATAAACAGTGTAACAGAAATCCATTGTACAGTAGTAGATCTATGTCCCTAATGCTGGTTATTGGACAAGACACTAGGGTCACTACTGGGATGGGGATATTTGAGTTTATGTACAAACATCAACATGTGTTGGAGTAGTTTGGTATTATCTGAGCATTTCGATTTGTAAATTACCAATAAATGGAAGTTCAAAGTCACACTCTCCAATGCATTATGTTTCCCATTATAATTGATTGTTCTTCTATTTTAGGATGCAGAGTGTCGAAATATAGTCTCTGTGGCTCCTCTGGAAGCCTTTGTCTTATTAATGAATGCCCCCAGTCTGACTGTCACAATCAATGTGTACTCTCGGGAGAAAGTATGATTTGTAAATCTCAAATACTGGTTGAGAAAGTATGATTCATAAATATGTTGAGGAATGTATCTTGACATTATGCGGCAAAGAATCTGGGTAAATCACAAATGACAGTTACAAAAATCAGTAATCTGGACTGGATTTAGATTTTTTAAATGCAAACTGTGACTGTGATGAACTTGGTGCAAGCTACCGGCAATGCAGCCAGTCACCATGGGGATGCAACAACCCACACAACACCAGTGTGATAATTACTGAATGACATTGAAACAAGTACAAAGAGGAGCCAAATATAGTTTGCTAAATCCAAAGTCCATAACACACAGATAAACATCAAATGATACCTAACAGAATTATTAACCATCATTAATATTTACATAAACCTATGATAACTTCCTGTTATAATTATATTGTTGTTATAGAGAAATGAGCAGAAGGCAAATTATTGTCCTCCGCTGTAACAAATGGACTAATAAAGTGGTAATTAGTAAATCTGTGGAGTGTGCCAGGTTATTAACTGGAAAGTAATGCGGTTTTACTTCCGGTCTCCCCCAGGACGGTCCTGATCACTCTGACATCAGTGGTTTTGCTGGTCATCAGCACTGACTGGATCAGCTGGGACAACCTGAACCGGGGATTTCTGCCCAGCGACGAGGTCTCCAGGGCCTTCCTGGTATCCTTCATCCTGGTCTTTGACCTGCTCATTGTCATGCAGGTAGGGGCTCCCCCATGGCCAATTAAAAACTAGCTGGACTCCTATACTCTCCCCCACTTTTTCCTCTATCTCTCCGCTTCCTCACCCCTCCCTCAGGGGCAGCAGGTAGCCTAGTGGTTAGAGTGTTGGGCCAGTAACTGAAAGGTTGCTAGATCAAATCCCCGAGCTGACAAGGTAAAAATCTGTCGTTCTGCCCCTGAACAAGGCAGTAACCCACTGTTGCTAGGCTGTCATTGTAAATACGAATTTTCTCTTAACTGACTTGCCTAGTTACATAAAGGTTAAATAAAAAAGGGTCACTGTGGTACTTGCATGAGAGAGGGAGACATTTAATCAGTCTGAACCTGCATGTCTACTTACCCCTAATCCATCATCCACCCAGCAATCCGGCCATGCTTCAGGCAAGGAACTACACCCTCTCCTCCTCCGTGAACCCAGGCCTTCCTTAATGATGACTCATAAAATGTTATGTTTTCTTTCCTTTTTTCCACCCAATGTTCCACATCCCACAGGAGACTATACATCAATAAAGGATTTGTCAGTGGCATACTCATGAATATGCAAATATTTTGTCTGGGTAGAAAATGCATAACAGTGTTTCAAAGAGAGAAGGCTTTCAGCCCAGTGGCTCCAAGCTAAATGCAGACTGGTTGGTTTGTAACGCTAGCCGGATTTAGTTTTGCTTCTGCTAATGTTTAATGAACATACTTTTGTATATATAATGTATGTGGACACCCCTTCAAATTAGTGGACTTGGCTATTTCAACCACACTCGTTGCTGACAGGTGAATAAAATGATGCACACAACCATGCAATCTCCATAGACAAACAGTGGCAGTAGAATGGCCTGTACTGAAGAGCTCAGTGACTTTCAACGTGGCACCGTTATACTGTAGGATGCTTTACCCTGCTAGAGATGCCCCGGTCAACTGTAAGTGCTGTTATTGTGAAGTGAAACCGTCTAGGAGCAACAACGGCTCAGCCGTTAATTGGTAGGCCACATAAGCTCACAGAATGGGACTGCCGAGTGTTGAAGTGCCTAGTGCGTAAAAATCGTCTGTCCTTGGTTGCAACACACACTACCGAGTTCCAAACTGCCTCTGGAAGCCACGTCAGCCCAATAACTGTTCGTCGGGAGCTTCATGAAATGGGTTTTTATGGCCGAGCAGCCGCAAAATCCTAAGATCACCATGCACAATGCCAAGCGTCGGCTGGAGTGGTGTAAAGCTCGCCGCCATTGGACTCTAGAGCAGTAGAAACACGTTCACCGGAGTGATGAATCACGCTTCTGGCAGTCCGACGGACAAATCTGGGTTTCGTGGATGCCAGGTGAACGTAACCTGCCCGAATGCAAAGTGTCAACTGTAAAGTTTGTTCCCCCATACACAAAGCGAGGTCCATACAGAAATTGTTTGTCGAGATTGGTCTGCACAGAGCACTGACTTCAACCCCATCGAACATCTTTAGGATGAACACCTTTGGGACGAGCCAGACCTAATTGCCCAACATCATCGCCCAACCTCACTAATGCTCTTGTGGCTGAATGGAAGCAAGTCTCCACAGCAATGTTACAACATCTAGTGAAAAGCCTTCCCAGAAGAGTGGAGGCTGTTATAGCAGCAAAGGGGTGACCGACTCCATATTATTGCCTATGATTTTGGAATGAGATGTTCGATGAGCAGGTGTCCACATACTTTTGGTCATGTAGTGTATTTCCACAGCTTTGTTGTTTTAAAGGATATGGAGTAGTCTAATCTGTAGTATCCCTTAAATGTCTGTTTCTACATTATTGAAACTGCCTAGTAGCTGCTCATGGATAAGTACACAACCTTATTGTGTCAATAATACCTCAGCCTACCTTATTCTGCACACTTGGCACCTGTTGTTACCACACTTTTATTATTAGCTAACACAAATTATTTATCTGTAGCACAATAACTGACAAAAAAGAACGAATCCGATATAATGTATTTTCAATGGTATTTAATTTACCTCAGCTCAGCCATTCAATAGTTTATAATTATTTTATTACAAGATTACAACTTCTCACAAATTTTTTCCATGCCTGCTTTTGTTTGCATAGGCCTCCTTGCTCTTCACCGGGGTCCCTTTCCATCTCAGAAACAGGCCAAGGCATAGTGACCATCTTGGTCCTGTATGGCTCAGTTGATAGAGCATGTTGTCTGTAATGCCAAAGTTGTTGGTTTGATTCCTGGGGCCACCCATATGTAAAATGTGTGCATGCATGACTGTAAGTGACTTTGGATTAATGTGTCTGTTAAATGGCATATATTATTATTATTATTATTATTCAGCATGCTGTCAGTTTCAGCTCTCATCTCCTGCCTCATGACTACAGCAGTCTCCATAGTATGACATCCCTATTTTGACTCCCTGGCCCCAGCCAATACCCAACTACCCACCAATCACATCACCCCTGCATCTTTCAGATTTCGTTGTTTATGATTGCTAGCCTCCTCTCGTTTTCTGCTCTGTGTACAGCAAGCACGTTTACTACGGTTATTTATGATTTCAATTAGTTCCCACCGGTAGTACTCACATGGATCTGAGGCTGGCTGTCCATGCACTTTACTCTGGTAAAGTCAATAAACACTCCTCTACTCCGCCTCTATGTCATTCACCTTCATATGTACATGTTCTGTCTGGTACAGTCTCAAAAATGTTGGGTTGTTTGGATGACCCAACTGCAGGGTGCAGGCATTGGGCCACTTAGTGGGGTTGTTTTCTAAAAAGAGCAAGGTTGAGTTGTTAGTGCTGGGTTATTGATGCTGGGTTATTGAGATATGACCCAGCGGGTTAGATCAGAAGACTGGAGGTGTGGCTTAGTAGAGTTGTGGCTTTTAGATAGTTATGTTTGGCCACCTGTGAGAGTAAGCGTCATTCTGGTTAATCTGTTCTGTTGTATTGTTATCACATGGTAAGGTTGAACACAGACACTTTTGAAGCTTTACTGAAGCTAACGGAGTTCCTTAAAAGCCTATACAAATCTCAATGTTGTGATAGACATCACTTTGTTGCAATGTGTAAAAAATCCTGTTATTATAGTAGAATATGTAATGTGTAAAAATATTTAAGGAACAGTTTTATTTGCAGTGTACAAACTTAAAGTGGCACTCCAGTCTCCTTTTCAGCTCATATGTCATCTGATTTACAAAAGGCACATCTCAATAGGTGGTCCAGGTAAGTCATGAACTAGCACAAGTGAGGGGGGTGGGCCTTTCCTCTTTTGTTCTCTGTTGTTCCTCAATTGAGGGGCAAGGCCGATAACATCATGACTTCCCATCAAACCAACTCCTTGAATGCCCTACTCCTTGAAGTTTGCAGTTGTCTAACCACTATTTTTCTCAAAACATATATATTTTTTACCTTTTAGTGTGTGTACTGTATTCATACTAGAGATAAAGCTTTTCAACAAGGAAAGTAAAAAACATGATGAACAGGAATGACATTTACTCTCACGGATGGCCAAAAATAACTGCCGGAAGCCACACCCCTAATAAGCCACACCTCCTGAAAAGAACCTGAGGATTACGTTAAAAAAGGCCCAGCTGCTGGGTCAACCCAGCATGAAAATGAATAAAACCCAACTGATGGTTAAATTAACCCATGTTTGGGTTATCCCAATACTAAACAATACATTAATTGCACTATAACGGCGACAAGCGATGCCCAGAAACTGTTAGGGTCTACATAAAGCTGTCCCAACAGCACACTGGAGTGAATCCTTTCCACCGCTACACCTGGCTATCAGCAGAGCCTTGTCTGGCAGCGAAACAGTTCATTCAGCCTTGTTTACTGCTTTCTTTTAAAAACATAGCTGATATGGCTGACCATATCTCCCTGGCATATTACATCATAGAAGACATTTTTGGACTCACCTTGTTGTGCGCGGCGGTCCTTCATTGGCAAATTTTGTCATCAAAGAAAAATATTTTCAATTCCAAGTTGAATGACCGTTCAAAACGTATTTTTTCAGTCTGACTTCCCAGTTGCAATGCTTGCGGGTTAGCCACTGTCACCGATTCCTTCCAAACAACTCATTGTTGAATTTGCGATTTCCAACTTGTTGTGTAATGTTTATGTCCAATGGCTGATGAGAACCGATACGTTTTATCTATAATTTCTCTTCATATGACAAGGATTAAACAGATTGTCTACTTGATTTATGATGATGACTGCTAACTAAGATTTTGAAAGTAAGATGTTGTCCAATCAAAGCTACTGTAGATATCACGTGATTAGATGTAATTTTATCTGTGGCCAATGACATTGAGCCTTCTTGGAAGGGCACTTCTAATGCAACTCTATGGCAACACCCAAAGGGCTCACATTCTTGATGTCTACCTTTACTAAAGGCGGGTGACGTAGTGTCCCCATGAGTGACAGAACACTGAACACACAGCCACTGTGTGAGTGTCTCTTCCAAAGAATCAATTGTGACCTAGCAAACTTGTAACTGTTTTGTGTGCTTCTGTGCGTGCGCATGCATGTGTGCGTCTGTGCACTGTTTACTACAGTATGTCCTAGAGACTCATTATTGATTGTGAGGGGGGCACATGACTTAAATGTCAAGCTTATTAGTGGGACTGTATCAGGAAAGGAAGTACAGTTGAGTAGGTGGAAGGTCTAATTAATATCAAGGGGGAAATCCCTTCTCATTTTTTTCCATATGAACATTCATACATATGGATTCTTCATTCACCCTAACATCTTAAAATGTATAGAATTTTATAGCATTAGAAATGGCTGCTGTTTAGGTACATAACTAGACTGTTAGAATCTGATGAAAATGCAGCTATTCATAAAAATCTGGAAAGATCTGTGTGCTTTTGTTGTAAAAAATGTACAGTATGTCCCTCTATCTGTTCAACACACATCACATTCTTCCCAGACATTATCACTTGTTTATTTCAGACAATGTTCCGGGATCTTACATCTATATGATATTGAGTCTGTATTGACTATTCCAAAAAGACTGAGACACAGAGGGCAACTTATAGATAGATGTCTGTGAGTGATTCCTGAGGTGTTTTGACATGAGAAAACATCAATGCACACAGGCACAATACAAGGCCATGTAAGCACACACTGTGCACTGCAGCTCTCAGTTAGGCTTTTGACCTCTGTGGTAACTTAACCGTCAATGGACAACTCCTCTGAATCCCTCGTTAGTATCATTTTATATATTAAAATAAATCCCTGCTACACACGCACCATTAGACTTTGGAGCCTCTGTATTGTTCAGATTCTTCTTTTGTCTTTGCTTTTATGCTAGGTGTTACATGATGTGTGTTTACTTCAGTAAAAGCTTTCACTATCAGTAAATTATTTGGATGGGCTGATGTATTTGCATTGTTTGATCATATGTTTGATGTCATTAGGATTGGGATTTTCCTCAGTTCATGGGCGACCTGGATATGAACCTGCCTGGCATGTCCACCACTCAGCTCAAGTTCAAACTTCCTGTCTGCAAGAGCATTTTCAAAGAGGAGTACCACATCCATATCACAGGTACATATATTAGCAAGCATACTATACAAGTAAACATACTATACTATCCCAATTGATTTAGGTGGTATAGAGGGTCACCACTATTACTTCAATATTTTCACATTCTATCTGACCAGCTGTGTTTTGATGGTTGCACCATGACACTGGCCTAAGATGAATACAGATCAGATATACCTGTTCTGACATGTATCTTCTTCATCCTATCAGTGTTGCTTGTTTCTGCCCCACCTAGCATCCCTGCTGCGTCAGACAGAAAGGTGCAATGTGTATAAACATATGAGAGTTAACTCTTCCATTTAAACAATCACCCAGGTTTCATTCTGTTCCACAGCATGCCCCAAGTATTGATATTATTCAATGTGTTGCGCTTGTTTTCTTTAATTATAAGTAATTTATTAAACTCATGTGGGGCGACAGGTAACTGAAAGGTCGCTGGTTCAAGTCTCTAAGCCGACTAGGTGAAATATCTGTGGATGTGCCCTTGAGCAAGGCACTTAACCCTAATTGTTCCTGTAAGTCGCTCTGGATAAGAGCATCTGCTAAAGTGTAAATGTGACAACCATTAAGGGGGAGAGAAACTAATGTTCCCATGCTAGATGTTCAAACGCTCCCTGATTTGCGCTTGGTTGTTAACCATAATGCATCGCACATCCATTTATCATTATGTTAATATTCTTACAGTATGTGATTGCTTTGACTAAAAGCTTGTTAACGGTGGTGCGTCTCAGGAAAGGGAAGGAATTGTGTCACATGTACCCATGAAGCTATCTGACTTTAGATCAGTAAACCTGGAGAGATTGCTACCATTAATATTATGACCTCATTTCATTATGTGTCAATGTTGGACCTGGTACCTGCAAATATATTCTCATATGCCTTAACACACATACTGCCTGTGTTTTGTCAATTGATTACCTTAAATACATTTGATTCTTAAAAGCTTTAGAATTTGTCCCAACAGTACAGAAATCAGTGAATTAAAGAGCATGTCAACGTCAGCTTGGGCACAATAAATACAATAAAACTGGATTTTGACATCTAGAAATGACCCTAACTGCCCTCCATATTGTTTGTCCCTGCAGGTAAGTGGTTCAACTACGGCATCATCTTCCTGGTGTTAATCCTGGACCTGAACATGTGGAAGAACCAGATCTTCTACAAGCCCTACGAGTACGGCCAGTACGTTGGTCCAGGGGAGAAGATCTTCACTGTGGAGGAGCCCCACACGCTGGGCGACTTCAACCGCAGCACACTCACCTACAAGTGGCGCTCCAGCCACGTGGACCCGCTGACCAACCGCTCGTACGTGCATCGCGACATGTTCCTGCATAGCCGCTACGTGGGTGCCAGCCTGGAAGTCAAGTGCCTGGCCTTCATCCCCAGCCTGGCTGCCTTTGTCCTCTTTGGCTTCTTCATCTGGCTGCTGGGACGTTTCCAGGACAGCGAGACCTTCCCGGAGGGCCCGGTGGACAAGACGTACGAGAGGATCAAGAGGAAGTCTCCGTCTGAGTATAGTAAGGACATGGGACTCACGCCAGAGGAGGTGCACATCTCTATGAGCGAGGCGCTCAAACGTTCCGAAACCCCCATGCTGCTGTCGGTGGACGGGCATCACTTTGCTCTGCACTCTGCCACCTCCACCAACTCCACTTCGCCTGTTTCCATGGAGAGCCAGGAGACGCATCCCAGCATTGTCATCGAAGGCGCGGAGCCGAGAGAGCCGGCGGTTTCCTTTGATGTCGGCAAACTGTCACCGCCCTGACCTTACTGCCCTGAGGGGAAGTACTGCTATACTTCTACTGACAGACACACAGCCTGGAGGGAGGAGAGGAGACACAGGAGAGAGACCAAACTGAAACTAATTTTCAGTCTAGATCTTTTTCAGTCTGAGTAGATTTTGAACCCAACACTGATTGAGTATTCCTGGAGCAGGAAGATGTAGCTACAATGGCCACAATGTTTTGCTACTGTGATATCCCTGATGGCTTTTTATTATGATTATTTATTTGAATTGTGAAACCTCTAAGCTGACACCAACACAATGACAAACAGCTTATTTTAACCTCCCTCACTGCAAAGTTCTATTGTCAACATGGTGCTCTAGCTAGATTTGCCGTTTTTATAATATCAAGATGTTTTCTCTTATCGTAACATATTTTGGTGCCTATGTGGGGAACTATTTCTACAGTCGATGTATGACACAATAGTCATGGCTAGTTTATATTGTACAACTAGAGTATTACAGTTGAAGAGGTGCCTTGATAACCCACGTCCACTAAAGGACAGCAACATAGTCTATACCATAGGCAGCAAAACAGAAGATGTCTGATAATGTGTGTCTGTCTTGTTTATTTCAATGTTCCACTTCACAATGTTGGACAATGTTTACCCTTTCAGACTTTATCACAGGTTTTTGAATGAATGTGTTATCTTGATAATTCTTACATATCCCATCTTCACGTGCCTCTTCTCTTGTCGTCATAGAAATGACTTGATTGCTAAACATCGTTATGATGATGATAATACTATGACCACCTCTTCATTTTCTGGTTGTATTATCAAATGCAAGATAAAAGGCATAAGCTATTTTCAAATAACATTCAAAAGTCACCTCATGATCGCTTATCTGGTCATTATACTCAGATGTAATGCCAATTAGGTCAGAAAGGTCATTTGCCCTTGGTGGGGTAAATGTGCTTTTGTTATAGAAGGAGAGGGAAGTACACCAAATCTAACTGCTGCACCTTACCCATATCATATCCCCCAGCAGTATATGTACCACAAGTACGACCTTGGTTCGAAGCCAGTATTGGGGTATGGTTTGGTTTGAGAGAACACATAGAGAATGTGACCTCTTACAGCTGACAAGCAAAAGAGAATGGGAGTTTTTAGTATTTATGAGAGTTATGAGCGTTATTATATCACATACGTTAAGTGTGCAACTACTGTATACCAATGCTCTGTTATTTAAGTGTTTTCTAACAATGTGTTGTGCGTCTGAGTTTGTGCGCGCGTGCGTGTGTATGTGTCAGAGACAGCGAGAGCTGACAATTCTGTGAAGAGGTCAATGTAAGTCGTGTATGGTCCTTGGTTCAGTGATCCCCCTTCTACACTTTACAGGTCAGAGTCCTCATTACAGCTCAACTTATTTCATTTTGGAGATATGGCTTCGCAACAAGGCAACAAATTGCTAAATGTATGGGGCAATGGCTAAAGGAGTGTGTTTATCTCACTTTAAGTGATCTAGTGATATGTTTGTAAAATATTGTGCTTTGGTTGGAACTGAATGTTCCCCCTGCTGTTATACATGGTATTGTGTTGCATAACTGACAGCTATTTTGCATTCTTGTGTGTGTGGTTGTGTGTTTTTTTTAAACAAAGGATATCTCTTTTTAACATGTTGACACAATAAATGTCTGCCGAGTAATGGTATCAATAAAATGTATACATTTTGCTACATACTAGGTTGCCGGTGCCCTTATTAACTGATATACTTTGTGGGATTGAAGAATATCAGTGTGAGATAGAATGAGGTGCCTATCTGTTACATAACCTCAATGCTGAAATTAGTTCATATTTTATATACAGTAGATATAGCGCGCATTGACACTGTTGCCAAGCAACTCCTCAGGTCAACTTCATACAGCTGCTGACCCAATTACATGGAATATGTAAGATTACTGTTGCATTGTCAAGAAGGAACCTGCAAGTAAACATTTCATTGGATGGTGTATACCACGTGTATCCTGTACATACAACTAATAAAACTTGGAAAATGAGAGAGATAGTATAATTATAGTAGTACTGTATTTACACAAGGTAAGATATGAGAGAAAGATTATCTACACTTAAACATAGCCCTGTTCATGCCATTAGGCCATCATTAGCCCTCTTCTCACTAATGACGTAATGTAGTTTAGTCGTTTGTTGATACAGAATACAATATACTGTAGCTAGTTTACAAAGATACAGACCATGTCAAACATAGGGGGCACGGAGCTGTACAAGAATGCTTCTAAAAGTCAAACTGGGCAGTCAAACCATCAACTAGTCACTCTACAGTGTAGTTTGTTGGCTAAGGGAAACATATTTCTTACAGCTGGAGTGCTAGGTCTTATGCTGAAGCCATTCCCAGTGTGCCACTGCAGTGAGAAATTAGATATTGATTTATGGGTGTATGCAGTAAGTGAGGGAAATCATCAAACCAAGAGTTTCAATAATGTTCGGGATGAGAAAGGTGGGACGTCTGTGCCCAAGTTGTATACTCCAAAAATGAGATGGGTAAAGTAGGCCCTTCTGTAAGTGAGGAATAGTCATGCAACTTTGCAAGAATTGGCTTCAAACGAATTTTAGTTCAACTTCATGTCTGTGAACTGTGAGTCTCCTGTGAATCCATCAGTCAGGACAGAGGCAGGGTGGTTTCCCCATGAGACTGACTGGTCTGAAGACAGTCTCAGTCTGTCAGCTGTGACTGACGCTGTGGGTGATGATGTTATCCCTGTCTGATTCCTACTGTGCCTCTGATGCCTAACAGTGAGACGAGGGGTTCAGATTAGTCTCTGAGTAGCCTATATCCAGTCACTCACTTGGAAGAGAGATTGACGGACAAAAAAAAAGTATTACTCCGATTGATTTTCTTCTGCTTCCTTTTTTTTGGAATAGAGAGGTGGCGAGAGTTCATTTTTATCAGCGAGGATGAAGTGCTTTGAGTTAAGCAATAGTGGTTGCACACTGTGGAACTAATACCTGCACATATACTGTATGGCTATGTAGCGGAGGTGGTTTCTCAGCTAGTGTAGCCTTGAGTGTTGACATCTCCCTTAACTTACTTACTGATGCAATACACAACACTTGTTGGGAGAATCAAAAATAAGTGACTGCAGCTTTAGTGCATTCAACCAACCAACTATTTTGCCAGATAAGCACATACTGCATGTCATATCTAGTTAAATGTAGGCTAAATCCGGACATAGTGATAATTGGAGGCTTTGCTATACATAGAATCAGCACTGTTTTGGATTTACATATTAACAAATTTGCCAATTGATAATTAAAGAGTTGAGGTTGAGTCTCTGCTGCTCCCTCTGACACACAGAGAATATGAACCAGGTCCCCTACAGAGGAATCAAGCTACTGTTGCATTCTACACTGTACGTCTAAGATCTATGAAAGGGTTCAATAATGTCTGATGAATGACATCCAATACATTACCCTTCTGATGCCTTGAGAGTTGTCAATGTCAACTAACACGCATGTTGTAAACTAATGGTTTATGAAGGCTACAGTGTTTACAGATCTCCACGTAAAACTATTGCGCTGCTCCACTGCCTTAGTCCTCCTGCCTTTGCCAAACCCAATAATATAAGTGTCCATTAGTAATGAACACAGGACAGGCAGTAATGTGGGCGGAGACATCTGTTGCGGTGAGTTCAACTTACCCCACCATGGAGAATTGGACATTTAGGAGCCAGCTGGACAGCCACTTAGCCCCGCTGTGCCACTACCCCTTTGCCCCTGGCAAGGAGCCACCACCGGCTAGGAGCCACCACCGGCTAGGAGCCACCACCGGCTAGGAGCCACCACCGGCAAGGAGCCACCACCGGCTAGGAGCCACCACCGGCTAGGAGCCACCACCGGCTAGGAGCCACCACCGGCTAGGAGTCACCACCGGCTTGCAGTCACTGGGCCAAAGCCTGCCAGATGGTGCCCTTGCCAGTGTGCTTCCAGCCACTGCGGACGTACATATACACACACACAAACCAGACACACACGCACGCTTTTATTGCAGTCAGGCACACGTTCACAGTAGTCTATATTCATCATTTGACAGGTATAACACGTTTCGTAGGAGAGAGAGATGGCAAATGTTCCACTGAGGGAGGAGAGGAAATGGTAGAATAACAATGTGCTCCATGGTTCGGTTCCGCTTTGTTTTTGTTCATGTAAGAAGCTGCTGCTAGGGAGACCCAGGGAATTAGTGGGTTAGTCTTCTTCAGGCACAACTCATTCCTCCCAGCCAGCATGTATATTAATATGCTAATTATTTTAGGAGTTTAAAGCACTGTACTCTGAATCATACAAGTATTACCATTACCTCTGGAACCAGTGGAAGGAAGCAAAGCAAACCAATTGGGACATTGTGTATACTGTATCACAGTATACACAAATGAGATGCTCAATGTATTGAACAAATGAAAGTTCTCAATCAAATACAGTACTCAATCAAGTACTGTGTGTGTATTGGCAAACCCTCAAAATGCTATCCTTAAAATCCTAAACTTCAAACACCTTCCAATTATCCATTCAAAATCAGACTGATCTGGATGGTTCTGGATCCTGCACTGTACTATGTAATCATCACCAGCACCATGTACACCGGCAGCAGTGCAGACAGAGGAAGTCCACCTGCTCAATTCATATTTGATGTGAAAGGTCAGGTGTGATGATGTGTAGGTACCACTGATAGGCTGTGATTGCTGGTGTCAGGCTGAGTTTCCTCTCCTCTTTTCTGCTCTAACACACTGTCACACAAACATGTGTTCTGACATGAACTAACTCTCACCTCGCTATCCTCTTCACAGGAAGTGGGGAGGTCTGGTAAGGCAAAGCTCAAGAAATTTGTCATCTGTGTTGATTGAATTTTCGGGTACACGAGACCTGAGAGGATAAGTTTTTGACTTCATATGAATACAGACACAAGTCGTGGTTACGTAGGAGATCGATGATTTCTAATGACTAATACACAACAACATCCTAAAAAAGACAAGCTCAAACAATTAATGTAAATTGAAATAGTTTATTCACCATTACACATTAACAAGCCTGGAAATAAATGTAAAAGATGAATAGAAAATAATGCTAGAGGACCACAAAATATAGACAACTTTAATAATGTAGCAAATGAAACTTACACTAAAACAACCGCTATCTAGGATATCGTTGAGATTTAAAGAGTTTAGAAATGAGCAAAATGTTTCTACATCGAGAACATTCATGCCAGTATAATAGTATTTTACAGCGTCATGTTGCAGATGATTTGGGGGTGTTCCTCAATGCACAGGTCACCCTGATTGGTGAGGCTGAACACAGAGGGGGCTTGTGGATACTGTAGTCCATCTGTGTTCTATGATACATGTTTTGTATTTGGTATAAAGAAGTTGGGCAGGAGGGTGGAAAACGCTGGTTGTTTTTACATGGATAACACTGTACAGGGAGGTGCCTTCAGAGCTTCAGGAACTAAAGGCACATGGGGTCCACTGAGCAACAGATATGTCCATTCTGAAAGAGAGCAGGAGAGAGAGAGACTTTAGAGTGGGTCACTGTTAGACTTTAACCACAATACAGTTCTTCTCTTTGAAGTTTTTCTACTGCAGAATGAGGTGCTGTTATTATGTTCTGTTATTTCTCACTGAAAGGCAAACTTTGTTTGACATTTAGAATTTCGATAGTCATGGAGTGATTAGCGCCAACATGGGGTATAGTTGGCTGAAGTCTGCATAGATATAATGAATATCCATGGCTGTTACCTTGCACTGGCAGAGGGTGCACTCGGTGCTGTGTTTGATCCAGGAGGAGCCGCTAAAGCGCTGGATGCCGTGCCCGTCCATGCACGTCTTGGTGATGTTGTTGCGTATGGTGTCGGCCTGGCAGGGATCAGTGACGCAGCGGGCACAGCATTCGCCCTCGGGCACCACCGTGAATTCACAGTCCACATGGGGGCACAACAGTGGCCAGCAGTCCACCTGCCCCTGCTGTGGACGGGCGAGACAGAAAGACAGACTGGAGTCATATCACGGGGACAATACAATGATACATACCCATGGAGGCTGCTGAGGGGAGGACGGTTCATAATAATGGCTGGAATGGAGCCAATGGAATGGTATCAACCACGTGTTTGATACCATTCCATTGACTCCATTCCAGCGATTATTAAGAGGTGTCCTCACCTTGGTAGCCTCCACTGGTATGTGCAGCCCATCACCCCTACATTTGTATTGAATAGATCCTGCCCCTTGCCAAATGTTTAGGCATACTTCTATACCGCCCTGATGAAGTCATTAACATAGACATTTTGTCCTGATACATCATAGATGTACAGTACATGGGGCTAAGAATATGTTGTTGCGTAGGAGTAGCAGTATGAGAAGAAAGAAATTTTCAGACACTGGGCTAAATGTGTTTCCTAATGGAGTTGTTTTGGTCACCCGTTCATACTCCCTCATATTAATCACTACACAGTTGTAGCAGAGAACGCCTTATTGGATTTCTCCAGCAGTCGTTTCAATAAGCCAGTGAATACATGTCATATATTCTGGCCAACTTTATAGATCCTGGTTAAGCTATGATTCTGCATGACCTAGTTCTGTTAACATTTTCATCCCTGAGCTTTTGTGGTTTACACCTCCTTGGAAAAAGAGCACAAGCACACACACACACACACACACACACACATACACGTGGTGTATTCATTAGTCGGATTCCATTGCAAAACATTTCATCTGTTGCAAAACGTTTTGCAAAGGAAACTGTTAACTCAAAACGGAAAACGTTTTGCAATGACAACAAGAGCTTCTATTGGACAAAGGTCCCTCCATGGGTGGCAGACTGTCTGAAATTCGGGGTTCCCCAAAATTGTTTGAAAAAATTCAATGTGATGAACAGAACACAACAATTTTTATTAGGTTTTGCCATAATAAATTATATTGAACTCAAGTACTCTAATAAAAAATATATTTTTAGGACACATGGCCAGAAATGTTTTTGCTCATTTATCTATAGGCCAACAATGCCTAATATATCATAGCCATTACAGATAACAAATCCTAATTGCTAAATTGGCCATATACATATATACAGTGTACAAAACATTATGCTCTTTCCATGACATAGACTGACCAGGTGAAAGCTATGATCCCTTATTGATGTCACTTGTTAAATCCACTTCAATTAGTGTAGATGAAAGGGAGGAGATTAAAGAAGGATTTTTAAACCTTGAGACAATTGAGACAGATTGTGTATGTGTACCATTCAGAGGGTGAATAGGCAAGACAAAAGACTTAAGTGCCTTTGAATGGGGTATCGTAGTAGGTGCCAGGCGCACCCGTTTGTTTCCAGAACTGTAACGCTGCTGGGTTTTTCACGCTCAACAGTTTCCCATGTGTATCAAGAATGGTCCACCCCCCAAAGGATATCCAGCCAACTTCACAACTGTGGGAAGAATTGGAGTAAACATGGGCCAGCATCTCTGTGGAACGCTTTTGACACCTTGTAGAGCCCATGCCGACGAATCGAGGCTGTTGATTTGATGAAACCATAATATCAACGGGTTATATTATCGTGGAACACAATCTTCAAAAAGGCAGTAACCTCAGCAATGGCGCTTGCTTGTGGAAGCCTGTGGCTGCGCAATGGCATAGCCTTGTTTTGTTAATTTAGCAGACAAGATACTTATTTCCCGAGCCCAGTTCACAGTTAAGACTCACCTATTTTATAGTACAAAACATGACGTAATATAACAGAATAAAATATAACAGAATATTTTTTCCAGATGCGCATCTCGCTTTTGGAGCAGTTATTCTCAAAGAGGGATCAATTGAAAAAGGGCTCAATTTGGCGAGTTGAAAGACCATTTTTCCAGGGTTACAAACCAAAACCGCTCTTCTTTTTGATATACAGACGTTCAATTTACACTGAACAAAAATATAAACTCAACATTCAACAATTTCAATGATTTTACTGAGTTACAGTTCATTTCAGGAAATCAGTCAACTGAAATAAATTCATTAGGCCCTAATCTATGGATTTTACATGACTGGGAATAGAGATATGCATCTGTTGGTCACAAACACCTTAAAAAAAAAGGTAGAGGCGTGGATCATAAAACCAGTCAGTATCTGGTGTGACCACCATTTGCTTCATGCAGCACGGCACATCTTGATCAGTTGATCAGGCTGTTGATGGTGGCCTGTTGAATGTTGTCCCACTCCTCTTCAACGGCTGTGCGAAGTTGCTGGATATTTGCGAGAACTGGAACACGCTGTTGTTCACGTTGATCCATAACATCCCAAACATGCTCGATGGGTAAAATGTCTGGTGAGTATGCAGGCCATGGAGGAACTGGGACATTTTCAGCTTCCAGGAATTGTGTACAGATAATCATGCAGAAACATGAGGTGATGGCGGCGGATAAATCACATAACAATGGACCTCAGGATCGCGTCACGGTATCTCTGTGCATTAAAATTGCCATTGATAAAATGCAATTGTGTTCATTGTCCATAGCTTATGCCTGCCCATACCATAAACCCACCGCCACCATAGGGTACTCTGTTCAAAATGTAGGAAATCAGCAAACCGCTCGCCCACACGACTCCATCTCCCTGGTACAGTTGAAACCGGGATTAATCTGTGAAGAGCAAACTTCTCCAGCGTGCCAGTCACCATCAAAGGTGAGAATTTTCCCACTGAAGTCGGCTCCGACGCCGAACTGCAGTCAGGTTATGACCCTGGTGAGGACGATTAGCACACAGATGAGCTTCCCTGAGACGGTTTCTGACAGTTTGTGCAGAAATTCTTCAGTTGTCCGGGTGGCTGGTCTCAGATGTGGAGGACCTGGGTGGGGTGCGTGGTTACACGTGGTCTGCGGTTGTGAGGCTGGTTGGACGGAGTGCCAAATTCTCTGAAACGACGTTGGAGGCATTTTATGGTAGAGAAATTAACATTAAATTCTCTGGAAACAGCTATTGTGGACATTCCTGCAGTCATCATGCCAATTGCACGCTCCCTCAAAACTTGAGACATTGTGTTGTATGACGAAACTGCACATTTTAGTGGCCTTTTATTGTCCCCAGCGCAAGGTGCACCTGTGTAATGATCATGCTGTTTAATCAGCTTCTTGATATACCACACCTGTCAGGTGGATGGATTATCTTGGCGAAGGAGAAATGCTCACTAACAGGGATGTAAACACACATGTTTGAGAAATAAGCTTTTTGAGCGTATGGAACATTTCAGGGATCTTTTATTTCAGCTTATGAAACATGGGACCAACACTTTACATGTTGCATTTATATTTTTGTTCAGTATGCCTGTTCTTTTGAATGTTCTAAATGGACAATTCCACATTGATGGACTTATGGTGATGAATTACAGCCACAACATCTGTGAGTAGGCCTAAGCGTAATGATGCTGAAGAAAATACACTCTTTGTATTTATCAAACTGTTTTTGCATATTTTCAGTGTGGAACCTGTCTATGTTTAGGGGGGTTATAGCCTAGCCCCAGGTTAACCAATTCTAAATGTTAATAGCAGTTCGCAAAGTAGCCTAGACGGGATGCAATTATTCCAAAACTGCAGCTCGTTGTTTGAACACATATTTCCCAACTTCAATCAACCAGTCAATTTATAATTTGTGATAAAACTGTTGTCATTTGGCAAGGGATGGAACTTGTCTATCCCATCAGTTAGATATGTTTTTATAGCCATTTCTGTAGTCCTAATGGGAGCTTGTGTGCACACTCAGGATGCATGTGTAGAGGGAGTGGTCAGAACACATTTGAGTGAGTGAGAAATGAAGGAGAAAGGGAATTTGGGGGTTCAAAAACATACGTTTGCATCTATTTTGAAAGTGGCGATGCAGCTGCTCTGTTTGCTCCTTTGCTCTGGCGCTCCCCGTTTTGTTCCGTTTGCTCTGTTTGCTTCAGAGTAAAGAGTAAACGAGTAAACGATGAATGGTTTCTTTTGCAACAGACTAAACGTTTTGCAACGGATTTCGACTAATGAATACACACCTGCACACACACACATGCATGCAAAGATGCATGCGTGCACACACACATGTGCGTGAATGTGAACACACGTACGCGCATACACACGCACACACACACACACAGAAACTCCAAACAGCCAAGAGTTTGACTTGATTTAAGTCTCCAATTGGGATATTTAATATACCCGAAAATCAGCTAGCTCGGCATTTATGTGATGTTGTAGTAAATTACTCAGGCTATAAAATAAAGGCCCATGCCATGCTAATGTGTCATTAATTGTAAACATTTGAAGTGTGGTTCCTCTGTAGCAGAATTTTTTCATCATAGCCACAGGCAGTGGGTGTGGCTGTAGACTCAGGTCTCCATCACATCTAGAAAAAGGGAGACTAGTATCTGTGCATATTGACGTGTAACATGATAGAGCAGGACCTCCCGCCCTGTAGATTTTCGCTCTAACCCTAATCTAGCGCACCTGATTCTAATAATTAGCTGGTTGATAAGCTGAATGAAGTCAGTCAAAACTGGGGTTGGAGCAAAAACCTACAGGAGGGTAACTCTTCAGGAACAGGGTTGAAGAACCCTGTGATAGAGTATGTGATGTCCTTCAATCACCTTTACATGAGCCCTGGCAGGTGGGCAAGTCACTGATATGTTTCTAAATAGGCCACTCTTAAAAAGAATCATGTTTTTAGATCTCAGTACGCTTTACAGAAGATGGTCCTATAAAAAGGCATAAATGTTGCAGCGTGTTTCAGGAGAATTACATTTACAAGTGAATTACATTTGGTTTAGGGAGCTTTGCCAGAAATTTGCCTTGGTGGCAAATTTCGCAACAACGAAATTTCGCAACAGCGTGGCGAACACCAACCATTTTTCATTCCTCCAAATCAAAGGCTATAATAGTATCCTATACCCATTACGTCCAATACCTATAGTAGCAACTCAGAGATACATACGTCAAAGAGCCATGTTCTGTCATATTCTGTAATTTAAAAGGGGATTTGTATCTTTGTCTTAGAGAATTGCTTGTCCGTTTCTCTGCTGATCAGAGCAGAGCCAGTATGGTTCTGGCTCTGCTAACTGTGTAGGCATTCAAGGTTAATTTCACGTCGCGGTCACGATACATATCTCTCCCCATTCTCCTCCACTCCTCTCTTTCGTGTGCTGCTGTTTATACCATTTTGGCTGGTAGCTGTGTTTGTATGTGTGTGTGCAACATGATGTATGTGTGTGCATGCATATGCTAATCACAGAAGGAGAGTGAGGTGGGAAGGCTGTATGTGTGGCTACAACATTCTGTTTGATCTGAGGGAAAAAAGAACCAACGGTAATGCCACTCCTCCGAGGGAACGGGCGGGCGGGAGAGAGCTGGCAGAACAACAAAGCTAAAGATGATTTATGGGTCGACGCAAAGGCAGATTGACAAAAATGCAGCTAAGTGTTACTTTTATCCGGGAGTGGAATGGCCAGGGTGAATGCCAAGTGTGACATTTGCATTTAATAAACATATGGCTGGTGGTGAAGAGCGTCTAAAAGGCTTATTGAAGGCGGTAGGATGTGATGTTCTGTCAGATTTAGTGTGAAATCCTCGTAAAAAAGCCTTCCTATTGTTTGAACAGCAGGGATGCGGGAACCTTGGAAAAGGTCAACAGTGGAGAGAGTCAATGCAAACAGTGCGTATTTCTTTGAGTAGATTCAATAGAGAACACTCTTGACACATCGTAATTCAGTTATATATATTGCAGGGCATAGAGACCTGTGAACATAGAAATCTGTATACAGCACACACACACACACACACACACACACACACACACACACACACACACACACACACACACACACACACACACACACACACACACACACACACACACACACACACACACAGTATCTCCCGTACTTTAATTACGAAAGTACTGGTACTGGTATTCCCTGTATATACTGTAGCTCCATTCTTGCATATTTTATTTTATTCCTCTTGTGTTAGATACTATTTATTATATATTTTTTTTAACTCTGCATTGTTTGGAAAATTTCGTAAGCAAGAATTTCACTGTAAAGTCTACACCAGTGTTATTCAGCGCATGTGATAAATACAATTTGATTTGATTTAATTTAAAGCAGAGTCCAGTACAGTGTGTTCTATCTATTTATAGGGTGTGTATTATTGGTACTCACCAGACACTGGCACTGCTGGCAGTTCTCCACCCAGGACTCTCCACTGCCGTAGGTCAGCAGGCCGTTCTGGTGCAGACACTGGCTGCTGAGGCGAGGGTCACACTCTGGACAGCAGAACAGGTCAGCTGTCGGGTTCTCACAGTCACACACCATCCTCCTGCACATCACACGGCCAGTCTGCACAGAGGGGAGGGGGGCGATACACTGTCTGTCAATCAACTGACATTAACACTCAACTCAAACATGTTGTGAAGTCTCAAACTACAAAGTATAGTTTGTAGCTACTATATTGTAAAGTACAGTCTAACTTACTTTTTTTAAACTCTGCATTGTTGGTTAAGGGCTCGTAAGTAAGCATTTCTGTTGTATTCAGGGCATGTGACAAATACAATTTGATTTGAACGACTATTGTAAAGTACAGTCTCCATAACCCAAACTCAATATTTGCTAGTTGTTGACCTTGGTTATTGGTTGATTACACACACTCAACATTACCATTGCTCTCCACCTGCTGACCGTGAACATTACAAAACAATAACATGTTTACTCATTTCTCTGTTTGCTCAGCCGTTCAATAATACTAATTCTGACAGGCAGGTTCTCATTTTCTCCAATCAATTAAAATGACTAATTTCATTAAAGCTTCATTTCTGCCCTCCTCTTTAATCAAATGAATAATATGATGCTTGATTGTTAAATACCCATACTAATCCTCTATAATCACCTGCAAGCATTCCCATACACCAGACATTATCCAAAAGTAAACGCTAAATGACTAAACATGACAAGACTGTAGCATAATAATGTTTAGATAAATGTTAGGTTTTTTGCTTAATTAAAAACTAACTATTCCAAATAGTTCTAAATTCTTCAGACCTGTATTAATCATATAACTAACTGAATTAATAAAGTCATCATAATGCTTTACATCAACCAATAGAAGGCCCCTAACCTGACCATTGTTTTTTTCACCCATCATCCTCTTTGTCTCACCTGACAAGAGCAGACTGAGCACCTATCATTGTCCAGCACCCAGATCTGTCCATTGTGTTTGACTTTGTTGTCATGAATACAGTCTCCGGTGCAGTTCCTCCCGTGGGGGCACCTGCAGTCATAGCCCCCCTCTAAGTTGAAGCACACCGTGTCATTGGCACAGGTGTTCCTCCCAGTCTTGCATTCATTGATATCTGTAGGGAGCCAGAGAGATGACTTCAGGCATATGCTCAACACAGGTAAAATGCTGTAGGTCATGCTTAAATTCACATGCATCTTACTGCTTTAAAAAATACAAAGGAAGCACATGTATTATATTTTAATAGCTCTCAGCCTCAGTAAACTAAAGTGGGCTTTCTTGTCAAAACACTTTGTAATTTCGTCCCCCCAGAGACCATTTTTCGTCAAATTATAACTGCAGTTGGCTTTGTTCTTCACAGTATGTTCACCTCTCTGACAGTCTCTGATGTGCTCTGTGAGGATCGGCTAGACTTGACAGGTAAAATTTGTCTATAGCGCAGACAGACAGACAGACAGACAGACAGACAGACAGACAGACAGACAGACAGACAGACAGACACAGAGCTGTAGTACTGTCACTACTGAGGCGTAACTGCATAAAGGTTTCCCTCCATTTTGACATGTGACAAGCTCTTGTCAGGCAGCTTCAGAGAATGTTCCAGAAAGATTGAATGAGCAGTAAAAAGCAGACAGGGATTTTGAGGAAAATGCACCAGTAATGGTATGTCCAGTCCAAACATACTATTACCCACACCCGACAGCAAAAACAATTGGTCAAAAGAAGACCAAGGAAATTCCTAGCTCTGCAATGGTTAGATGTGCTGCTATGATCAATGTTAGAATACACTAGACTAGAATAATGGAAAAACAAACTAGTGTGCAGGTATACTCTATGCATGTGATTTCAATATAAATTATCATATGTGACTAGGTGAATAAAGATTGCCTACAATCGCAGTGTTTCTTTTGGTCTTGTGATGAAAGGAGCGAGTCAACTCACCTATGCACGACTCCCCATTAGTAGAGAACAAGCCGTTGTCGTGGTAGCCATCCCGACACTCGCAGTGGTACCAGCCGGGCAGGTTGACACAGATGGCTTTGTCATCACACTCCACGAAACCATGAAAACACTCATCAATGTCTGTCAGGAGAGAGAGAGAGAACAGTGAGGACTAGACCTCTATCTCCCTAAGTTTGGAACAGCGTATCGAATTTAGCTTCATTCTTGCCTGACAGGCATTTTCAACATTGACCGTGACAATTTATTTAGACAAACAACAACTTGACCATCCGTTTATTACAAAGGAACGAGGTGCAAATAAATTAAACATCTCAAATCAACTGGATTTATGTGAGTACTGAATAAGAAGATGCCCTAATATTTCAACTAATATTTAATTAGACTGGCTTGGCCAGATGAGAAAAGTTTAGCTAGTGATTACGGGATTGGGGCTAAATGTAAGGGCCCAGGTTGCAGAGTGATTAAATGTGTCTGTGTAGGCACGGATGGAATTTTTATGATTGTGTGCGTGTGTGATGCATTATCAGAGTCCCTCATTATGAAAATTGCCCTGTACTATCAGTGACCTTCCCATTCACTTCCCCCAGAGTCCAGACAGAATAGAACACATCAGGATCCCCTGGAGGGCCCAGGTCAGGCCTCCTCGTCCCCTCATTCGCTCCTCTACTCCTTCCCTCTCTTCTCCTTTCCTCTCTGCTCTTCCCCTTACTCCCCTTCCCTTTCGTCTCCTCTCCCTTCCTCTCCTCTTGTCCTCTCCCTCTGCCACAGCAGTAATAGGATTACGATCTATTGGCTAATGAGCATTCACCCCTTTATTAGAATTTATCCAGCAGAAATGTTGTGGATATTAGGCACTTATCAGGGATAGTTCACCCAAATTACATATTGGTTTCCTTACACTGTAAGCAGTCTATGGACAAGGTTTGACAGCAATCCACGATTTTGGTTTACTTTCTCTGTCACTGTTTCCAAATGCTAATGTTTTAGGATTTGTGGCAAACATCTCATCCAAGTCTTGGTACATGTTATCGTGTCCAAATCATCTAAAAGTATCTAAAATTAATTGTGAAACTCAACAAAGTCACTTACAGTGCATTTGGATAGTATTCAGACCCCTTGACTCTTTCCATATTTTGTTACATTAAAGATTTATTCTAAAATTGATTATATTCCTCTACACACAATACCCCATAATAACAAAGCAAAAACATGTTTAGACATTTAAGCAAATGTATAACAATTTTTTTTTTTTTTAATATTACATTTACATAAGTATTCCGACCATTTACTCAGTACTTTATTGAAGCACCTTTGGCAGCGATTATAGCCTCGGGTCTTCTTGGTTATGACGCTTCAAGCTTGACACACCTGTATTTGGGGAGTTTCTCCCATTCTTCTCTGCAGATCCTCTCAAGCTCTGTCAGGTTGGTTGGGGAGTGTCGCGGCACAGCTATTTTCAGGTCTCTCCAGAGATGTTCGGTTGGGTTCAGGTCTAGGCTCTGGCTGGGCCACTCAAGGACAGAGACCTGTCCCGAAGCCACTCCTGCGTTGTCTTGGCTGTGTGCTTAGGGCCGTTGTCCTGTTGGAAGGTGAACCTTCGCCCCAGTCTGAGGTCTAAAGGGCTCTGGAGCAGGTTTTAATCAAGGATCTCTCTGTACTTTGCTCTGTTCATCTTTCCATCAATCCTGACTAGTCTCCCAGTCCCTGTGGCCAAAAACATCCCCACAGCATGATGATGTTGCCACCACCATGCTTCACCGTAGGGATGGTGCCAGGTTACCTCCAGACGTAACACTTGGCATTGTAACGATCGTCATAGTCGTTCTCCTCCTCAGACGAGGAGGAGCATGGATCGGACCCAACACGCAGAGTGGGTAGTGCTCATGATAATTTATTAAATCGAAACTGAACACTAACATGAAACAAAATAACAAAATGAATACAACCGACAACAGTCCCGTGTGGCACGAATACAAACACGGAAACAAACACCCACAACACACACGTGAAACCCAGGCTGCCTAAGTATGATTCTCAATCAGGGACAACGATTGACAGCTGCCTCTGATTGAGAATCATACCCGGCCGAACACAAACATCCCAACATAGAAAATCACACAGACAAACCCACCCAACTCACGCCCTGACCAACTAAATAAATACAAGACAAAAGAAAACAGGTCAGGAACATGACATAACCCCCCCCTTAAGGTGCAAACTCCGGGCGCACCAGCATAAACTCTAGGGGAGGGTCTGGGTGGGCGTCTGTCCACGGTGGCGGCTCTGGCGCTGGTCGTGGTCCCCACCCCACCATAGTCAAACCCCGCTTCCGTGGCCTCTTTCCAATGGCCACCCTCCATATAAACCCCATTGGATTAAGGAGCAGCACCGGACTGAGGGGTGGATCCTGGCTGGCTGGCTCTGGCGGATCCTGGCTGGCTGGCTCTGGTGGATCCTGGCTGGCTGGCTCTGGTGGATCCTGGCTGGCTGGCTCTGGCGGATCTTGGCTGGCTGGCTCTGGCGGATCTTGGCTGGCTGGCTCTGGCGGATCCTGGCTGGCTGCCTCTTGAGTTTGAAGAGGCTCTGTGGCCTCAGCAAATTTGATGATTGAGATGGTGATGTGCGTATCCATGCGGTCATGATCGAACAGTGAGTACAGGAGGAAGCTGAACACGCACCTCTGTGGGGCCCCCCGTGTTGAGGATCAGTGTGGCGGTGTTGCTGCCAACCTTCACCACCTGGGGTTGTCTGGTCACTAAGTCTAGGACCCAGTTGCAAAGAGAGGGGTTCAGACCCAGGGCCCTGAGCTTAGTGATGAGCTTGGAGGGCAGTGTGCAGTGCAATGGCGATTGCGTCGTCCGTAGATCTGTTGGGGCGGTATGGAAATTGTAGTGAGTCTAGGGTGTCAGATAAGGTGGAGGTTATATGGTCCTTAACTAGCCTCTCAAGGCCCTTCATGATGACAGAAGTGAGTGCTTCCGGGCAATAGTCATTTAGTTAAGTTACCTTTGCTTTCTTGGGAACAGGAACAATGGTGGACATCTTGAAGCAAGTGGGGACAACATACTGGGATAGGAAGAGATTGAATATGTCTGTAAAAACTCCACCCAGCTGTACTGTCGTTTTGCATCTTTGATTTCCTTACGGAGGTCCTCGCTGGTCTGTTTTTACACGTCCATGTTTCCAGTCACCTTGCCGTGGATAACTGTGGTGGTTTGCGATTTCAGTTTTGCCAAATGCTGCCATCTATCCACGTTGTTTGGAGTTCTAATCGTCATAGTAAGAATAACATCTTCTATGCACTTCTTGATGAACCCAGTCACTGAGTCAGTGTTTACATTGATACTATTCCCAGACGCAACCCGTGATCAAAACAATCCTGAAGCATAGATTCAGATTGTTCAGACCAACGTAGAACAAAACCTTACCATGGGTGCTTCCTGTTTAAGCTTCTGCTTATAGGCGGGGCGGAGCAGGATGGAGGCGTGATTTGATTTGCCGCATGGGAGGGCCTTGCAGTTGTCCCGGAAGTGAGAGTAACAATGGTCAAGCGTGTTGGTAGAATTTCGGGAGTGTTTTCCTCAGATTTCCTTTATCAAAGACCCCAGCTACAATAAATGTGGCCTCAGGAATTGCGGTTTCCAGTTTGCACAAAGTCAAATCAATCAAATTGTATTGTATTTGTCACATGCTTCGTAAAAAAACGGTGTAGACTAATAGTGAAATGCTTACTTACGGGTCCTTTTCCAACAATGCAGAGTTAAAGATAATATACAGTACCAGTCAAAAGTTTGGACACACCTGCTCATTCTAGCGTTTTTCTTTATTTTGACTATTTTCTCCATTGTAGAATAATAGTGAATCCATGAAAACTATAAAATAACATATATGGAATCATGTAGTAACTAAAAAAAGTGTTAAACAAATCAAAACATATTTTATATTTGAGATTCTTCAAAGAAGCCACCCTTTGCCTTAAAGACAGCTTTGAACACAACCCTGCGGTTGTGGGCACTGCTGTTGCCGTACCAGGCGGTGATACAGCCCAACAGGATGCTCTCAATTGTGCATCTGTAAACGTTTGTGAGGGTTTTATGTGACAAACCAACTTCAGCCTTTTGAGGTTGAAGAGTTGCTGTTGCACCTTCTTCACCACACTATCTGTTTGAGGTGGACCATTTCAGTTTGTCCGTGATGTGCCGAGGAACTTAAAACTTTCCACCTTCTCCACTGCTGTCTCATCGATGTGTATAGGGGGGAGCTCCCTCTGTTGTTTCCTGAAGTCCACGATCATTTGTTTTGTTGATGTTGAGTGAGAGGTTGTTTTCCTGACATCCGAGTGCCCTCAACTCCTCCCTATAGGCTGTCTCGTCATTGTTGGTAATCAAGCCTACTATCGCTGTCATCTGCAAACTTGATGATTGAGTTGGAGGAGTGCATGGCCACGCAGTCATGGGTGAACAGGGAGTACAGGAGAGCGCTGAACATGCACCCTTGTGGGGCCCCAGTGTTATTTCACCTTTATTTCAACAAGGAACACAGCCTGAGACCAAGGTCTCCTTTACATCTGGGCCCTGCTTATACATATACAGTTTAGGTACAATTATTAAGAAATTACACAAGACAAATAAAACGATCACAGATAAAACAATACAGCAGGAGATTGTTACATTTAGACATAGGTTATTCCCCTAATAGCACAATAACTTGTATTCCCCAAAGAAGTTACAAGCAATACAAAAATGAAAATCCTCCAATAAATGTTTAAAATGGGCAACAGGGGGACAAGAGTCTCAAGTTTAAATTTGGTCTGCAGGCTATTCCATAAGCAAGGAACGTAACAGGAAAAGGCAGCCAACTCTGTGGAGATCGCAGGGGCCTCAAGTGTAATCCACTTGAGACCTGGTTTTATGAATTGTAATGTTGATGAGTGATGATAAATAAGAAGGTAGATTATTCAGAAGTGCTTTATAGACAAACACGAGAGCATGTTGCTCTCGTCTCATGGACAGCGAAGTCCAACCCACAATTGGATATAAAACACAGTGGTGAGTTCTGTAGCTAGCACCCGTAATAAACCTAAGTGCGCAATTATAAGTAGCATCCAGCAGTTTCAGTGTGGATGCCGTAGCATGCATGTAGATAATATCCCCATAATCTATAACAGACATAAAAGTAGCTTGAGGATCAGCAAAGTGGAGATGGTGTTTCCTACCTTCACCACCTGGGGGCAGCCCGTCAGGAAGTCCAGGACCCAATTGCACAGGGCGGGGTTGAGACCCATGGCCTCAAACTTAATGATGAGCTTGCAGGGTACTATGATGTTGAATGCTGAGCTGTAGTCAATGAACAGCATTCTTACATAGATATTCCTCTTGTCCAGATGTGATAAGGCAGTGTGCAGTGTTTTGTCAATTGCATCGTCTGTGGACCTTTCGTGGTAGTACGCAAATTGAAGTGTGTCTAGGGTGATATTATCCTTGACTAGGTACCTTTGCCTTCTTGGGTACAGGAACAATGGTGGCCATCTTGAAGCATGTGGGGACAGCAGACTGGGATAGGGAGAGACTGAATATGTCCGTAAACAAAACAGCCAGCTGGTCTGCGCATGCTCTGAGGACGCGGCTAGGGATGTCGTGCTGGCAGGCAGCCTTGCGAGGGTTAACACGCTTAAAATGTCTAACGTCGGCCACGGAGAAGAAGAGCCCACAGTCCTTGTTAGCGGGTCGCATCAGTGGTACTGTATTATCCTCAAAGCGGAAAAAGAAGGTGTTTAGTTTTTCTGGAAGCAAGACATCAGTGTCTGCGACATGGCTGGTTTTCTTTTTGTAGTCCGCGATTTTCTGTAGACCCTGCAGTATACGTCTCGTGTCTGAGCCATTGAATTGCAACTCCACTTTGTCTCTATACTGACAATTCGCTTATTTGATTGCCTGCGGAGGGAAGAAGTACACTGTTTGTATTCGTCCATATTCCCTGTCACCTTTCCATGGTTAAATGCGGTGGTTCACGCTTTCAGTTTTGTGCGAATGCCGCCATCTATCCACAGTTTCTGGTTAGGGTAGGTTTTAATTGTCACAGTGGGTACAACATCTCCTATGCACTTCCTTAAACTCACTCACCGAATCAGCGTATAAATCAATATTATTCTCTGAGGCTACCTCCGGGCATGTCCCAGTCCGCGTGATCAAATCAATCTTGAAGTGTGGATTCCGATTGGTCAGAACAGTGTTGAATAGTTCTTATCACGGGTACGTCCTGTTTGAGTTTCTGCCAATAGGAAGGGAGGAGCAAAATGGAGTCTTGGTGAGATTTGCCGAAAGGAGGGCGGGGGAGGGCCTTTTATGCATCGTGGAAGTAGCAGGGATCCAGTTTTATGCCAGCGCTACAATCAATATGCTGATAGAATTTAGGTAGCCTTGTTCTCAAATTTAGTTTGTTAAAATCCCCAGCTACAATAAATGCCGCCTCAGGACATATGGTTTCCAGTTTGCATAAAGTCCAGTGAAGTTCCTTGAGGGCCGTCGTGGTGTCGGCTTGAGGGGGGGATATACACGGATGTGACAATAACCAAAGAAAATTCTCTTGTGCGATAATACGGTCAGCATTTGATTTTCAGGAATTCTAGGTCAGGTGAACAAAAGGACTTGAGTTCCTGTATGTTGTTACAATTACACCATGAGCTGTTAATCATGAAACATACATTCCCCCGCCCTTCTTCTTCCTGGAGAGATGTTTACTCCTGTCGGCGCGATGCACTGGGAATCCCGGTGGCTGTACTGACTCTGACAACATATCACGATAGAGCCATGTTTCTGTGAAACAGAGTATGTTACAATCCCTGATGTCTCTCTTGAAAGCAACCCTTGCCCTAATTTTGTCTACCTTGTTATCTACTGGACATTAGCGAGTAATATACTGGGAAGCTTTGGATGGTGTGCGAAACCCGCTATGGACTCATAGTGAGGCGGCCCTCTCTGTCGGCGCCATCTTGGTTAGTGCCTGGTATGGCAACTGCTCGTCCCCCGACCGCAAGGCACTACAGAGGGTAGTGCGTACGGCCCAGTACATCACTGTGGCCAAGCTTCCTGCCGTCCAGGACCTCTATACCAGGCGGTGTCAGAGAAAGGCCCAAAAATTGTCAAAGACTCCAACCACCCTGGACATAGACTGTTCTCTCTGCTACCGCACGACAAGCGGTACCGGAGCACCATGTCTAGGTCCAAAAGGCTTCTTAACAGCTGCTACCCCAAAGCCATAAGACTTCTGAACCGCTAATCAAATGGCTACCCCCCCTCTTTAATGCTGCTGCTACTCTGTCATTATCTATGCATAGTCACTTTAATAACTCTACCTACCTGTACATATTACCTCAACTAATTTTGTTACTTCTATTTATTTTCCCCCAGTTTTTTTCTTTCTTAAAATTGCATTGTTGGTTAAGGGCTTGTAAGTAAGCATTTCACTGGAAGGTCTACAACGGTTGTATTCGACGCAGGTGTGTCACGCCCTGGTCTTAGTTATCTTTGTTTTCTTTATTATATTAGTTAGGTCAGGGTGTGACATGGGGGATGTTTGTGTGTATTTGTCTCGTCTTGGGTGGTTGTATTGTATAGGGGGTTTTGTAGAGTGTATGGGGTTGTGTTCAGTGTAGGTGTTTAGGAAAGTCTATGGTTGCCTGGTTTGGTTCTCAATCAGAGACAGCTGTTTATTGTTGTATCTGATTGGGAGCCATATTTAAGGCAGCCATAGGCATTAGGCTATTGTGGGTAATTGTCTATGTGATGTTGCATGTTTGCACTCAGTGTTATAGCAGTCACGTTCGTTTTGTTATTTTGTATTGTTTGTTAAGTTTTCTTCATTATTTAAAGGAAGAATCTATTCTAATCACGCTGCGCCTTGGTCCTCTCTTTCACCTATAGACGATCGTGACAATGTGGCAAATAAAATTTGATTTGAGGTAGTCACCTGGAATGCATTTAAGTTAACAGGTGTGCCTTGTTAAAATTAAATTTGTGGAATTTCTTTCCTTCTTAATGCGTTTGAGCCAATCAGTTGTGTTGTGACAAGGTAGGGATGGTATACAGAAGATAGCCCTACTTGGTAAAAGACCAAGTCCATATTATGGCAAGAACAGCTCTAATAAGCAAAGAGAAAACGACAGTCCATCAATACTTTAAGACATGAAGGTCAGTCAATCCGGAAAATGTCAAGAACTTTGAACGTTTCTTCAAGTGCAGTCGAAAAAATCCATCAAGCACTATGATTAAACTGGCTCTCATAAGGACCGCCACAGGAAAGGAAGACCCAGAGTTACCTCTGCTGCAGAGGATAAGTTCATTAGAATAACTGCACTTTAGATTGCAGCCCAAATAAGTTCTTCACGGAGTAACAGACATATCTCAACATCAACTGTAGACCAGTGGAAATCTGTCCTTTGTTCTGATGAGTCCAAATTTGAGATTTTAGTTTCCAACCGCCATGTCTTTGTGAGACGCAGAGTAGGTGAACGGATGATCTCTGCATGTGTGGTTCCCACCGTGAAGCATGGAGGAGGTGGTGTGATGGTGTGGGGGTGCTTTGCTGGTGACACTGTCAGTGATTTATTTAGAATTCAAGGCACACTTAATCAGCATGGCTACCACAGCATTCTGCAGCAATACACCATTCCATCTGGTTTGTGCTTAGTGGGACTATCATTTGTTTTTCAACAGGACAATGACCCAAAACACCTCTAGGCGGTGTAAGTGCTATTTGACCAAGAAGGAGAGCGATGGAGTGTTGCATCAGATGACCTGGCATCCACAATCACTTGACCTAAACCCAATTGAGATGGTTTGGGATGAGTTGGACTGCAGAGTTAAGGAAAAGCAGCCAACAAGTGCTCAGCATATGTGGAACTCCTTCAAGACTGTTGGAAAAGCATTCCAGATGAAGCTGGTTGAGAGAATGCCAAGAGTGTGCAAAGCTGTCATCAGGGCAAAGGGTGGCTACTTTGAAGAATCTCAAATATATATTTTAATTTTTTTGACACTTTTTTGGTTACTACATGATTCCATGTGTGTTATTTCATAGTTTTGATGTCTTCACTATTATTCTACAATGGAGAAAATAGTAAAAAAGAAAAACGACTGAATCGGTAGGTTTTTCCAACCTTTTGACTGGTTCTGCATATAAAATGAATAAATATACAGTGAAAAACAAATAACGATCACTAAAATTAACATGGCTATATACAGGGAGTTCCAGTACCGAATCGATGTGAAGGGGTACGAGGTAATTAAGGTTGCTTTGTACATATAGGTAGGAGTAAAGTGACTAGGCAACATGATAGATAATAGACAGTAGTAGCAGCGTATGTGGTGAGTGTGAAAGTGTGTGTGTGGCATTAGTATGCATGTGTTATGCGTATGTAGTGTGTGTTTCGCTGTCAGTGTAAGTATGTGTGAGTTTGTGGGTAGAGTCCAGTGTGTGCATAGAGTCAGTGCCTTCCTCTGACAGCACTTGGTATGGAGCTCCTGGATGGTAGGAAGCTCGACCCCTGTGATGTACTGGGTGGTACTCACCACCGTAGCGCCTTGCCTTGCAGTTGCCGTAACAAGTGGTGATGCAGGCAGTCAAGATGCTCTCAATGGTGCAGCTGTAGAACTTTGAGGATCTGAGGGCCCATGCCAAATATTTTCAGCCTCCTGAGGGGGAAGAGGCACTGTTGTACCCTCTTCACAGCGATGTGGGTTTGTGTGCACCATGTTAATTCCTTAGTGATGTGGACACCGTGGAACATGGATCTCTTGACACGCTCCAATATGACCCCATCAATGTGGATGGGGGGCGTGCTCGGCCCTCCGTTTCCTGTAGTCCATAATCAGCTCCTTTGTCTTGCTGACGTTGAAGTCCAGTGTAATGATTCCGTAAAACAGAGTATGCTACAGTCCCTTATGTCTCAATGAAAGGAGATCCTTGCCCTGAGCTTGGCTACATTATTGTCCAGGGACTGACCGTTTGCGAGTAATATACTTGGAAGCGGAGGGTTGTTTGCTCGCCGCCTGACTAGAACCACACTTCTCCTCTCTTTTCTCTGGCATCAACATTTGGGTGTAGCACCCAGGATGAATGGGGCTGCCTCGGGAAGTCCAAACAAAGGATCCAGATCAGGGAAGTAACATTTCTGGTCTAATTTCTCGAGTGACCTCCAATCTAATGTCCAAACGTTATTTTTGGTTGTAGGACATAATACTTAACATTCTGAGCAAATAATTTAAGAAATAACACAAAAAAAGCTAACTACAGCACCTTGCCACTATAATGAATACTCAGGGAGAAAAAAGTGTAGATTAACACGCAGAGCGCGGCAGGTGGTTATTTCACCCTTGCAGAAGGCAAGACCCTTGGTCACAGGCAGGCAAGGGTCATACACAGGTAGGCAAACAGGCAGGTGAATCAGAACTAGGACTGAAGGCTATAACTGGTTCTCACAAACAAGCTAGGAAAAGGCTTAGTAGAGTCAAAATGAACAATACCTCACAAAGTCACAAACATAATGAACTGCTCTAAATAAGGAGCTGATGAGACCAGGTGAGTAACTACAGTGCCTTACAAAAGTATTCATCCCCCTTGGCGTTTTTCCAATTTTGTTACATTACAACCTGTAATTTAAATGGATTTTTATTTGGATTTCATGTAATGGACATACACAAAATAGTCCAAATTATTGAAGTGAAATGAAAAATGTACATGTTTCAAAAAATTCTAAAAAATAAAAAACGTAAAAGTGGAGCGTGCATATGTATTCACCCCCTTTGCTATGAAGCTAAATAAGATCTGGTGCAACCAATTACCTTCAGAAGTGACATAATTAGTTTAATTAGTTAAATAAAGTCCACCTGTGTGCAATATACAGTGGGGAGAACAAGTATTTGATTCCGTCTCTCACAGTTGAAGTGTACCTATGATAAAAATTACAGACCTCTACATGCTTTGTAAGTAGGAAAACCTGCAAAATCGGCAGTGTATCAAATACTTGTTCTCCCCACTGTATACATATACACATACACACACCTGTTCTGAAAGGTGCCAGAGTCTGCAACACCACTAAGCAAGGGGCACCACCAAGCAAGCGGCACCATAAAGACCAAGGAGCCCTCCAAACAGGTCAGGGACAAGGTTGTGGAGAAGTACAGATCAGGGTTGGGTTATAGAAAAATATCATAAACTTTGAACATCCCACAGAGCACCATTATTAAAAAAATGGAAAGAATATGGCACCACAACAAACCTGCCAAAAGAGGGCCGCCCACCAAAACCCACAGACCAGGCAAGGAGCGAGTTAATCAGAGAGGCAACAAAGAGACCAAAGAGACCAAAGGACCACTTTAATCCATACAAGTCACAGAGCTGGGCTTTATGGAAGAGTGGCCAGAAAATAGCCATTGCTAAAAGAAAAAAATAAGCAAACACGTTTGATGTTCGCCAAAAGGCACGTGGGAGACTCCCCAAACATATGGAAGAAGGTACTCTGGTCAGATGAGAATAAAATGTATCTTTTTGGCCATCAAGGAAAACGCTATGTCTGGTGCAAACCCAACACCTCTCATCACCTCGAACACCATCCCCACAGTGAAGCATGGTGGTGGCAGCATCATGCTGTGGGGATGTTTTCCTCAGTAGGGACATTGAAACTGGTCAGAATTAAAGGAATGATGGATGGTGCTAAATACAGGGAAATTCTTGAGGGAAACCTGTTTCAGTCTTCCAGAGATTTGAAACTGGGAGAGAGATTCACCTTCCAGCAGAACAATGACCCTAAGCATACTGCTACACCTCCCGGGTGGCGCAGTGGTCTAGAGCACTGCATCGCAGTGCTAGCTGCGCCACCAGAGTCTCTGGGTTCGCGCCCAGGCTGGGCTGGGTTCGCGCCAAGGCTCTGTCGCAGCCGGCCGCAACCGGGAGGTCCGTGGGGCGACGCACAATTGGCATAGCGTCGTCCGGGTTAGGGAGGGTTTGGCTGGTAAAGATATCCTTGTCTCAGTATGTAAAATGTAATAAAATGTATGCACTCTACTGTAAGTCGCTCTGGATAAGAGCGTCTGCTAAATGACTAAAATGTAAATGTAATGTAAAATGCTAAAATACCACTTGAGTGGTTTAAGGGGAAACATTTAAATGTCTTGGAATGGCCTAGTCAAAGCCCAGACCTCAATCCAATTGAGAATCTGTGGTATAACTTAAGATTGCTGTACACCAGCGGAACCCATCCAACTTGACTTGAAGGAGCTGGAGCAGTTTTGCCTTGAAGAATGGGCAAAAATCCCAGTGGCAAGATTTGCCAAGCTTATAGTCTCATACCCCAAGAGACTTGCAGCAGTAACTGCTGCAAAAGGTGTCTCTACAAAGTAGGGGGGGTGAATAGTTTTAATTCCAATTTTGATCAATTTTGATGCCAGGTTGTAAGGCAACAAAATAGGAAAAATGCCAAGGGGTGTGAATACTTTCGCAAGCCACTGTAACACTGGTGAAATCCATGAACCAAAATGAAAGACAGGGCTATGTTCAAGAACACAATGAACCAAGGCTACGTTCAAGAACACAACGAAACAGAACACAAGGTTGGCTAAGAAAATAAATACAGAACCTTACAGTACCCCCAGTACCTACCAGTACCTTACAGAACCTTACAGTACCTACCAGGCTCTGCCTCCCAGGGAAACATGGGGGGTTGGTAACCAAGTAAACACTGAAACGGGGTAAGGCAGAGGGATGAATGCATGAGTGAGTTCTGAGCGTATTCGGCCCAGGCCATATACTGCCTCCAGTCGTGTGGAGAGGCAGAACATTGTTGGCGGAGGTACTTCCCTGTTTCTTGGTTCATGCGTTTCGTCTGTTGGTCTGGGGATGGTACCCGGAGGAGAGGCTGGAGGCGACCCCCAGTCAGTCACAGAAAGCTCGCCACACGCGGGAGACAAACTGCAAACTGGGGCCCGCGGTCAGAGACCATGTCCTCCGGAATCCCAAACAGACGGAACACCTGCTGGAACATACACTCAGCCAATTCCATGACGTTAGGTAAATGAGGACGAGGAACAAGACACATTTTTGAAAAATGGTCTACTATGACAAGGATGGTGGTGTTACCAGAGGATTCAGGAAGGTCTGTGATGAAGTCAACAGCTATGTGGGACCAGGGTCTGTGAGGGATAGGCAAAGGTTGAAGCTTATCGGAAGATAAATGACAAGGGCTTTTGGTTTGGGCGCAGACTCGACAGGAGAGTACGTAATCCCTTACGTTGAATGCCAGTGAGGACCACCTGAACGTACGGGCCAGAAGTTCGGTGGTTTGTGTAATTCCCGGATGTCCTAACCCCAAAGACGTGTGACACCATTGCATCAGTTGGGGTCTAACAGCTGCTGGTACGTAACTCCTCCCAGCTGGAGTCTCAGGAGGAGCCAGGTCTAAGGTTAGTGCTTCTTGTATGGCAGAGTGAACCTCCCACTGTGCCAGTCCCGAAATGCAGGAGGAAGAGGAAGGAAGAATGGGTGTAGGGTCTGAGTTACTGGTTGGAAGGTCGAACTGGTGGGAGAGAGCATCAGCTTTTACATTTTTCTTTCCAGGAATGTAAGAAACATGAAAATGGAAGCATGTGAAGAAGAGAGCCCAGCAGGCTTGTCTGGAGTTTAACCTCTTGGCCCCTCTGATATTCCATATTACGATGATCTGTTAGGACAAGAAAGGGATGTTGTGCGCCCTCCAACCAGTGGTGCCACTCGAGGGCCAGCTTGATGACGAGGAGTTCTTTGTTCCCTACATCGTAATTCCTCTCAGCGGAGGATAACTTCCTGGAGAAGAAGGCACAGGGATGTGATTTTGGAGGTGTTCCCACCCGCTGAGAGAGTATGGCTCCTACTCCTACGTTGGGGGCGTGCTCCAAGATGAAAGGAAGGATCAGATCAGGTTGGCGAAGGACAGGAGCTGAGGTGAAGAGGTGTTTCAAGTTGTTGAAAGCAGTCAGGGCGGTATCAGTCCATTGAAGTGTCCGGGTCTTTTGGCTGGTAAGTGCAGTGAGGGGAACTGAAGTTCCAAATGAACCGGCAATAGTAGTTGGAGAACCCAATGAAATGCTGGAGTTCCTTAACGGTGGTGGGTTTGGGACAGTTACTGATGGCGGTGACTTTGTTCTCATCCATGCTGACCCCTTCAGGTGTCAGTACAAAACAGAGGAAGTTTACAGAGGTAACATGGAAGGTGCACTTTTCAGTCTTCACATAAAGGATATGGTCAAGGAGCCATTGAAGAACCTTTTGCACATGCTGTATGTGTTCCTTCAGGGAGTGGGAGTAAATCCGGATTTCATCAATGTAGATGATGAGAAAGCGGTTGATCACATCTTGGAAAATCTCGTTCAAAGGATTGGAAGACGGCGGGGGCGTTAGTAAGGCCGTAGGTGAGTGATGAAAAAGCTGCGACATTGGAGAAGGAAACACACGCGCTAAAAGGGACAGTCAATAAGATTCAAACCGAAATGAATGGAATTAAAAAAGAGAACATCGTTCTGAAAGAAGCCTTACTGGAGATTCAAACTAGATCCATGAGAGAGAATTTGGTACTTACAGGTATCCAAGAAAAAGAAGGAGAAGTTCCTGAATCTATAGTTAGAGAGTTCCTCCGTACAGCGCTTCAGATTCCATGCGAAGTTGTCGACAAAATCCAACTTGAACGTGTTCACCGCTTCGGACAGAGAGGGCAGAGGTACGAACGCCCAATCGTTGCAAAATTTGCTTCATTTAAAGATAAAATAATGGTTAAAAGCCTAGGTAAAAGACTTGCTGGGACCAAAATTGGCATGAATGATCAGTTTCCGAAAGAAATTGCAGAACGGCGCAAAGTTCTGTATCCAATTTTCAAAGAAAACAGATTAAAAGCGAAACGAGTAGCTCTCGTCGTTGATAAACTATATATTGATAACCAGTTGTTCAGAGACACAAAGACTACTCCATGGTTATTTTAAAATTTACAAAATTCTCATAGACGAGGAAAATAAACACAATTCAAGCCCTGTTACTGATTGTAACAATACAACAAAAAATATAGCTTTTTTATAAATCTTCACATATAACTAATTGAACACACAAGCACTATTTTTACACAGTGAAGATAAAAACTAAGTAAACAGAAGGCACAGTATGTGTGGATGGTATGGTTTGTGTTTATTTTATTTTTTATCTTATTTGTTATGTTTGGAAAGTTGAGTGAGTGAGTAATGAAATGGTTGCATATCCCAGAGCCAATGTATTGCTGTGAGCCGGGTATGAGAGGGCTTTCAATGTTGTTCAGATGATGGATATACTTTTATAATGAATTATACGTCTTATTTATTTATTGTCCTATCATGGAAAACTACATTTTTTTTATCTTAATAAATTATAAAATTATTATCCTATTTTAATGGTACTGTCTATGGCCCTATACCCTAGACACCCACCTGAATGACCCAGATATTAAGGAGAAGTCCCTAACTGTTTTATGTGCTCGCTGTAAGCGGTCTATATGCAGCTAAAATGAGGTCAGAGACCAAGAGCAGCACTGCCCCCTCAAGATTCTGAGCCTGCTTGGCAGGGTTGGTCCTGCAAAGCCAAAGCCCCCTAAAGGGAGAGGAAAATATACAAGGAATTTCTCAAAGCTGCTAATGAGAACCTTGACGACCTTGTACCTAGCCGGTGGGGATTCCGGTGGGGTACCCCCACCCAGGCAGTGGCAGTGCTGGCAACACTAGCTGCAGTAACCCATGGGGAGGGGGTCACACTCGGACATTCAGAGAGGGGGTATATTATTGTGGCCCTGGTGGCACAGAATCAAGGTCGGACTGCATGGAGTTGCGTGGGGACATGGTCATGACTGGTGGCCGTATTGTGGGTGTTTCTTTCAGGAATAGGGTGTACATTTGACGGCCATTATCTAGGATATGACAATGGTAAATAAATTTCAATTTTTGCTTATTTTTTTGCGCGGTCTTGCAGGCCTTCTCATGCAGCTGCAACTGCAATGGCATTTGGAAATCATGACCCATCTTGAGTTGGGCTCTGGGATGGTGCAACTGTTGAGAAAGTGAGCTTATGGTTGTGTGGGGGTAAGGGCTGAGTGTGTATGTGTGTATCCCACAACTGTTGCGAAAGAAGAAGTAAAAGATGTAAGGTACAATAGAGGATGATCCACAGCTATATATAATACAAATCGAGGTGACGGCAATGGAAATGCATATGGCAATTGATTTACTTCAATTCGGTAAATGGAACTGTATGCTCTTTTCAAAGAATGGATCCCAGTCGGTTCAGGGCTATGGGATACAGGGGGTCGAGGGTGGTCTGCCGGGCATTGGGATGACAAGCCATCTCGAGATGAGGCCTTTTAGCGGGTGGAATAGTAGGGACCAATTGGAGGTTTACTTAGTAGAAATGCAAATATCATGGTACAACTATATAGACACTCAATCATTATGTTACTTTTTAATAGTACGTTTACAAAAATATATTCTGATTAAAAGAATGAAAGGTGTGTCTCATGGTAAGTGGTGAAATAAGTATAGCCAGTTACAATTGTAATGGCTTAGCAGATAATAAGAAAAGACGATCAGTATTTACCTGGCTAAAAGAGAAGGATTATAATATTTATTGTTTACAGGAAACCCATTCAACAGTTTTAGATGAAGTTTTGTGGAAAAAGAACTGGGTGGGCAAAATATATTTCTCCCATGGGCAAAGAAATTCAAAAGGGGTGATGATCTTAATTAACAATAATTTTGATCCAAATGTGCAAATTGTCCAAACAGATCCTCAAGGTAGATGGATTATTTTAAATATGTTATTGGACAATAAACAAATATGGCTTGTTAACCTATACGGTCCGAATAATGATGATCCAAGCTTCTTTGAAAATATATATAAGAACTTATCAACTCTACAAGCAACACTAGACTCTATTATTATAATGGGAGATTTTAATACGGTCTTAAATAGCTCTATAGACCGGAAAGGAAATCACACTACAAATTATCACCCTCAGGCACTTAAGGAAATCATGAATGTCATGGATATATTGGAATTAGTGGATATATGGAGACTTAAATACCCTGATTTAGTGAGATATACATGGCGGAGGCTGAATCAAGCTAGTCGTCTTGACTACTTTCTTATTCCATTCTCTCTGGCACCAAAAGTTAAAAAAGTGTTGATAGGGGATAGAATGCGGTCGGATCATCACATAATTGGCATATATATTTCTCTTACAGAATTTCCACGTGGGCGAGGATATTGGAAATTTAATCAAAGTCTACTAGATGATAAATTGTTTAGAACTAGGACAGAAGATTTTATAACTGACTTTTTCAGACATAACATAGGTACAGCAGATCCCCTTATTGTATGGGACACTTTTAAGTGTGCCTTTAGAGGCCATGCAATTCAGTACTCATCTATAAAACAAAAGCAATTTAGATCAAAAGAGTCCATATTAACAAAGGAAATTGAAGGACTAACAGTACAGTTAGATAGCAATAAAAACGGTACCATAGAGGCACAGAATAATTTAGAGGAAAAACAAAAAGAAATGGAGGAACTTATTCAAGAAAGATCCAGTGTAATATATTATAAAAATAAAGCGAACTGGATGGAATATGGGGAAAAATGCACCAAATTCTTTTTCAATCTTCAATATAGAAATGCTACCAAAAAAAATGTATTAAAACTTGTGACAAATGATGGAGTCACGCATGATTCACCAAATGATATTTTGAAAGAGGAAGTAAAGTACTTTAAGAATATGTTTTCGTTTCAGGCTCCTCCATCTCCACTAACTGAAACTAATTGTATGGATTTTTTTCCTATTAATAATGTAAAATTAACATCTGAACAGAAAGACTCATGTGAAGGCCAAATTACAGAGGAGGAACTGCTTGTTGCAATTGGGGCCTTTAAAGATGGGAAAACTCCAGGGCTGGATGGCATACCAGTGGAAGTATACAAAACGTTTTTTGATATACTCAAAGGACCATTATTAACTTGTTTTAACCACTCCTATATAAATGGTAGATTATCAGACACACAACAAGAAGGTCTGATATCGTTATTACTGAAACAGGACCCAAGTGGTATATATAAAGATCCAGTCCAATTAAAAAATTGGAGACCTCTTACACTTCAGTGTTGTGATGCAAAAATCCTAGCAAAATGCTTGGCGCATAGAATAAAAAAAGTTTTGTCAGATATTATTCATCCTAATCAGACAGGTTTTTTACATGGACGATACATTGGAGATAATATAAGGCAAGTACTGGAAACAATAGAACACTATGAGATATCGGGGACACCAGGCCTGGTTTTCATAGCTGATTTTGAAAAGGCTTTTGATAAAGTACGACTGGAGTTTATATATAAATGCCTAGAATATTTCAATTTTGGGGAATCTCTTATAAAATGGGTTAAAATTATGTATAGTAACCCTAGGTGTAAAATAGTAAATAATGGCTACATCTCAGAAAGTTTTAAACTATCTAGAGGAGTAAAACAAGGTTGTCCACTATCGGCATATCTATTTATTATTGCCATCGAAATGTTAGCTGTTAAAATTAGATCAAACATTAATATTAAAGGATTAGAAATCCATGGCTTAAAAACTAAGGTGTCATTGTACGCTGATGATTCATGTTTTCTTTTAAAACCACAACTAGAGTCTCTCCAGGGCCTCATAGAGGATCTAGATACCTTTGCTATCCTCTCTGGATTAACTTCTTGAGAATACAGGGGGTGCTGTTTCGCATTAGCATAATTGCCTCTACAGATTAAACTGCCTCTTATTCAATTATTGCTGTTACTATATGCATATAACCATATGCCATTGGATAGAAAACAAGCTATGGTTTCTAAAACCGTTCCAATTTTGTCTCTGAGTCAAACACAGGTCATTTCACAGCACTTTCCCTGAGCCAGAAGAAGATTGCAAGATGTGTATGCTCGCTTCAAAGCTCTGCCTATATATGGTCACGCGACCTATGACCCGAAACACACTTCCTTCTTCTTCCTCTGGGTGTCTGGAAGACGTCAGAGGAGAATTTTTTTGTTTATCTTGTACTGACGTGAAATAAGACCTATTTCTTTAGCGTGACCGACAACTTCCGGTTTCTGAGATGCGCGTTTTCAGAGGTGCCATTGTCTTTTGTTATGCTGACGTTACGGATGAAAACTATCTCCGTGTCGAAGTTTGTTTGATACATGTGACCATATCACCGTAATGTATGTTTTTTCAATATAGTTTAATCAGATTATTAGAATTTTTTCGGGAGTTTTGCCGTGTTCCGTTCTTTGAGTTTTTTAACTTTGGACATGGACCGTGCCAGTCGACCAGTACCCAGGCTAAATGAAGAGGGGAGGTTGCCATTGTGAATGGATTGAACGACTCATCAGGACTAAGGACACCTTGATCAACATTCTGATGAAAGACCAGCAATAGTAAGACCCAATTTACGATGTTATTTCATATATCTGTCGTGCATGTGAACTGGTCGCGCGCGTCCAGCTGGTTCTGGCTGGCCTGGTTATGCTAATTTAGCGATACATTTTGTTTTCGCTATAAAACATTTAAAAAATCTGAAATATTGTTTGGATTCACCAGATGTTGGGCTTTCAATGTCTGTACGCTGTGTATTTTTTCTGAAATGTTTTAAGACAAGTAATTAGTTATATAACGTTGGTCTCTGTAATTGTTCTAGCTGCATCAGCACTATATCAGATTGCAGCTGCAATGTAGAACTGTGATTTATACCTGAAAAATGCACATTTAAAAAAAAAAAACTATGCTATACCATAAATATGTTATCAGACTGTCATCTTAAGAATTTGTTTGTTGGTTAGTGGCTATCAATATCTTAGTTTAGCCGAATTGGTGATAGCACCTGATGGAGTAAGAAACTGTTGGAGTAAGAAAATGGTGTCATTTTGCTAACGTGTTTAGCTAATAGATTTACATATTGTGTCTTCCCTGTAAAACATTTAAAAATCTGAAATGGTGGTTTTATTCACAAGATCTGTGTCTTTCATTGGGTGTCTTGGACTTGTGATTTAATGATATTTAGATGCTACTATTTAATTGTGACGCTATGCTAGCGATGCTAATCAGTGTGGGGGGTGTGGGGGGTGCTCCCGGATCCGGGTTAGGTACTCTGTAGAGGTTAAAACCAAATTATGATAAATGTACCATATTACGTATTGGATCACTAAAAAATACACATTTTATATTGCCATGTAGTTTACCAATTAAATGGTCTGACGGAGATGTGGACATACTCGGTATAAAAATCCCAAAAGAAAGAAATGATCTCACTCCAATAAATTTTTATAGAAAGTTAGCAAAAATAGATAAGATCTTGCTACCATGGAAAGGAAAATACCTGTCTATTTGTGGAAAAATCACCCTAATTAACTCTTTAGTCATATCACAGTTTACCTATTTGCTTATGGTTTTGCCTACTCCTAGTGACCTGTTTTTTAAATTATATGAACAAAAAATATTCAATTTTATTTGGAACGGCAAGCCAGATAAAATTAAAAGGGCCTATTTATATAACGAATATGAATTCGGAGGGCAGAAATTATTAAATATTAAAGCATTAGACCTCTCACTAAAGGCATCGGTCATACAAAAGTTATACTTAAATCCAAACTGGTTCTCTAGTAAACTGGTACGAATGTCTCATCCTATGTTCAAGAAGGGCCTTTTTCCCTTTATTCAGATTACACCTGCTCATTTTCGGTTGTTTGAAAAGGAAATGATCTCCAAAATATCCTTATTCTTTAAACAAGCCTTAGAAAGTTGGTTGCAATTTCAGTTTAATCCACCTGAAGGGACGGAACAAATAGTACAACAAATATTGTGGTTAAATTCAAATATAATAATTGATAAAAAAACTGTATTTATCGAAGAAATGTTTAAAAAAGGTATAATTTTTGTGAATGATATCATAAATAGGACTGGTGGAGTTATGTCACACATGCAGCTAACACAGACATATGGAAAAGTCTGCTCTACCCAAAATTACAACCAATTAATTGCAGCATTACCACAAAAATGGAAGAGGCAAGTAGAAGGGGAAAAAAGTAAGGAACTTGTATGTCGGCCCTGTATTAAAGAACAAAAATGGTTAAAGAAAAGTGTGATAAATAAAAACATATACCAATTTCATTTAAGGACCAAAAAACTAACAGCTGTGCCATACAAATTGCAAAATAGTTGGGAAGAGATTTTCGATGTACCCATTCCATGGCACATGGTTTATGAATTGATACGCAAAACAACGCCGGATTCAAAACTTAGAATTTTTCAATATAAATTACTGTACAAAATTCTTGCAACTAATAGAATGTTATATATATGGGGTATACAATCTTCCCAGCTCTGCAGATTCTGTTGTGAGGAGGCAGAGTCATTAGATCATTTATTTTGGTATTGTCCATATGTAGCTCGTTTTTGGTCACAGGTCCAGGAATGGCTGAAGAATTGCAACATTTGCCTAAAACTAACGCTACAGATAGCAATACTGGGGGATTTGAAAAGCCATAGTCAATCAATCAATAATATAATAATTATTTTGGCAAAGATGTTTATTTTTAATTTACAATCTGTAGAAGCTATGAGAATAGGAAGGTTCAGGTCTTTTGTGAAGCATCACAGCACAGTTGAGAAATGTATGGCAAATAGAAATCCGAAATGGATGATGTTGGAAGATAGATGGGAGGGGTTGGGTGGACCTGAAGGGTGGGACTAATAACAAGATAAACAATATAGGGCATACGGGATCTGTGAAATGTGTACAGGTGCGGAGCTTTTGTGAAATAGCACAGTTACAAGTGGAAATAAAATTGGATGGACAACAGAAATAGTGGAAGGACTAAGAACAAATAAGAGAGAACTATTGTAAAGTGGACTGTGTCTGTAAGATAGGTATAAGATGTAGAAATTGAAGGTAAAAGCAGAAGTGTTTATAAGTTTACTCCAATTGGGGGATTGGTGGTAGGGTCGCGGGGAATAATAATAAAGGCATATTCTTTAAAAAAGTATGTATGTCTATATAGGTATGTGTATGTATATATGTGTATATGTATGCATACGTGTATGGATATATATATTTACCCCAAAAAATATGGGGGAATGGAAATGATGCAGACAATTACATTGGAAGCAACATTCTTTCCGCAATATTAAGCTGATCCACCCCTAAAAAAAAAAAAAAAAAAAAAAAAAAGTAGGGCCGTAGGGCATGACCAGGTATTCGTAGTGCCCTCATGCGGTGATAAAGGCCGTCTTACATTTGTCGCCTTCACGTATATGGACAAGGTTATATGCACTTCGCAGGTCGAGTTTTGTAGAGTTGTTGGCACGACCCACTTGTTCAAGGATTACTGGGATCAGAGGAAGAGGGAAACGGTTCTTGACCATGACGTCATTCAGGGAACGGTAATCAATACATGGACGGAGACCACCGTCCTTTTTTCCAGCAAAGAAGAAGCTGGACACAGCCGGGGAAGAAGGACGGATGAAACCGCTTGAGTGTTTCATCAATGTAGTTCTCCATTGCCTCATTTTCCGGGATAGATAGGGTGTAAACAGGGCCCATCGGTGGGGACACTCCAAAGAGTAAGTCAATAGCACAGTCCCCTGGGCAATCTGGTGGCAGAGTGGAGGCCTTGATTTTGACGAAAACATTGCTGTACTGGGCGTATTCAGAAGGTATGGTGGGTGGCACTGCAAAGGCAGAGTCCTCAATGATGGTGGCTTTGCAGGGTAGGCTGAGACAACTGGTGAAGCAGGTAGAAGACCAAGACAGTAGTTCACCTTGTCACCAAACGATGGCATGGTCGTGACGATAAATCCAGGGGTGTCCGAGGATGAGAGTTCCATGAGTTGAATGGTTTCGATGTGGAAGACTCCAATCTGAAGGGTGACGCTCTGTGTCAGGTGCGTAATGAAGCCTGTGCACAATGGCTGCCCGTCCAGGGTGTTATTCCTTAAGGGAGGGGTGACAGGTGTTAGATCAATGTCAAGCACTTGTACTAGCTGGTGATCGATAAAATTACCTGCTGCTCCCGAATCTATCAAGCCCTCTACATACTTAGTAACCCCCTTCACGGTTATCAATACTGGGATGGAGAATTGCTTCTGGGAGATATTTAGAAATAAGGACACGCCTTATTGCATGGCAGTGGAGGGGTCCATATCTCTCCGTGGGGGGCGAACAGGGCAATGGCTGAGTAGATGATCGTTCCCTCCACAGTATAGGCAGAGCCCTTCTTGGATCCACCTTTGACGTTTGATACACGGGAGAGGAGCATGGCCCAACTGCATGGGCTCTGGAAGACTCTGACGGGATTACGGAATCATGGAAAGAGAAGGTTTCGGGTTCCTGGGTGGCAGAGTTCTTCAGCGGTCGGCGGTGAGGTGGTCGATGGAGATGGACATACGAATGTATTGATTTAAATCCTGAAGGTCACCTCTACAGGCCAGCTCCGCCTGAAGTTCCCTGTTGAGCCCTCTTCGGTAGACGGTAAGTAAAGCAGCCTCACTCCATCCACTCCCTGCAGCCATGGTGCAGAACTCGAGGGCATACTCGGCAGCTGAATTGCGTCCTTGTTGAAGTTCTATGAAGGAGGTCTCCTATAGGACGACCGGAAGGAGAGTGATCGAATACCTCTGAAGAGGGTGTGGAAATGGGTCTCGGATCCGAGTTACTGTTGGCAGTCCATATGGCGGTGGCCCAATCCAGGGCTTTGCCTGTGAGTATAGACAACAAAATCCACCCTGCTCTTGTCAGTGGCGAAGTTAGTGGGGTTGTGATCAATGTATTTGCTGCATTGCATCAGAAATCCCTGACATTTCCCAGGTCTGTCATATTGTCCATAAATGGATATGAATGAAGGAGGGCTATGGGTTAGGAAACCTGGCATCGGAGGAGTAGGGACAGGCTGGCGGAGAAGATGGCAGATTTCCTCCATACGCTCCTCTTGCTGGGTTATGCGCCGCTGTAGCTCCGCTGAATCCATTCAGTTTTTGGGTGTCATGAATTACTCCCTGAGTAATGAATACTCAGGGAGAAAAATGTGTAGATTCACACGCAGTGCGCGGCAGGCGTTTATTTCGCCTTCGCAGAAGGCAGGAATCGTGGTCAACAGGCAGGCAATGATCATACACAGGTAGGCAAACAGGCAGGTGAATCAAAACTAGGACTGAAGGCTACAACTGATTCTAACAAACGAGCTAGGAAAAGGCTTAGTAGAGTCAAAATGAACAATACCTCACAAAGGCACAAACAGAATGAACTGAACTAAATAAGGAGCTGATGAGACCAGGTAAGTAACTAACACAGGTGACATCAATGAACAAAAATGAAAGACAGGGCTACGTTCAAGAACACAAAGAAACAGTGCTACGTTCAAAAACACAACGAAACAGAACACAAGGTTGACTAAGAAAATAAATGCAGACCCTTACAGCCACCTTGTCACCTAAAATCATATGGTAACACCAAAAATAATAACCAGCCTTGAAATTAAGCATATTCTCTCGTCTCTCAGTCATAAAATGAAATCTCTCATGATCTTTGCTGCCAGTGAATTTCAGTTGACAGAGCTTGGCATGCTTTGAAATAGAGAAGCGGCATGTGGTCTCAAGCCAGGATGGGGAAGGGGGGAAAAACAATCTATTTAAATTATATTTTCTCCAATCTAACTGTATGAAATTGTTCAAAGAAAGATGTAGTTACTATTTATAAGCAACCTAGAGGGAATGCAGTTCTAAATATACACAAATTGAACTATTTTCAGCGTATATTCATTCAAACTGTTCTGTTGCTATGCCTAAATGCCCTGCTATGGTGACAAGGGGTCACGTTTTCAATTAAACGTTTCACCCTCTACTTCCTTTATGTGATACCACAGCTGTCGATCACAGTTACAACAAAGCACTTCCGAGGACTTTGTAAAATTGATGGTGGGTCTAAATATACCTTCTCAAACGACTGCTTCCTGTCACGTCTGAATTAGACTGCAAGGCACATGTGTACATTTCCCCTTACATCTTACAATTCATAATTTACAATCAAGAGCAATAACAATATGGGCGTTTCATGTGAAAATGACCTATTTCTGGTGAGAGGAAGGAAATTAACTGTATATGAATGCATGAGGTAGAATGTCTGTGAATCACTATAAGCAGTGGCTGTGCCTGATTCAAGTCTGTGAATCATATTCTAGTACATCTTGGCCATAAATGGAATAATATTTTATTTTCAGTGAAAAACAATGGCTACCGAAAGAGAGAGCGATAGCGATGGAAACAGGGGGAGAGAAAGTGATAAACAAAGAAGGAAAGAAAGAACGAACGAAGGAACAAACGATAGAGGGAAGGAGGGAGGTGGAGGGAGAGAGCTGATGGGACACACATGGTTATTTCTCTCGTTATGGTGAGCGACAGGCTTGAAACAAAGTCTCTATTTAAACAGCTCTCCAAAGGCACTCAACTACTTGGTTGATGTTTTCTCTTACCTTTCCTCCTATTTGTTACACTGCCACTTCCTCCTTCTCAACCGGATGGAAAATTACTGAGGATGGTAGCGGACTATATTGTCACTCCTATTTCCCATTAATTCTAAGCCTACAGGAAAGTGTGTGCCCTCGGACCGGGAGGAAAGCAAACACTGGGTGTAAAGGGTCCATATCAGCGGATATCTTTACAGGACACGTTTTTGATATTCTAGAGAATACAGACCATATCCAATGCATATTTGGAGTTTTGTGGATATGCACCTTATCCTGACAAATTCTGAATCCAGATGAGTCTTTTACTCCGAATATCACATCTTGACATTTCCTATGGCCAGATATAGACTCATTCAATATCCTGAGATATGACATCCTATTTTCTCTCTTCATGTATGGATTTTACATGACTGGGAATACAGATACAGTGCATTCGGAAGTATTCAAACCCCTTGAATTTTTATATATTGTTATGTTACAGCCTTATTCTAAAATGGATTACATTGTTTTTTCCCCTCATCAATCGACACACAATACCCTATAATGACAAAGCAAAAACAGGTTTAGACATTTTTGCAAATGTATTCAGACCCTTTACTCAGTACTTTGTTGAAGCACCTTTGGCAACGATTACAGCCTTGAGTCTTATTGGGTATGACGCTACAAGCTTTGCACACCTGTAATTGGGGAGTTTCTCCCATTCTTCTCTGCAGATCTTCTCAAGCTCTGTCAGGTTGAATGGGGAGCGTTGCTGCACAGCTATTATCAGGTCTCTCCAGAGATGTTCAATCAGGTTCAAGTCCGGGCTCTGGCTGGGCCACTCAATGATATTCAGAGACTTGTCCTGAATCCACTTCTGCGTTGTCTTGGCTGAGTGCTTAGGGTCGTTGTCCTGTTGGAAAGTGAACCTTCACCCCAGTCATATCCAGAGTGCTCTGGAGCAGGGTTTCATCAAGGATCTCTCTGTACTTTGCTCTGTTCATCTTTCCCTCAGTCCTAACTAGTTTCCCAGTCCTTGTCGCTGAAAAACATCCCCACGGCATGATGCTGCAACCACCATGCTTCACTGTAGGGATGGTGCCAGGTTCCCTCCAGTTGTGAAGCTTGGTATTCAGGCCAAAGAGTTCAATCTTGGTTTCATCAGACCAGAGTATATTGTTACTCATGGTCTAGTCCTTAGGAAACTTTTCAGTATTTGTTTTATTATGTATTATTTCTTACATTGTCAGCCCAGAAAATCTTAAGTTTTATTACATACAGCCGGGAAGAACGGATTCCTGAGGCTGACCCAAAACAACGCCGCCGGAGGAGAGGGAGTTGGAGCGGTCTTCTAGTCAGACTTCGGAGGCGCACACCACCCACCGCTTCCGAGTATATCACTCGCTAATGTCCAGTCCCTAGATAACAAAGTTGACGAAATCAGGGTAAGGGTTGCTTTCCAGAGAGACATCAGGGATTGTAACATACTCTGTTTCACGGAAACATGTATATGATTATGGGCTTAAAAAAGACACCTGTACCATGTCAAATATAGAGTTTAAATGTATTCAATATTACACTTCATATACATCACAGAAGACTTTAATTCAAAATAAAAAAAATTGACATAGAAACACCTTAGTAATTTTTTGTTGTTGTATGATTATTAATTATGAAATTGTGATAAATATGAATAACATTCCACCCATGAGGCCACTAGAGGGCTCTTTGGTCATTCGACTGCAGGAGATGGCTACATAAACAACATTTATTTTTAGCAAAGATTTGCCTACATTTGGATTTGCTGTGCTGCATATTTTAAACAGAAAAAGATGTGCTTTGGAAATAGCATCTTGGATTAAATATGATGACGTTCGCCTTTCTATGCTTTGTATAGCCTCCTACTGAATATGGTGCAAATGTATGCTCAGATATGTCACCATCATATGTGCAGAAGCATAATGATTTTCGGCACCTGAACAGGTAAAATCATTTGGTCACAGGGCATTTAATGAGTTGGATTTAGCCCATTTTCGATCAGACATGCAAGGATGATTATTACATATCATTTAAGGTTATCTATTGAAGAAATTCAGTATTAAAAAAAATCATATACATAAATGATCAGGTAATGACTACAGATATGATACATTTCTGAAAATATGTAAGCGGGTGCACGCGCATCAGGTGCGTGTCTTGAACATATCTCCCCTCAGATATCTCTCTGGACTCATACGGTAGCAGGGAGATTTCTGAAGTCCAGAGTGGACGCATGTAGAAACTGTCCCATTAAGGAGAATATCCTAGCTCTGTATATGAAAGTAAGGACATGAGTCTCTGGAGCATGTCTACTCCTACATCTATCTATATATTTCCGGATATCTAACATGTTATTAAATATATACCCTGATAAGACCGTTTGCGTCCAGTGAAAAGTAATTACACAACCAAAAAATAGCAAAGAGCCCTTTACTCGTTCAAACAGCCGACCAAAGCAACCTGCTACCAACCTTTAGTAAACTTTTTAACCAGATACAATGCTATTTCACAGTAAATGTGTTAACTGACTTTCAGCACACTGACAAGGTAAGAATCTGTCATTCTGCCCCTGAACAAGGCACTGTTCCTAGGCCGTCACTGTAAATAAGAATTTGTTCTTAACTGACATGCCTAGTTAAATAAAGGTTAAATATATATAAATGGGTTGGTTGATTAGCAACAAATCTGACGCGTGCGCAACTACGAGGAAAAACAGACGGATGGCTCAGATTGTTTTTTAACATGTAAACTATATTTAGTAGACAATGTTTTTTGAAAACATAACTAAAGTTCCACAATGAGCACTCAAATACATATTTACAGCTGTTGGTTAGCTAGCTAGCTAGCAGATGTTAGCCATAATAGCATAGATGCAAAATCAGTCAAAACACCTCAAAACGAGACATGGTATCAAGAACAAGATCAAATGAGCTGCAATGAGCCACTTACGATTCCCCACATGGAAGTTTCTTGTCATTGTTGCTAACTATCTGGCCGCTTTGAAGCGTGCACATTGTTTTCATGACATTGTCAGCTAACTCAACATGTACGCCACTGACACAAATGACTGATGATTGGCTAAAATAAGAAGATTGTGGAAGCAGTTATGTTAGACTTCAGTGCAGCTTTTGACATTTTCGATCATAGTCTGCTGAAACAACCTTGTGTTATGGCTTCACATCCTCTGCCATATTGTGGATCGAGAGTTACCTATCTAACAGAACACAGAGAGTGTTCTTTAATGGAAGTCTCTCCAACATAATCCAGGTAGAATCAGGAATTCCTAAAGTAAACCAGGTAGAGTCTTGGCCCCTTACTTTGTTCATTTTTTACTAATGACCTACCACTAGCGTTGAGTAAAGCCTGTGTGTCTATGTACACTGATGACTCATCATTATACATGTCAGCTACCACAGCAAGTAAAATCACTGCAACACTTAACAAAGAGCTGTAGTCAGTTTTAGAATGGGTGGCTAGTATTACGGTAGTCCTAAACATATCAAAAACTAAAAGCATAGTATTTGGGACAAATTATTTGCTAAACCTTAATCCTCATTGTTACCGGCTTTGGTTTTCAAGGTTGGTTCTATTCAGGTGTAGACACACACTGATTGGAATCATTCTCATTGGTCAGGATGTGTTGCACCTGTCGCCTCATTAGTCAGTCATTAGTCTCACCTGTTGAGGAGACTAAACTGCTTAGTGTAACACAAGATTGTAAACTGACATAGTCAAAACATTTTTTTATGTAACAGTAACTAAGATGGGAAGAGGTCTGTCTGCTAACCATGTGTATGTGTGACAAATAACAATTGATTTGATTAGAAGATGTCTGTCTGTCTGTCTGTCTGTCTGTCTGTCTGTCTGTCTGTCTGTCTGTCTGTCTGTCTGTCTGTCTGTCTGTCTTCCATGTTAATGAGGTCTGTAGTAACAAACTGTTTGTCTGCATCCGTCCACCCATCCACCCTCCTGGTCGGTGTGTCAGAGTGACCCCTGGGCTCCGGCTCTTCTGCTGTCTGGTTTGTAACAGAACTGTGCTGTATCCTCTCCTCTCTTCCTCTAGTCAGGCAACAACTCTCATTTAATAGAGCCTAAAAAAAGCCTCAAATATGAAGTTACCTGAGGATGTTGAAAGGTTCATCAAGCGTGTTTAAGACCTTCCGGACCTTTCTTAAATGTAGAAAGGCGAGTATGTAAGTCTGAGTATGTAATTACTGTAATAGTAGAAAAATAACGAGCCTTGAATAGTTACAAGCTTTTCAAAGCTTTCCACCGGGTTGTTCTCCATATGTCGAGCAGAGTTGTTTCTATAGCACATCAATAACATCTAACACAAGCCCCTATTTCTTTATCTTGGTCCTTGAAGAACAATTTTAGTGTAAAGATGAGTCACAAACAGAGGGAGTGAGACACTACACAACACCAAGATCACTCTTCTTTTGGCTGCTTTCATTGTCTTATTGTAACCACAGATAACTGCCGCCAAGGGCAACAATGGGTTGCCATTAGAGACTGAAGGCACAGTGGGCTACCAGAGTGGAGGAAAAAAACAACAATAAAGCCTAACAAGCTTGGAATGGCTTTGAATATAAATTAAGGGAGAAGGTAATAAGCTAAAAACAAAAGAAAGATGTAGTGTGTGTGTGTGTGTCTTCGCTCTGTGTTTTAGGACCTCACTCTCAGCTGTCACAGGCAGGTAGCTTGCCACTGTTCTGGAGGCAGTGTGTGTCCGGGGGGGGGGGGAGGGGTCTAAAAGCAGCACGGTGGGTTGGTTGGGGGAGCGGGCCACTGTGAAAGCTTTTCCATGTTCAGTCACCAAGCCTTGCTCGACCTCGACTAGCTTTGCTCCCCAGGCTGGATGGATAGATGGAGCTCTCTCTCTCTCTCTTTCTCTCTGCTCATAAGCACATGAGCACTGACTCCTCCAGTCCATCCACTGACTGCCTGGTGAGGTCTCTGAAGAGGCCTCCAGAGGTTGCCTGATTTCCCAAACTCCTTGCTCTAGCCAAACGCTGCGTCACGCCCATGGACGTTAGTTTCTTCTCCTCAATGAGCCTGGATCTGAGTACCACCAGACTATTTCCAGAAACCGATGGGTTTCATACGTGGGTAAAGCAGCGTTTAGAAAATGTGTCATTGGTGGGACCTCCCGAGTGGCGCGTAACTATAGACCCGGGTTCAATCCCAGGCTGTGTTGCAGCCGGCCGCGACTGGGAACCCCATGAGGCGGCGCACAATTGGCCCAGCGTCATCCGGATTAGGGGAGGGTTTAGCCGGCCGGGATGTCCTTGTCCCATCGCACTCTAGCCACTCCTTGTGGCGGGCCGGGCGCATGCACGCTGACTTCGGTCGCCAGTTGTACTGTGTTTCCTCTGACACATTGCTGCGGCTGGCTTTCGGGTTAAGCAAGCAGTGTGTCAAAAAGCAGTGCGGCTTGGCAGTGTCGTGTTTTGGAGGACGCATGGCTCTCGACCTTTGCTTCTCCCGAGTCCGTACGGGAGTTGCAGTGATGGGACAAGACTGTAACCACCAATTGGATATCACAAAAAAGGGTGTAAAAAAGAATGCATCATTGGCTTTGATACTCTGATTGGTTAGAGATGATCAAATCGCTGATGTTTTGTACAACATTCCTCATTTTGACGTCACCACAAACGACTTCAACTATGGAAGTCTCAGACTGAAGTATGTAGTGAACGTAGAGCAGCGGAAGAATTCACTTTGAGTCGTCAGGCAACTCCAGAGGTGGCTCCAGCTATTTGTTGAGGGCACAATGGGCACGTGAGGACAGGAGCTGTCACAAGCCTGACGGGGCTGGAGACAGAGTGGAAAAGAGGGGAAGAATCTCAGAGGGGAAAGGAGGAGAGAAACAGATGCAGAGGTGGTGACAAAAGTCTTGTCACCTGAGGCACCCTCTCTGGGAATCTGTTTGAGTGTTTGTGTGTGAATTAAAATCAACGTTGATGATTAACTGTTGGGAAGGAAGGAGCCAAAAATTAACAGAGGCCTGAGCTCCACATCAGCATCATTACTGTTTTCTCTCATTCTGTGATTACATTGACAAAATCACTCTGCCCCACAACTATTTGTTTGTCCCTATTTAGGCTTTAAGCATTATGTTCTAAACTGTTCTATTAAACAGAAAATACATTCTCACAATTCCATGTCCCCTGCTACTCACTATTCTAGATCTACAGAACAGAAAATTGCAGATTCTACAGAGAAAACCTAGTGAAGGCAAAGCCCAGCCTAGTGAAGGTAGTGAAATGGTTGAGTGCTCTGGCCATATCATTACTAGGGTACATGGTCATCAGAGCTGGTCTACTGCAGAGAGCAGATGGAGTGTTAAGAGATCATGGTTATTATGCTCATAACACCAGCCAGCTTTCTAGCCTTCCCTTCAGCCGTCCTCAGCATCACAAAACAGGACAGAACAGCACCTTGAGAAAAATAATTTACTTTAAGACAGGCAGTAAAAGGGTACGCCTCATAAAGGTCCTTTATGTGCAATCAATACCTGCACCAATAAGTAGGCAGCGGCTCAGCTCAGCAGATCTCGGTTTCTGTTCTGTCTGCCCTGTCTGAGAGCCTAAAGACAGTCTCAAACTTTAAGGCCCTGTTTTTTTTTATCAGCTTTCCATGTTGTCTTGTCCTGACAGCTATTCTCTATGTACGACAGGCTGAGAGCAAAGCATCTGTTGTATAGATCAGGGATACGGAGTGTTAAGCTGCTACATGAGCATGTCAACGCCGTTTCAACCTCTCGCCATGATGCTTACATATACACCACCGCAGATGGAAATATATACGAAAACAGATTACAAATGATAGACATCAATATAGGATGAGTTTGATGCATAGTGGTAAATCTACAGTATAATGCTTGATGCACTATAATGCACAGTGCATCAGTGTTTGTGTGCTATTGTCATTTGAAAGTGAGAAAGTTTAAAGCCCTGTAAAAGAAAATGCCATACTGAATAATATCTGGTGTGATGCAGACAGTCATTCCCATAGTGCTGCGACTGCAGTTAAAATCCTCCAATGGCACATTGGAACAGATTACTATTTTATTAGTCACCACAGAACAGAACACATAGGTAATGAAGGAGGATGAACAGGGGAAATGGGGAAACTAAGAGCCATGTATTTATGGAAAACGGTTCTGGAGAAACTGAAGGTGGGTGCTTTTTGTGAATAATTTCAAGTTTTAATGTCTCAAGTACAGCGAAATGCCTTTCTTGCAAACTCCAAATAACCCAGCTGGAGTATACTGAAAATATCTCAGTAATATCACATGCCATTTTTACTGTCAGAGTAAATAAAGACAGTCACCAAGTACAGACAGGGCCCGGTCAACACTTAAAATGGACAACAGTCTCATTTGATTGTCTCAGTCAAATGTATTCCAATTGAACACAAGTCATTGGTTTTATTTTAAATAAGGATGCAGATGACTTACTGGACTCTTTCTGGTATGTCTAGAAAATGAAATAAACTCTGGCACCAAAGCGATGATAACACTGAAAGTATCCTCTTAAGATTTTATTTTCAGCAAGAGTGACTACTTTAAAGTAGTCTTGAGGGACTACTTTAACACTTATTTTTCTTAAAACATCTTAAAGCATTGTTGGTTAAGGGCTTGTAAGTAAGCATTTCACTGCAAGGTCTACACTTGTTGTATTCGGCGCATGTGACAATAACATTTGATTTAAAAAATCATATTTGATCCTTTGAAATACAAATCAAATCTATCTAAACAACTCCACACTTCACCTCTTCCCTCATACTTTCTATTCTGTAGTCTTGATGCAGTGTTTAAGTCAGAGGACTGCCGACTAGACACAGGAAGTCTTACCTGTCTCACAGCTCTTCCCTGTGAAGCCTAGCTGGCAGATGCAGTTATTAGGGGAGATGCAGGTTCCTCCATTCTGGCACAGGCCATCACACATCGCTAGAGGAAGAACACAGGTACCACAAAGTCAGTATTCAACATTAATTTAGCTCAATTAACATTTGAATTAGGCCTAGAAAAAAAGGTTAAAAAAAGGATAACCCTTGTTGGTTCCAGGTAGAACACTTTGGGTTCCAGGTAAAACCATTTTGTGCTCCATGTAGAACCCTCTGTAGAAAGAGTTCTACCTGGAACCAAAAAGGGTTATCCTATGGGGACAGCCAAAGAACCCTTTAAGGTTCTAGATAGAAAAAAAGGTGCTAAGTGTACTGTCCATGGGGTCATTTTGCAATGTGATTACATTTTTCAAACTCATACCGCTTTTTTGATTAATTTATTTCAGTGAGATAAATGTAATATATATTTTAGAATTCATCCACTACTTGTTGGATGGTTAGTAATGGTCTATCCATTAGGGAAGGGGTACTAGAATGAAAAAGGACCCTATCTGTGTGGGTCTGGTCAGTAGGATCTCACCTTTGCAGATGGTACCGTTGCCAGTGTATCCCGGCTTACAAGAGCAGCTGTGTCCCCCCACCGTATTGAAACAGAGGGCATTCTGGGCGCAGCTGTGCAGTCCGCTCACACACTCATCATGCTCTGGAACAGCAAAACAAACACAGTTCAATCATTCCATAACAGCACCTTTAAGACCTGAACTAAACTTCACCTTGCACAGGTCAATCATTCCATAACACCTTTAAGACTTGAACTAAACTTCACCTTACACAGGTCAATCATACCATAACACCTTTAAGACTTGAACTAAACTTCACCTTACACAGGTCAATCATACCATAACACCTTTAAGACTTGAACTAAACTTCACCTTACACAGGTCAATCATTCCATAACACCTTTAAGACTTGAACTAAACTTCACCTTACACAGGTCAATCATACCATAACACCTTTAAGACTTGAACTAAACTTCACCTTACACAGGTCAATCATTCCATAACACCTTTAAGACTTGAACTAAACTTCACCTTACACAGGTCAATCATTCCATAACACCTTTAAGACTTGAACTAAACTTCACCTTACACAGGTCAATCATTCCATAACACCTTTAAGACTTGAACTAAACTTCACCTTACACAGGTCAATCATTCCATAACACCTTTAAGACTTGAACTAAACTTCACCTTACACAGGTCAATCATTACATAACAGCACCTTTAAGACCTAAACAAAACGTTTCCTTACACAGGTCAATCACACCTTAACCGCGGGAAGCAGAGAGAGGCAGACACACACTATCATCAGTACCAAGCCGAACACAGTGAGATCTTTATCCCACAGACACACAGGAATAAATCTATTCTGTGTGGACCGTTCCAGAAGGTTCAATTTTATTGGTCGCATACACATATTTAGCAGATGTTATTGTAGGTGTAGAGAACTACTACTTCGTGATAAGTATTTGCTTACTGTGTACAACTTAAGGCAGTTGGTTACTAAACTTTTGGTGTTGAGTTGTGATCTTCCAAAAACGACTGGAAACTTACTGTGTACCTTCATAGAAGCAAAACAAAACTTCAGTTATGACTCAGTATCTAGAATGACACAAAAAGTCAGGTCTCAAAGGACCCAAACCTGTCATTGGTTATCAAACTATCCAACTCCCTTTGGCAGAGAGAATGTTCTAGTCCTGATTGAGTCTGCTCTGCACTGAGATGACATGACACTATTACACCAGTAATAGTTGACCACTTCTATCAATAATACCAGATGAAAAACTATGGTGCATTACATTGTATTGCTTATCTCTGGGTAACACTTCTTCCATTTGTTAGTGGATTTCTGGGCCATCCAAAGCCTGGCATCAAGTCCTCTTTGCTGTGGTCACACATGTTCATACACCAACCGACTAGCTCTCAGGAGTCTTACTAAACAATAACAATAAAGTACAGTATTAATATATTGTGCTTTTCTCCTAATTAGTGGAAGTATTTTTTCTGTAGTTGTTGGACTTCTATTGTGTAATACAGCAAAAAAACAAACGGCCCTCAAACTGAATGTCTTACTATCTGAGAACAAGAACGTATCTGAATGAGAATGCGTGCCACGGGAGAGACCTAAGCTACATCCATTTCATTGTCATCATCCCATCCATTACATTTCCTGAACAGTATCAGGCTCAAACAAATTGAAAGTGATGTGGTGTTGAGCTTCTCCTTTGAGGGTATAATGTCTATATTACAGAGTCAAGAACATGGAGGAACACCGGTCCTGCTGCTCTATCACACCTGCTGATGTCCTGCATTAAAACCTGCTCTGAGTCCCCACTGAGGCAGCATATAGGATGAGTCCCAAATGGCACCCGTTTCCCTACAAAGTGCACTACTTTTGACCAGAACCCTATGGGACCTGGTCAAAAGTAGTGCACTTTATAGGGAACAGGGTGTCGTATGAGATGCAGATAGCATATAAAACTAACAGAAGGGGAGAGTAAAAACAGAGAGGAGATTTGCCCAAGGTCACATCTGTCTATGCCTGCCGGGCAGGGGAGTTGTGTGCCATCACTCTGAATCGACAGGATGGAGAAATTGGCAGACTAGGTGCATGTGTGTGTCTGCGACGAGGTTATCCTTCCTGTGTGTGTGTGTGTGTGTGTGTGTGTGTGTGTGTGTGTGTGTGTGTGTGTGTGTGTGTGTGTGTGTGTGTGTGTGTGTGTGTGTGTGCGTACAGTACATGTGTCTGCGTGCGTCCATCTGTGTATGTGTGTGCCTCTGCCTCCTGTGTAGGGGTTTTTCTTCTTGACTAGTGCTGCTCATGCTGCAGACAGATAAACAATCAATTATGTACAGGCTGTCACTAGGGAGCCCTCTGTAGTGTGCTTCAGCAGACTGACTGACTGGAGCCTCAGCCCAGCCTGGAGCCAACTCAGCCTTTGTCCAACAATTTGACCGACACACTGTAACTAAAACTGCATTAGGCCGTGGTAATACAGTCACTGTATCAGTTAATACTGTCACTGCATCTAGAACTACTTATAAACTCTTGGAGAACTCACTGATCTTTATGGAAAATGGAGACATTCTGGGTCTTCACAGGCATATCATAATAACAGTTCTAAATGTGAAGGCTGTGCTGAAATAGCAGTGTCTGTTTTCCATCTTTGGGAGAGTATCAAAGTCATCATAAGATGCAATATCTGAGATAAAGGGAGATATAATAGAGTGGGAACAAAGCGTGAAAGGATGGGGAGGAGAGACGGGGGTCAAGGCCAACTGTTTTCCCATAATCCTCTATGTCTGCCAGGCCCTTTGACTTCACACAGTGGAAGTTATCCTTTCTAATCCCCACTGCCACACCGCCGCCCTCCCTTCATCCCCACCTCCTCCCTCCCTTCATCCCCACCTCCGCCCTCCCCTCATCCCCACCTCCGCCCTCCCCTCATCGCCACCTCCGCCCTCCCCTCATCCCCACCTCCTCCGTCCCTTCATCCCCACCTCCGCCTTCCCTTCATCCCCACCTCCGCCTTCCCTTCATCCCCACCTCCGCCCTCACTTCATCCCCACCCCCGCCCTCACTTCATCCCCACCCCCGCCCTCACTTCATCCCCACCCCCGCCCTCACTTCATCCCCACCCCCGCCCTCCCTTCATCCCCACCTCAGCCCTCCCTTCATCCCCACCTCAGCCCTCCCTTCATCCCCACCTCCGCCCTCCCTTCATCCCCACCTCCGCCCTCCCTTCATATCCACCTCCGCCCTCCCTTCATCACCACCTCCGCCCCCCCTTCATCTCCACCTCCGCCCCCCCTTCATCTCCACCTCCGCCCCCCCTTCATCTCCACCTCCGCCCCCCCTTCATCTCCACCTCCGCCCCCCCTTCATCCCCACCTCCGCCCCCCCTTCATCCCCACCTCCGCCCCCCCTTCATCCCCACCTCCGCCCTCCCTTCATATCCAGCTCCCCCCTTCATCCCCACCCCCGCCCTCCCTTCATCCCCACCTCCGCCCTCCCTTCATCCCCACCTCCGCCCTCCCTTCATCCCCACCTCCGCCCTCCCTTCATCCCCACCTCCGCCCTCCCTTCATCCCCACCTCCGCCCTCCCTTCATCCCCACCTCCGCCCTCCCTTCATCCCCACCTCAGCCCTCCCTTCATCCCCACCTCAGCCCTCCCTTCATCCCCACCTCAGCCCTCCCTTCATCCCCACCTCAGCCCTCCCTTCATCCCCACCTCAGCCCTCCCTTCATCCCCACCTCAGCCCTGCCTTCATCCCCACCTCAGCCCTGCCTTCATCCCCACCTCAGCCCTGCCTTCATCCCCACCTCAGCCCTGCCTTCATCCCCACCTCAGCCCTCCCTTCATCCCCACCTCAGCCCTCCCTTCATCCCCACCTCAGCCCTCCCTTCATCCCCACCTCCGCCCTCCCTTCATCCCCACCTCCGCCCTCCCTTCATCCCCACCTCCGCCCTCCCTTCATCCCCACCTCCGCCCTCCCTTCATCCCCACCTCCGCCCTCCCTTCATCCCCACCTCCGCCCTCCCTTCATCCCCACCTCCGCCCTCCCTTCATCCCCACCTCAGCCCTCCCTTCATCCCCACCTCCGCCCTCCCTTCATCCCCACCTCAGCCCTCCCTTCATCCCCACCTCCGCCCTCCCTTCATCCCCACCTCCGCCCTCCCTTCATCCCCACCTCCGCCCTCCCTTCATCCCCACCTCAGCCCTCCCTTCATCCCCACCTCAGCCCTCCCTTCATCCCCACCTCAGCCCTCCCTTCATCCCCACCTCAGCCCTCCCTTCATCCCCACCTCAGCCCTCCCTTCATCCCCACCTCAGCCCTCCCTTCATCCCCACCTCCGCCCTCCCTTCATCCCCACCTCCGCCCTCCCTTCATCCCCACCTCCGCCCTCCCTTCATCCCCACCTCCGCCCTCCCTTCATATCCACCTCCGCCCTCCCTTCATATCCACCTCCGCCCTCCCTTCATATCCACCTCCGCCCTCCCTTCATATCCAGCTCCCACCCTCACTTCATCCCCACCCCCGCCCTCCCTTCATCCCCACCTCCGCCCTCCCTTCATCCCCACCTCCGCCCTTCCTTCATCCCCACCTCCGTCCTCCCTTTCTCCTTTCTTCCCTCCCTCCCTCCTTTCTTACTGCCTCTGAGACCAAGGCCGGATTGGTCATCATCGGATAAGAGCGGGGTCACACACCTCACATCCCATCACACACACCTCAGGACAGCAGCCCTCTAATAACATTCAAAGGCAACTCATCTTTAGGAGTGAGGAGCACTCCCCAGACACTTTGGGGAGGGAGGAAGAGAGGAGGGCTATCTTGACCTTCAAGATCAAGGCTAAAATGATAGTCAGAGAGCAGGGGAAAGTTGGGTTGCTCCTTTCTGTCCTGACTCTATTCGACATTGACCAGCTGGGATGTTAAATAGTGACCCCCTTCACTGTGGGGTGTTTTATGTAAATACCATGTTCACTTGAACCCAGAACCTCATGATGTTACTATAGAAAATCTCTCTGGGTTTAGCCTACTGTTACTAGAGTAACTCAATTAAATAAGTGTATTCTTTCTTAATCACTATGTGGACTAGTATAGATACATGCACTTATGGAAAAACAATATAATTAGGCTACCTGTGCATTATTTCTGCTGAGGTTTGCAATCTAGTAATTGCTCGAATCCACGGAGAATAATAAAGATCCTCATATTGAATAAGTTATTCTAATGGACATGGGAGATATTACATTTTGTGTTTTCTTGAGCTGGTGCTATATTTCCTTTCTAAGCCACGTGGGGAATAGCCCATTCCCTCTGGGTCCTGTTCAAACAGAAACAGATGTTTGATTGCTATTAATAATGAATAGAACCCCATAGCTACCTTAGCAAAGGGCCCCTATCGCTAACATATCACAGTGCAACAGGAATGGGCGAGATGGCATACTCTGGAAATAAACATGAATCTTGTCGGAGGCAGTGCCTTGTGTATGTGCTCTAATAAGATTGTGTCGGTTTGATTTGATTTAGCCACATATGGGTCCATCGGACAAGTTTTGAATTAAGTACAGTTTAACCATAATTCATCTTTTTAATATCAGATAAGAGGTGGAGTGTGGCTCTATATGAGCGATTCTATATCATGCGCTGAGGCAATGCTTGTGAATATACACTGATAGTCCAATAACCCAGAGAGAGATTACGACAGTAATTTGACTGTACTGTAGCAGGCAGAAAGTCCTTACATCAGGCCCCCTGAATACACCTCGGTTTAATCATGATGCATAACAGAGGTGTGCATGGCTCTGACTTGAAGGCATTTTAATAAGATTCTATTTAAAATACAGAGACACAACTTAATCCACTGGGCTGCAGTATTAATCTTCATTGTAAATCGGTGAAACTAATGGGTTGCAGGATAGGAGACAAATGAATAGGAGACTGCATCCGGCTCTAAGATGCATAGAAATATAACTGTGAGTGGAATGTAATTCAGGGTGTGTCTAAGGAGAACTAACACTAGAGAAAAGACTGAGTACGCAAGGTGTGTGTCTCTTCTTCACTGAATAAATAAGAGAACAAAAAAGTGTGAGATGAGTGAGAATTCTCATGATTATTCCTTCTGAAACATTCCTAAAATACCTACTGACAGCCTCACCATCTCCATTCCCATATCCTCTTCTGTTTCCTGTTCCCATCAACAAGGGGAAACCCACCATTGGCATAGTTGTGGCAGTCAGGAAATGTAAAAAATCTGCTGTGTTGTTGCATTGTCTTGGTGTGTCTTACAGACTCTTACTGCTTTAAGTCAAACCCAGAAGCTCAGAGGGGAAGGGGGGTGGGGGGCAGCAGCGTTGCAGCAGGCCCGAATCCTTTCTCTGGCTATGTCCCAAATGTACCATATTCCCTATATAGTGCACTACTTTTGACCAGAGCCCTATGGGCCCTCCCTATGGGCCCTGGTCAAAAGTAGTGCACTATAAAGAGAATAGTGTGCCATTTGGGATGCAACCCTCTTTCTGGCACGTCTCAGCCAGGCAGGCTGCTCCTTTACTATGCATTCTACCTCCTCTTCTCTCTGTCTCCTCTCCTCCGTGCTGAGTTAGTTTGAATTAGTGGTAATTGCTTTTTTAATTACAGACGAAGAGGAAATGTTTTGTGTCCCCCTCAGAGACGACACACACAGGGATCTACTTAGCCTCATAACTCGCACTGTAATGCATTCACAGCGAACATGACGACCATGCTACATACTGTATCTATGCGTATACCATTGAGTCATCTTTACAACTGGAAGGAGACATGGGCCTGCTGTTCAGTAACAATATTAGTCATGATGTTATTTTAAATATTTGATTTCTTTCTTTATCTTTGTGATATTGTTTATTGTGAAACGTAAGACTGATTAAAATGACTAATGGAACAATGGTGGTTCGTCAACAGTTTGTGGGTCATCAAGAAGTCAGGGCCATAATCAAATGATCTTCATTAAAGCCTGAGTGTAGTCACAAAGGTCTACTCAAGTTCAAGTAGTGCATTTGCCATTTATCTATTCAAGGTCTGCACCTACATATGACATTCATGGTAAAAACATGGACTTTAGAAGAAATTGTAAGCTTTTTAGCTGCAGTATCATTCTCTTCTGAAAACCACAAACTTTATTGATGCAAACTTAGTAAATATTTCCCAAAGTCTGTTTCTTAAACTCACTGCCTGAAACAATCGAAGGGAACACAACTCTAAGGGTAGCTCTACAGAAAAAGAGTGCTTGTGTCAGTAGTAACTGTGTCACCATGTGGCATTTCAATCTGGTGTGAAGAGAACTGGCTGACCTGAACATGGAGGGCTACAGTACTGCTGACAGAGAAACAGAACAGGGAAGAACAGAGGAGAAGAAAGATGAGGAATCTTGCTTGCAGTCTTTTTATATTGAACAAAAATATATAGAAATATATGGAAAGTGTTGGTTCCATCTGTCATGAGCTGAAATAAAAGATCCCAGAAATGTTCCATAAGCAAAAAAAGCTTATTTATCTCAAATCTTGTGCACAAATTAGTTTACATCCGTGTTGGTGAGCATTTCCCCTTTGCCAAGATAATCCATCCACTTGACAGGTGTGGCATAGGTCACTCTAAAATGTGCAGTTTGTCACACACCACAATGCCACAGATGTCTCAAGTTGATGGAGCATGCAATTGGCATGCTGTCTGCAGGAATGTCCACCAGAGATGTTGCCAGAGAATTTAATGTTAATTTCTCTACCATAAGCCACCTCCAATGTCGTTTTAGAGAATTTGGAGTAGAGTATGTCAAACTGGCCTCACAACTGCAGACCACTTGCAACCACGCCAGCCCAGGACGTCCACATCCGGCTTCTTCACTTGCGGGATCGTCTAAGACCAGCCACCTGGACCGCTGATGGAAATGAGGAGTATTTCTGTCTGTAATAAAGCCCTTTTGTGGGGAAAAACTCATTCTGATTGGCTGGGCCTGGCTCCCCAGTGGGTGGGCCAGGCTCCCAAGTGGGTGAGCCTATACCTTCCCAAGCCAACCAATGGCTGTGCCCCTGCCCAATCATGTGAAATCCATAGATTACGGCCTAATGAATTTATTTCAATTGACTGATTTCCTTACATGAACTGTAACTCAGTAAAATCGTAAAATTGTTGCATGTTGCGTTTATATTGTTGTTCAGTATAGATTGACTTGGCTGCCGCTTCTCCCTCCCCACTCTAACTGTCACATGCACGCCCTGCCTGCTCTAATTTGTTCAACTGACATAGCGCTTTCAAAGAATCTCAAAGCGATTCAAGTCACAGATTCATGTCACAAGTCACATGCGCCGAATACAACAGGTGTAGTAGACCTTACAGTGAAATGCTTACTTACGAGCCCCGAACCAACAATGCAGTTTCAAAAAATACAGATAAGAATAAGAGATAACAGTAACAAGTAATTAAATAGCAGCAGTGAAATAACAATAGCGAGACCATATATAGGTTGGTACCGATACAGAGTCAATGTGCGGGTGCACTGGTATTTGAGGTTGTATGTACAAGTTGGAAGTTTACATACACTTAGGTTGGAGTCATTAAAACTTGTTTAACTTGTTAACAAACTATAGTTTTGGCAAGTCAGTTAGGACATCTACTTTGTGCATGGCCTACCTTCAAACTCAGTGCCTCTTTGCTTGACATCATGGGAAAAACAAAAGAAATCAGCCAAGACCTCACAAAAAATGTTTTGACCTCCACAAGTCTGGTTCATCCTTGGGAGCAATTTCCAAACGCCTGAAGGTACCACGTTCATCTGTACAAACAATAGTACACAAGTATAAACAGCATGGGACCACGCGGCCGTCATATCGCTCAGGAAGGAGACGCGTTCTGTCTCCTAGAAATGAGCGTACTTTGCTGCGAAAAGTGCAAATCAATCCCAGAACAACAGCAAAGAACCTTGTGAAGATGCTGAAGGAAACAGGTACAAAAGTATCTATATCCACAGTAAAACAAGTTCTATATCGACATAACCTGAAAGGCCGCTCCGCAAGGAAGAAGCCACGGCTCCAAAACCGCCATAAAAAAGCCAGACTACGGTTTGCAACTGCACATGGGGACGAAGATGGTACTATTTGGAGAAATGTCCTCTGGTCTGATGAAACAAAAATATAACTTTTTGGCCATAATGACCATCTTTATGTTTGGAGGAAAAAGGAGGAGGCTTGCAAGCCGAAGAACACCATCCCAACCGTGAAGCACGGGGTGGCATCATCATGTTGTAGGGGTGCTTTGCTGCAGGAGGGACTGGTGCACTTCACAAAATAGATGGCATCATGAGGGTGTAAAATTATGTGGATATATTGAAGCAACATCTCAAGACATCAGTCAAGAAGTTAAAGCCTGGTCGCGATGGGTCTTCCAAATGGACAATGACCCCAAGCATACTTCCAAAGTTGTGGCAAAATGGCTTAAGGACAACAAAGTCAAGGTATTGGAGTGGCCATCACAAAGCCCTGACCTCAATCCCATAGAACATTTGTGGGCAGAACTGAAAAAAAGTGCGAGCAAGGAGGCCTACAAACCTGACTCAGTTACACCAGCTCTGTCAGGAAGAATAGGCCAAAATTCACCCAACTTATTGTGGGAAGCTTGATGAAGGCTTCCGAAACATTTGACCCAAGTCATACAATTTAAAGGCAATGCTACCAAATACTAATTGAGTGTATGTAAACTTCTGACCCACTGGGAATGTGATGAAATAAATAAAAGCTGAAATAAATCATTCTCTCTACTATTATTCTGACATTTCACATTCTTAAAATAAAGTGGTGATCCTAACTGACAGGGAATTTTTACCAGGATTAAATGTCAGGAATTGTGAAAATCTGAGTTTAAATGCATTTGTGTCACGATCGTGTGGCGGATTGATGGACCAAAACGCAGCATTTGGAAAGTAAGCCATCTTCTTTTATTTTAAAAGATGACGAAAAATAAACACGAAACACTTAAAACAAACTAACAAAACAACAAACGATCGTGAAGCTAATAAACGTCGTGCACATACAACAGGCTACAAACGTTCTGACATAGACAATTACTCACCACCAATGAGAGCCTATGGCTACCCTAAATAAGGCTCCCAATCAGAGACAACCGAAATCAGCTGTCTCTAATTGGGAACTCATTCAGGTAACCATAGACTCTCCTAGACAACTAAACATACATAGACAACACTAGAAACATGTACTCCACACAAACCCATATACTATACAACAACCCCTTTACCATAAACAACACCCAAAACCAACAAAACAAAAACATTCCCCATGTCACACCCTGACCTAACTAAAATAATAAAGAAAACAAAGAATACTAAGGCCAGGGCGTGACATAATCCCCCCCTTGAGGCGCGAACTCCGGGCGCACCATACACAGTCTAGGGGAGGGTCTGGGTGGGCTTCCTTCCACGGTGGCGGCTCCGGCTCTGGTCGCGGTCCCCACGTCACCACAGTACCTAACCACCTCCTAGGCTTCCTCCAAACGACCCCCCTCCACATTAACCCCATTGCATTAAGGGGCAGTTCCGGACTAAGGGGCAGTACCAGGGTAAAGGCCAGTACCAGGGTCAGGGGCAGTACCAGGGTCAGGGGCAGTACCAGGGTCAGGGGCATTACCAGGGTCAGGGGTAGTACCAGGGTAAGGGGCAGCACCAGGGTAAGGGGCAGCACCAGGGTAAGGGGCAGCACCGGACTGAGGAATGGCAGCTCCGGACTGAGAGACTGCAGCTCCGGACTGAGAGACTGCAGCTCCGGACTGAGGGACGGCCCATGGCTGGCTGACAGATCTGGCTGCTCATGGCTGGCTGACGGATCTGGCTGCTCATGGCTGGCTGACGGATCTGGCTGCTCATGGCTGGCTGACGGATCTGGCTGCTCATGGCTGGCTGACGGATCTGGCTGCTCATGGCTGGCTGACGGATCTGGCTGCTCATGGCTGGCTGACGGATCTGGCTGCTCATGGCTGGCTGACGGATCTGGCTGCTCATGGCTGGCTGACGGATCTGGCTGCTCATGGCTGGCTGACGGATCTGGCTGCTCATGGCTGGCTGACGGATCTGGCTGCTCATGGCTGGCTGACGGATCTGGCTGCTCATGGCTGGCTGACGGATCTGGCTGCTCATGGCTGGCTGACGGATCTGGCTGCTCATGGCTAGCTGACGGATCTGGCTGCTCATGGCTAGCTGACGGATCTGGCTGCTCATGGCTAGCTGACGGATCTGGCTGCTCATGGCTAGCTGACGGATCTGGCTGCTCATGGCTAGCTGACGGATCTGGCTGCTCATGGCTAGCTGACGGATCTGGCTGCTCATGGCTAGCTGACGGATCTGGCTGCTCATGGCTAGCTGACGGATCTGGCTGCTCATGGCTAGCTGACGGATCTGGCTGCTCATGGCTAGCTGACGGATCTGGCTGCTCATGGCTAGCTGACGGATCTGGCTGCTCATGGCTAGCTGACGGATCTGGCTGCTCATGGCTAGCTGACGGATCTGGCTGCTCATGGCTGGCTGACGGATCTGGCTGCTCATGGCTGGCTGACGGATCTGGCTGCTCATGGCTGGCTGACGGATCTGGCTGCTCATGGCTGGCTGACTGATCTGGCTGCTCCTGTCTGATTGGCGGCTCTGGCGGATCCTGTCTGGTTGGCGGCTCTGGCGGATCCTGTCTGGTTGGCGGCTCTGGCGGCTCCTGTCTGACGGACGGCTCTGGCGGCTCCTGTCTGGCTGGCGGCTCTGGCGGCTCCTGTCTGGCTGGCGGCTCTAGCGGCTCCTGTCTGGCTGGCGGCTCTAGCGGCTCCTGTCTGGCTGGCGGCTCTAGCGGCTCCTGTCTGGCTGGCGGCTCAGTTGGCTCATGGCAGACGGGCGGCTTTGCAGGCTCATGGCAGACGGGCGGCTTTGCAGGCTCATTGCAGACGGATGGCTCAGATGGCGCTGGGGAGACGGATGGCTCAGATGGCGCTGGGGAGACGGATGGCTCAGATGGCGCTTGGCAGACGGGCAGTTCAGTCATCGCTGTGCAGACGGCAGACTCCTGCCGGCTGAGGCGCACTGTAGGCCTGGTGCGTGGTGCCGGGACTGGTGGCACCGGGCTGGGGACACGCATCTCAGGGCTAGTGCGGGGAGCAGCAACAGGACGCACAGGACTCTGGGGACACACAGGAGGCTTGGTGCGTGGTTTAGACACTGGTGGTAAAGGGCTGGAGACACGCACCATATAGCTAGTGCGTGGAGGAGGCACTGGTGGTACTGGGTTGGGGCGGGGAGGTGGCGCCGGAAATACCGGACCGTGCAGGCGTACTGGCTCCCTTGAGCGCCGAGCCTGCCCAACCTTACCTGGTTGTATGCTCCCCGTCGCCTGACCAGTGCGGGGAGGTGGAATAACCCGCACCGGCCTATGTAGGCGAACCGGGGACACCATGCGTAAGGCTGGTGCCATGTACGCCGGCCCGAGGAGACGCACTGGTGACCAGATGCGTTGGGCCGGCTTCATGACATACGGCTCAACGCTCAGTCTAGCCCGGCCGATACGTGGAGCTGAAATGTACCGAACCGGGCTATGCACGCGTACAGGAGACACCGTGCGCTCTACTGCGTAACACGGTGTCTGCCCGTACTCTCGCTCTCCACGGTAAGTACAGGGAGTAGGCGCAGGTTTCCTACCTGACTTCGCCACACTCCCTTTAAGGCCCCCCCCAAGAAATTTTTGGGTTGTACTCACGGGCTTCCAGCCTTGTCTCCGTGCTGCCTCCTCATATCGCCTCCTCTCGGCTTTAGCTGCCTCCAGCTCTTCACGAGGAAGGCGATATTCTCCAGGTTGTGCCCACGGCCCCTTACCATCCAGTATCTCCTCCCATGTCCATGAATCCTGTGTAGGTAGGTCCTGTTGCCGCTTTCCATGCCGCTTGGTCCTATAATGGTGGGTAATTCTGTCACGATCGTGTGGCGGATTGATGGACCAAAACGCAGCATTTGGAAAGTAAGCCATCTTCTTTTATTTTAAAAGATGACGAAAAATAAACACGAAACACTTAATACAAACTAACAAAACAACAAACGATCGTGAAGCTAATAAACGTCGTGCACATACAACAGGCTACAAACGTTCTGACATAGACAATTACTCACCACCAATGAGAGCCTATGGCTACCCTAAATAAGGCTCCCAATCAGAGACAACCGAAATCAGCTGTCTCTAATTGGGAACTCATTCAGGTAACCATAGACTCTCCTAGACAACTAAACATACATAGACAACACTAGAAACATGTACTCCACACAAACCCATATACTATACAACAACCCCTTTACCATAAACAACACCCAAAACCAACAAAACAAAAACATTCCCCATGTCACACCCTGACCTAACTAAAATAATAAAGAAAACAAAGAATACTAAGGCCAGGGCGTGACAATTTGGCTAAGATGTATCTAAACTTCTGACTTCAATTGTACATGGCTATGCAGTGTTTGAAGTGTTTTCATCACATGATGATAGTTCTGGAACTGTTTTAAAAAGGCTCACAAGCATGAGTCACAATTGTGCGCACATACTGACATACACACACACACACACACACACACACACACACAAACGCTGACGCACACACTGAGCACAGCTAAGTTGCCTTATTAAATAATATCCCTTCCAATAACTTCTGTTGAAAAGGCTCCCCTCTGCAGCTTTCAACGGTTTAGTCCGAAGTCATAAACATGAAACAAGTACAGTATGCTGCCCTACCAAGCAAAAAGGCAGTAACTGCTCATAGCGTGGAACTAAGAAAAATGGCTTTTATTAACGTGGTTTCACAATAACTTTATGCAGTTACTGCTGACATGACCCCCATTTTCTCCAAGAAACAATAGTGGAAGGACACTTGTCCACATGATTAAGCATGTATTTAATGTAGCAAAAATGACATTAACTCATTTTCGACCAAATTAGCAGTTACTGTCTTTTTGCTTGGTAGGCCAGTATGGGTCTCTCCTGTTAGCAGCCATAAGAGTCTGCCAGAAGAAAGGACTCACCCGTGCAGCAGTAGTCATCGATCCTGATGTAACCCGTGTGGCAGACACACATGAAGGAGCCGGGGGTGTTGACACACATGGTGTTCTCCCTGCAGTAGTGCTTTCCCTCTGCACACTCATCGATATCTGGGGAGAGGTGTAAAGATGGGACAGCTGGTCATGCATGGCCAACCCTAGGATCCTCTAACTGGTGCTCTACTAAAGACAAGGGCCCCAGATCAGCTTAAAGTCCTCATACAAAGCTAGGGAAGGAGGGAGAGCTCAAGTGTAGTTTTTCTTCATCAGTGGAGACCCTGGGGAGATGGAGGGGGACACTGGAGGGTATGCTTCTAGATCTTCCATGTACTCAAAGAACAACATCCTTTACTCATACTTTAGATTAGGGATGGGCAACATTGATGGGGTGGTGGCCATCAAAAATCTTGAAGGGCGACAGTTGCTCGCAGGTCTGCGTACCTCTCCCCCACCACCACATTGCAAGCAAAACATTTTAGCAGCCCACTTTGACAGAAGATACATTTTTTACATTTTAGAGTTAATTTTGTGCAATTCTACACATTTTGCCATGGGGCGGAGAGAAAATGTTGCTGTTTAACAGCTAATTTCCTGCAATTCTACATATTTTCCAATAGGGTGGAGAGAAATGTTTGCAGGTTTTAATATGATATCTGAGTGAGATATATTTTTCATTGAGGGCCTTCAAAAGGAGGGCCAGTTGCCTATCCCTGCTGTTGTACTGGAGAAGCCAAGTAGTCAACTTCACAGAACTGTCTATATATGTTCTTTATGCATAATGACTCACCACAAGGCAGTAGATTCAATCTTTTATAAATGTATTCCTAATCCCATTAGCTAATATAATAATTAGGGGGTGCTTATATAGTTCTGTTTCACTGTATGTACAAGTGGGTAACCTGTACATGTGTGAGGTGTGAAATGGGTTTGCATCCCCCTGAGAGACCCTTGGAGAGTGGTCACAGCAACTCTTTGTAAAGTACACAAACAAAATAACCTATCAAAAGCATTATACACAACATGCAGAATCTCACTGCTGGGGTAAATAAAATGCTCATATTGTGATTCAACACAGTGCAATGCAAACAGAGCTCAACCAACAATCAGTGATCTACTGTATACAGTGCAGTCGAAAAGTACTCAGACCCCTTTACTTTTTCCACATTCAACAAAGTACTGAGTAAATGGTCTGAATGATTATGTAAATGTGAAATTTGTTTTTGCTTTGTCATTTTAGGTTATTGCTGTTGGTGCTTTTCTATTTACCAATTTCTATGTTCTATGTTTGTGCTTTTCTATAAACCAATTTCTGTGTTTATGCAAGTGACTGATTGAACGAATCCTCACTATCAGTGTCTGCAATTTGTCAGTACACACAGAGCCTTGTTAAGAGATATCTCAGTTTTAAGGTCTCCGCTTAGAGAGAAGAAGCCTTGTGAGGTATTGGTCTGTCACATGCATGACCCAGTATTGGTCGGTCACATGAATGAAGCAAACATGAATGATTAATTCATTAGGAAAGGGAAAAGGGGATACCTAGTCAGCTGTACAACTGAATGCCTTTAACTGAAATGTGTCTTCAGCATTTACCCCAACCCCTCTGAATCAGAGAGGTGCGGGGGGGCTGCCTTAATCGACATCCACGTCTTTGGCGCTCGGGGAACAGTGAATAAGCTAAATCATGCAAATATGACTTGTCAGTATATAAGGGAACTAACGGGACTGCCCCGTTCGAGCTTCTGACAGACGTTCACTATGGGGAATTAACTTTGTTGGAACCTCTCAAGCATGCTGACAATAAACAATGATTAATTTAAGATTGACTTTGAGTGTTCCTGTGTAATAATTTCCACAATATATTGCTTAGGTCGAAGGAGGCAGAGCATGGTATATTAGGAGGGAGAGTAAATGCGACTCCATTTCCTTCATTCAGCAGAGTCTGCAGCTGTAATTGATAGAGGAAAAAATAGCTGGCTCCTTTATGTTAAAATCCCAAGAGTCTCCGATTATTTTCAAGCTACATGTTATAATCACTCTACGCAAACAGGCCTCTCAGTAAACAACTAGGAAGCCATTAGTATCTCTTCAGAACAATTGCCTAAACATTGGTGGGGAGATTATATGCTTTGTTGCTTGTGTTTTAATGGGCGAGAGACAATGCTCAACATCTTTTCATTTCATTCAAAAACCAGGCAATGAGTAATCTTTAAAAAGACCAAAACAAACATGGAAAAGCATCTCAAACTCTTTTGGAAAGCGAAACAATTAACACAATGGAGTGAAAAGAAGCACATTAGGATGCAACAACAATTCTGTCTCAATTCTGTTTAAAAAGCAGTACAGCCATTGTCTCTTTTCAAAGCAAGAACCAGAAGTGATAAATCATAGCGAGAATGAAGTGAGGAATCATCCCACTACAGTACCTGAGTTTAGAATAATGGACTGGTATGAATGAACTCTGCAGACACTGAGGAATGCACTGTGTGTGTGTATGTGTGTGTGTGTGTGCGTGTTTGTGCATGTGCGTGCGTGTGTGTCATGACAAGCAAGATGAATGCTAATGTATTTTACGGAAAAAAGTCCTTGCTATGCTATCAAGCATGTAAGGAAATGATGGGGGATTTGTCTGAGCGAGTGAGTGGGCTTTACGCTCCTTCACGGCACTCATTAATCTTGAGGAATCTTGCCTCTGAATGAATCAATGAATCACCATCATCTATCATCATTCTCTCTGAATAACAGGTGCTAGTAGTTGTAGCTGTCTCTAATGCTGCCTGACAAACACAGGGGAAGTGTCTCTGGTGATGAAGGACACAGTAGGAGCGCGGTTGCTGTCATATGCTGTTGCTATTTACAGACTGGCCTGGTTTTCAGCACCACAGGGTGTTTGTCAGCAGTCTTGGCGTTTGCACGCTGTGTGGGTCAGGCTCATCCCAGCAGTGATTGCGTTGGGGAGTGAGCTGTGCTCCTCAGTCAACACCAATTAGCCTCCCTCCACCTTGTGACATTAATACACGCTGCAAAATACACCGGCCAGGTCACAATGCACTGGATGGTACACAACCATAGTCCTTCTGAATGGTAATCATACACTAGATGAATCTCTTGTGAGGTTTGCAATGTGCAAATGCCGATAGTTGACTAAATTACTGTGTACTTCAAAATAGAGACGCATTTCAAATTGTCCTTTTGAGGTATAAAAAGAAAAGTGATACTACAGTAATTTTCAGAGACCCAGAAAATAATGATTTCCGTAAGAGGAAAACCTACACGATCTGCCCCTTGCCTTTTCTCCTGTGGTAAAAATACTAATAATGAGACTAGCTTCAACCTTTAGAGCGCTTTACTGATGCCTCAATTTAGAGCCAATAACACAGTCCATCACATAGCCACAGCAGCTTGGCTCTTACTCTAACAGTTATGTTTAATACACCCCAACACATATGCGTCAAATTTCACTTTACCTTGAAATGCTTACTTACGAGCCCATTCCCAACAATGCAGAGTTGAAAAATATTTGCAAAATAAAAAATATTCATAAAAGGAAATAGTATGAATAAAATAACAATGCGATACAAGGAGTACTGGTAACGAGTCAATGTGCAGGGGTAGGAGGTAGTTGAGGTAATATGTACATGTAAGTAAGGGTAAAAGTGACTAGGCAAACAGGATATTTGTTCACACACAACACACAAATATTTGTTCACACATTTGTTCACACACAATGCCTTCACTGCTCTTATACTGCATAGTTAAACAGAGTAGCAGCAACATATGTGAAGAGTGTGAAAGTGTGTCTATTTACGAGTGAGTGTGTGTGTGTGGCGTCAATATGCATGTGTGTGTGTGTGTGTTTGTGAGCGTATGTAGTGTGTGTGTTGAAGGTTCAGTGTAGTATGTGTGAGTGTGTGGGTAGAGTGTAGAGTGCTCATACAGTCAGTGCAAACAAAATAAAAATCATAATAATAATAATAAAAGGGGTCAATGTAAATAGTCTGGGTAGCAATTTGATTAACTGTTCAGCAGTCTTATGGCTTGGGGGTAAAAGCTGTTCAGGAGCCTTCTTAATGGCTGCCTTCTGAGGGACTGAGCTACATCCCAAATGGTACCCCATTCCCTATGTAGTGCACTACTTTTGCACATGTGCCATAGGGCTCTGGTCAAAAGTAGTGCACTACATAGGGAACACGGGTGCCATTTGGGACACAACCCCTTAGAGATGGGTTCTGGTGCTTTTCTGTCTGAGAGAACAGCACTTTATCTATCTCACAGAGCAGAGAGAGGCTGGGAGAGGAGTGCATCTGCCCCCCTTTGTTTCTGCTACCACTGCTTCTATGAAACATTTACACAGGAGTGATCTCATATGCTATTTTCAGCACATCAGTGACCTAGGACTGTTTTAAAGAGCTAATGTTAGTGTCTGTCTTTTCCTCTAGACAGAGATATACCTAGTCCTATCTGACTCCTGCCTGATGGGTGCAGGGAACTGTATTGGGGTATTTTGTATGTACTTTATGTACATTGTGTGCAGCAAGACTGTCGATCAGAGTCCATCTCATCTCTTCTGCGATCTGATAATGAAGCTGACAAACATTTGGAACCTGCCAATTTCAATGTCTGTGTGCATCTGTCTACTAACATATACCAACCCTCAACAGCAAAATGGCATAACTACCTTTGTCCAGACTATTATCTGAACAACAACATTCTCTCATACACCTGTGTGATCCTCAAAACAACTACAGTGTATGTTGACGGGTCCACTTATTTTAGCAGGGCACATTACTCAAAATGTAAGTGATTTCCAGAAACACCCTCAAAAAGACATTTATTTTGTGAGAGTTACAGTCAATTTGGTCCCTACGCAATTTCAGATGCAAATGCAGTTTTCAGATCACACCCCTATCCAATTTCATACAGAGACCGGGTCACTCTCGAGGTGAGTGGGCCGGTCCATGCATCCATAGCTAAGTCTAGGAATGTAAGAGTGATTACATTCTTCCAGCCGCATCCCTCAGCTTTTTACCGAAACAGTGGCAGGGAAAACGCTTTGTTGTCGTTTTAACAGCTGATCGCCCCTTTGATGGAATGGCTGTTCTGAGTCATTCAGTGAACAACTGAATACAGTCATGAATATGGTCAATTTCCAAACATACTACAACACCATGATAAAGCAAAATAAAAACACAAAAAAAACTAATATGGCTAAATTCGAAACTGAAATATGCACACCTAATTTGAACCTTCAGGTTCATAACACAATAGGTGTGCAAAAACATTGGACACGTCTTCTTCACAGATTTTGCAAAGCCTTTAGCAAAATTCTTCCCTCCAACATATAGTGGGTTAAGCTGCCTGTAGTGCTGCATGTACACAGCGGAGGGAGGTTCCAGTCTATTTCAGTGCGTGGAGGTGGTGCCGTGTGGCAAGAGCTTAACCTGAAGCCCAGAGACCATACACTCCATTCATTTGAGACTGGGGGCTGATGGCATCTTCAATTATGCAGATTCCCAGAGATAGTGTAATTACCTGACCAACTGGTCATATTCAGCATATTAAAACAGACTGACATGAGGTCAGGAATAACTGTTCTCTTTCTCACACACATGCCTTTCCCTCCTTGGATATCTCTGTCAGTGCCAATGAACATGTAGTCAAAGACATCCCACTGATCTTGGTGAAGGTGAGAAGTTGGAGGGAATTTGTCAGCTTGCTAAAAGTAGGGCATGTATGCACACAGGCACGGAGTGAGGCAGTGAGGAAGAAAGCGATATGGAGCCAAGATTTAATGGCTTATTTGCACTAGTCATCAACGTCATGTTTAGATTTAGCTCCCGGAATCCCACATGTATTACTATGAGTTGGGGTAAACACTGTAGATGTTAAAGCATGACATCACTGCAGATGAAGCAGTCATCTCGTCTTTGATCATCCCAGGAAGATTCCGTATAGTAAGAAGCATACATGTACTGTATGTATGTGGGAAGTTCAACAGAGGGAGGGGAGGAGGGGCAAAGACATCTATATTCACAGTGTGTTATATAGCATTTACGAGCATGTATTTTAGCAGGCAACCCATGTGAAATTATAATGCGCTTGATGTATTAACACGTTTTCCAATCTTCAAAAGTGAAGGGCCAAATCACCTCGCTTTGTGCACAGGGGCATTGCCATGCTGAAAGAGGAAAGGAATTCCCAAAAATGTTGCCAAAAGTTGGAAGCACAGAATTGTCCAGAATTTCCCTTCACTAGAACTAAGGGGCCTAGCCCGGACCATGAATAACCAGACCATTATTCCTCATCCATCAAACTTTACAGTTTGCACTATGCATTGGGGCAGGTAGCGTTCTCCTGGCATCTGCCAAACCCAGATTCATCCGTTGGACTGGCAGATGATGAAGCGTGATTCATCGCTCCAGAGAACGCTTTTCCACTGCTCTAGAATCCAATGGCGGCGAGCTTTACACCACTCCAGCCGACGCTTGGCATTATGATCTTAGGCTTGTGTGTGGCTGCTCAGCCATGGAAACCCATTTCATGAAGCTTCCAACGAACAGTTCTTGTGCTGATGCTGCTTCCAGAGGCAGTTTGGAACTCGGTAGTGAGTGTTGCAACCGAGGACAGACAATTTTTACGCGGTACAGCACTCGGCGGTACCATTCTGTGAGCTTGTGTGGCCTACCACTTCGCGGCTGAGCAGTTGTTGTTCCTATACGTTTCCACTTCACAATAACAGCACTTACAGTTGACCGGGGCAGCTCTAGCAGGGCAGATATTTGACGAACTGACTTGTTGGAAAGGTGGCATCCTATGACGGTGCCACGTTGAAAGTCACTGAGCTCTTCAGTACAGGCTATTCTACTGCCAATGTTCGTCTATGGAGATTGCATGGCTGTGTGATCGATTTTATACACCTGTTAGCAATGGTTGTGGCTGAAATAGCCAAATACACTCATGTGAAGGGGTGTCCATATACTTTTGTATATATAGTGTAACTACTTACATGACAGCACTACTTATGAGCATCTCTGCTCATAAAATAGCACTGATGTATTCTTGACAGTGATACAATAAACACAGCTAGGGAGCGTTCTGTATTTTCATACCAATAGACAGTAGAGACTAACCACAAGCAGACAAAGGGACAAGAGTGGTGTGAGAATGTCAGTGAAAGTAAGTCCCTGGATCAGACACTGTACGTATGTCTAATACCTCCACACAAATCACAGCAGAGAGTCTGTTTAACAGTATGCCATCTCTCAAAGTGTTGAAAGATGTAGTTATGTTGCAAAATAAGAATTATGCTGTTACAAGTACCTCACAGTTCAACCAAAGTGCACAAAAGGAAAAGCAAACTGGATACACAAAATAAATTATCCTGGAGGAAAACAGTAGATCAATGGAAGGCGTTTGTTATCAATTCTATTATTATTTTATTAGAATCCTTTATGTACCTTCACAGTATGCGTTGTCATCTCGGAGCGGGCGGAAGCCGTCCTTGCAGCTGCAGCAGGCCCCAGCCTCCAAGTTGATACAGTCAGAGTGCTCCACACAGCCGTGGCCCTCCGCACAGAAGTCGTGACCTAGGGCACAGAGGTCAGAGGTTACCATAGAGATAGATAGAAGACTCATCATGGATATAAGCCGTTTTAGCATGGACATTGCCATTGATAGCTTCCACCATTTTAAAACAGTCAACTGGGTGGGGATTCCTATGACTTGGGAGTAATCAGCCAATGAAGAAGAAGAAGAAAATGGACTACATTAAAATGGAGATAGCCTCAATGGCGCTGCCCATGCTGTAACAGATGCTATAACGATACAGATACAAAGATTAATCCTCTATCCATCTCTATGGAGGTTACACACAGGTCACTCCTCTCAGACTGGGTCTAACAGTCCAGGTGGGTTTCTTGCAATGATTCCAGTCATGATTTGCAGATTATTTTAAGGTTTACATCTGTACAGTAGAATATAGGTAGGTGAATGTATTTTCCAATACCTCTGCAGACTTTGCAGCACCTGTCGTTGAGGGTGACCTGCTCGGACTCTGGACAGTTGAGTTCAGGACAGGGGAAAGTCATGACGACCCGATGCATGGTCCTCTCCTAGTAACAGGGAACCAATGAGAAACAATATGAGACACAACCCAATGGAGGGTTAGATTAGCTCAGCTGCTAGTTTCCCACAGATTTGATAAGGCTTGAATTTAATTAGAGGCAGTAAGCCATCCATTGTGTGCCTCCTTCCTCACTGTGCACATCTTCCCAACTAAAGTGACATAATGGGTCAATAGCAGTAAGGTCTACATATTTCAGGTTAGTTTTTAGCGATGTAGTAAACTCTGCACGTTGATTCTCTTACCTATAGATGGATTGGCTGACAACGTCATGAAAATTATGCACTTGCATCGATGAGGTAGAAGGCCGTGTGACATTATGATTCTGAATGGTCAGATAGCTAGAAACAATGACAAGAAGCTGCCATGTGGAGAATTGTAGGTGTCTCATTTCAGCTCATTGTAGCTTGTTATTGATGTCATGTCTTGACTCATGTCATGTCTATGCTAATAAGGCAAAAATTCCCTAGCTAGCTAACCAACAACTGTAACTATGCATTTGAGCAACAACAGGTGCTCATTGTACAAAAGTATTTATGCTGTTAATCAACATTTGGAGAGGAAATATAGCTTATAAGCCAACCCTTACTGTTTTGCCCCATAGTTGTGCACGAGTCGGTTTTGATGCTAAACAACCAACCCGTCTTTTAAGATGTATGATGAGTATGAGCATGATATCCAATTGAACAGAGCTCATTGGATAGGATATGAAACCAGTTTATTTGTCCCCAATTGTGTGATTAGACAGTAACGTGATGGTGGGAGAAGGGGGCTCCCTCTCCCACCATCTCTTCAACAGCTCCGCTCCTCTCCACTCTGTCTACCTGACTGATGCCAATTCATGATCATTAACACACAACAAGAGAAAACCAACCTAATAAACCAACTTAGAACTAATCTCTGACTAGCTACGTTCCACACAACTCAGTCAAAATAGAGATAAATCTAAGAGTTGTCTCTCTATGTTAGTCACCCTCTCCCCAGAAACCTCCTTCAACCAGCAGCAGTCAGACATGAGATCAGAGACACAAGACATGACAGGCAGCTGTCACCAGTAGCCAGATGGCCACCTGTCTGAGACTGGAGGACCAGGATGACTATTGCCATCACCCAGTCCTTTCATCTGCAGCTGATGTCTGGTTCTGCAGCTTCTGTCTGTTGCTTGTGTCTATGTCTGTGTGAGTCTGTATCTTTCTGTCTGTAGCTGTATCTTTATCCATGTGTGTATCTGTGTCTGTACCTGTGTCTTTATCTATGTCTATCTCTGAGTCTGTCTGTCTGTAGCTGTATCTTTATCCATGTCTGTATCTGTGCTGTCAGAAAGCAGGGGCTGTCAGTGGGCCAGGTGAGTGACCTAACCATACACTCTTAGAAAAAAAGGGTTCTTTGTGGAGCGATAGGGTTCTACCAAGAATTGTTTTGATCAGAAAAATGTATCTGGAAGAGAAGGGTTCTTTTTTTAAGGCAAAAGGTTCTACCTAGAACCTTTAACATCATAGTAAACTTTTTTGGAAGAAAGGGTTCTTTGATGATTCTTTGGAAGGCAAGAAGGGTTCTAGATTGAACCATTTATAATATTTCACAGCATGCTCTATTGCAGGGAGATTTTCAGAATTGGTTGTTTTACTGTAATATTTGTTTGTGCATGTACATTGATTGGTTGATACATTTTATGCTACACAGTGATAACATACGGTTTTCTAAACTAATCCAATCTGTTGGATTTATTACACCCGTTACTGGCTGTTTCAGTTTAGATGATTGTAGGTCGTCTCAGTATTTAATCTTTCCTACCCTGGCAGTCACCCTGAATGTAGGTTGCGGGTGATTAACAACAATTAACAACAACAACAATATCCTAACTCGATTTCAATAGAATTACACATCACTTTTGCAAGTCAGCATTATGTAACTTTCAGGCCTGATGTGGCCTGTCAACCAGGAGATTCCTAACACCGCCGTGTTAGGGTATAACTAGGCCTTAAAAAAGGCCTCAATATATGTAATGTATTATCATAAATTATACATGTTAAAGGCTAATAACGCTGGTGGAACCGTTCATAGAGGGTTCTAGGAAGAACCCACCAAAGATAAAAGGGTTCTCGGTAGAACCCTTCATAGACGGTATTAGGAAGAACCTTTAGATCACAGGTGTCAAACTCATTCCACGGGGGGCCGAGTGTCTGCGGGTTTTCGCTCCTCCCTTGTACTTGATTGATGAATTAACATCACTAATTAGTTAGGAACTCCCCACACCTGGTTGTCTAGGGCTTTATTGAAAGGAAAAACCAAAAACCTGCAGACACTAGGCCCTCCGTGGAATGAGTTTGACACCCCTGCTTTAGATGATAAAATGGTTCTTGGTAAAACCCTTCATAGAGGGTTCTAGGCAAAACCATTCATAGAGGGTTCTAGGTAGAACCCTATGCAAAGGGTTCTACACAGAACCAAAAACGGTTCCCCTATGGGGACAACCCGAAGAACCCTGTATGGTTGTACAGTACTTAGCACCTTTTTTTTCTGAGTGTACATCCATCAGTCTCAAATCAAATCTTAATTGTCCCATGCTTCGTAAACAACAGGTGTAGACTAACAGTGAAATGTTTACTTACGTGCACTTCCCAACAATGCAGAATATAGGTATTTTTTAAATAAAATCTATAGGGCCATGCATGAATCCACAGGAGATCTATTTGATGAGGATGGATCAAAACACTGGAGTGATTGACATGCTGTGACAGTTTGGTACCCTTATGGAAACTCAATTACTCAGTTCTGCCCATTTACTTTCTCCTTAGAGAGCAATAGAAAAAATGGAGAGTTGACAACCAACGGATCAATTCATTTAGCTGATGTTGACGGCCCATCACAGTCTCTCATTCAGACTTGATTTAGCCCCTGGCCTGAGGAGCGCAGCTCCAGTCTGGAATCAGTATTTAAATGAGGCTGTCATACACATCAAGATGAAAATGGAAACACTGAAATACACTTTTAGCGCTTGTTTGCTTGAATTATTGTATTTTTTCAGAAGAGTTGAAGGAGTTTTAAGCAAGCAGTACTGCAGAAAAACAGTTGTATGTTTTCATTAGGGCTGCCGTGTTACTCACCCTGCACTCAGACAGCTGGCATCTGCCAGAGTTATAATGCACCGCTTTCTGATCTCCCTCCACCAACTCTTCTTCTCCGAAATGGCATACAGCTGGAAATAGACACATGCCACGGACACACATCCATACACACACACACACACACACACACACACACACACACACACACACACACACACACACACACACACACACACACACACACACACACACACACACACACACACACACACACACACACACACACACACACACACACTTTTCAGTATGGCAGTCTGTGACAACCTGTGGTGGTGTGGAGACACTGGGATCAGACATGGCAATCTTTATTATCAGAAAATAGAATTGGAGCATTGGACTTCAATGTCATTCTTACTTGGGCAGAACATCGTATTAAATGTGTCAGTTTGATGTGGAGGTTTGAGTGGTTGGCTACCTGGTTATCAGAATTATTGGAGGAAAGCACGATATAGAACTAGCCCTAAGCCACTTCACACTTCAATCAAACTGTGAATTCCTACATCTGCACAAGAACTACAGTAGTAAAACTGAATAAACTGATACATCACATCCAGTATGTTAGAATGGTGATTACAAGGAAAATCAATGATGAACTTTTGACAACGCAATTAAACATTGTGTTTGACAAGTCATTAGAACGAGAACCTAGCTCCTTGCCTCCCGCTCCGTGGACGAGGGTACTGTACAGTATGTGAACAGATAAGGTTTTAATTTGGAGAGGGCGCTGTGTCTTTGTGTCTAACACCAAAGCAAGCTTAATAAACCCTGTGTTTGTCTACCTAAGTGAGATAAGCGCTGTACACAGAGACACGGTAGAGACACAGTAGCAGGAGGATTAATACCAGTGTGTTGATGTCAGATTAGGATGCTTACAGGCCTTATGATCCACTCCCCCTGCCACAACGCAGTGCAGTTGGGTATGAAGTGGGTATGGAGTGAGTGTTTACATCAACACAGCCTGATTAGCTAGCTAAGCTAATGGAGGTTTTGTAGAGTGTGAGTTTGAAGTGAATTCAATTTACATGTGAGAGTATGTACTGTTTAACCCACCCAGGCCTCATATACACTACCATTCAAAGGTTTTTGGTCACTTAGAAATGTCTTTGATTTTTAAAGAAAAGCTATTTTTTTGTCCATTAAAATAACATCAAATTGATCAGAAATACAGTGTAAACATTGTTAATGTTGTAAATGACTATTGTTGCTGGAAACGGCTGATTTCTTTTATGTAATATCTACATAGGCCCATTATCATTTTATAGATGATATATTATTTATAGAATCAATAAAACTGGCCTTCTTTAGACTAGTTGAGTATCTGGAGTATCAGCATTTGTGGGTTCGATAAAAAGGCTCTAATGGCCAGAAAGAAATAACTTTCTTCGGAAACTCGTCAGTCTATTCTTGTTCTGAGAAATGAAAGATATTCCATGCGAGAAATTGACAAGAACCTGAAGATCTGGTACAACGCTGTGTATTACTCCCTTCACAGAACAGCGCAAACTGGCTCTAAACAGAATAGAAAGAGGAGTGGGAGGCCCCGGTGCACAACTGAGCAAGAGGGCAAGTACATTAGAGTGTCTAGTTTGAGAAACAGATGCCTCACAAGTCCTCAACTGGCAGCTTCATTAAATAGTACCCGGAAAACACCAGTCTCAACGTCTGTGAAGAGTGAAGTGAACAGTGAAGAGGCAACTCTGGGATGCTGGCCTTCTAGTCAGAGTTCCTCTGTCCAGTGTCTGTGTTCTTTTGCCCATCTTAATCTTTTCTTTTGATTGGCCAGTCTTATATATGGCTTTTCCTTTGCAACTCTGCCTAGAAGGCCAGTATCCTGGAGTCGCCTCTTCACTGTTGACATTGAGACTGGTATTTTGCGGGTACTAACCCACTTTTGACTGGTACTGTATATATAAGGTATAGGTAGTCACACAAGAGACAAAAATAAGAGCCATGCCTTATTGAGAGCAAACAAAGTTGAGAGAACCTTTGAATATATGACATACAGCATGTACAGATATAGGATCCTAATTTGAGCCAGTTTGCTACAGCAGGAAAATAATCCCGCAGTAGAAGGAAATGTGAATTATTATGTGGATTATAATTAATTAACATTTTTCTAGGGGTTGATACATTTTTTGTCAGGGAAAATCAAGTGGAAACTACAAACTTTAGAAGCAGTTTTAAACCTCAAATACACTACAAGTTTGAGCGTATATAGCAAACGGCTATTGATCAAATACAAAACACAGACATTTATCTTTATGTTTCATAGTCCACTTGTCACGTTCCTGACCTGTTTTCTGTTATTTTGTATGTGTTTGACGGTCAGGGCGTGAGTTTGGGTGGGTAGTCTATGTTATGTGTTTCTATGTTTGTTTAAGGGTGACCTGATATGGCTCTCAATTAGAGGCAGGTGGTTTTCATTTCCTCTGATTGAGAGTCATATTAAGGTAGGTGTTTTCACATTGTTTGTTGTGGGTGGTTGTCTCCTGTGTCTGTGTACGTTGTGCCACACGGGACTGTTTTCGGTTTGTTTGTTCGGTTTATGTAGTCTGTTCCTGTTTCATGCGTTCTTCGTTATATGTAAGTTCTTATGTTCAAGTGCGTCTACGTCGTTTGTTGTTTTGTAGTTTGTTAAAGTGTTTTCGTGTTTTTTCGTCTTGTTCAATAAATTAGTATGTCATATTCCAACGCTGCATTTTGGTTTAATCCCTGCTCCTCCTCTTCGGATGAAGAGGAGGAGGAAAGCCTTTACAGAACCACCCACCACACCAGAACCAAGCGGCGTGAATTCGAGCAGTGGCCTGCTACACAGGAATCCTGGACATGGGATGAAATATTGGAGGGAAAAGGACACTGGGCTCATATTGGGGAATATCGACGCGCTCGTGAGGAGATGGAAGCAGCGAGAGCCCAGGAGCGGTGGTATGAGGAGGCAGCAAGGAGACGTGGCTGGAAGCCGGAGAATCAAGCTCAAAACCGCAGATATGAAGGTACGCGGCTAGCAAGGAAGCCCGAGAAGAAACCCCAAACATTTCTTGGGGGGGGGGGGGGGGGGGGGGGGGGCTAAGAGGTAGTGGGCCAAGGGCAGGTAGGAGACCTGCGCCCACTTCCCAGGCTAACCGTGGAGAGCGGGAGTACGGGCAGACACCGTGTTACGCAGTAGAGCGCACGGTGTCTCCTGTACGTGTGCATAGCCCGGTGCGGGTTATTCCACCTCCCCGCACTGGTAGGGCTAGATTGAGCATTGAGCCAAGTGCCATGAAGCCGGCTCTACATATCTGGCCACCAGTACGTCTCCTTGGGCCGGCTTACATGGCACCAGCCTTACGCATGGTGTCCCCGGTTCGCCTACATAGCCCGGTGCGGGTTATTCCACCTCCCCGCACTGGTCAGGCGACGGGGAGCATACAACCAGGTAAGGTTGGGCAGGCTCAGTGCTCAAGGGAGCCAGTACGCCTACACGGTCCGGTATTTCCGGTGCCACCTTCCCGCCCCAGCCTAGTACCACCAGTGCCTACACCACGCACCAGGCTTCCAGTGCGTTTTCAGAGCCCTGTTCCTCCTCCACGCACTCTCCCTATGGTGTGTGTCTCCAGCCCAGTGCCTCCAGTTCCGGCACCACGCACTAAGCCACCTGTGCGTCTCCAGAGCCCTGTACGCACTGTTCCTTCTCCCCGCACTCGCCCTGAGGTGCGTGCCCTTAGCCCGGTACCACCAGTGCCGGTACCACGCACCAGGCCTATAGTGCGCTTCGAGAGGTCAGTGTGCCCTGTCCCTGCTCCCCGCACTAGCCTGAAGGTGCGTGTCCTTAGCCCGGTGCCTCCAGTTCCGGCACCAGGCCTACAGTGCGCCTCATCCGGCCAGAGCCATCCGTCTCCCTAGCGTCATCTGAGCCATCCGTCTCCCCAGCGCCATCTGAGCCATCCGTCTCCCCAGCGCCATCTGAGCCATCCGTCTGCCCAGTGCCGTCTGCCCATTGCCGTCTGAGCCATCCGTCTGTCCCGAGCCATTAGAGCCGCCCGTCTGTCCCGAGCCGTCAGAGCCGTTAGTCAGTCAGGAGCCGCTAGGGCCATTCGTCAGTCAGGATCTGCCAGAGCCGCCAACCAGACAGGATCTGCCAGAGCCGCCAACCAGACAGGATCTGCCAGAGCCGCCAACCAGACAGGATCTGCCAGAGCCGCCAACCAGACAGGATCTGCCAGAGCCGCCAACCAGACAGGATCTGCCAGAGCCGCCAACCAGACAGGATCTGCCAGAGCCGCCAACCAGACAGGATCTGCCAGAGCCGCCAGCCAGACAGGATCTGCCAGAGCCGCCAGCCAGACAGGATCTGCCAGAGCCGCCAGCCAGACAGGATCTGCCAGAGCCGCCAGCCAGACAGGATCTGCCAGAGCCGTCAGCCAGCCATGAGCGTCCAGAGCCGTCAGCCAGCCATGAGCGTCCAGAGCCGTCAGCCAGCCATGAGCGTCCAGAGCCGTCAGCCAGCCATGAGCGTCCAGAGCTGTCAGCCAGCCATGAGCGTCCAGAGCCGTCAGCCAGCCATGAGCGTCCAGAGCCGTCAGCCAGCCATGAGCGTCCAGAGCCGTCAGCCAGCCATGAGCGTCCAGAGCCGTCAGCCAGCCATGAGCGTCCAGAGCCGTCAGCCAGTCATGAGCTGCCCCTCAGCCCAGTGCGGCCATTTATTCAGAACTGCCCCTCAGTCCAGAGCTGTCTCTCTGTCCGGAGCTGCCACTCTATCCTGAGCTACCTCTCTATCCTGACCTACCTCTCTGTCTTGAGCTATCTCTCTATCCCGGTGCTGCCCCTTGTCCCGGTGCTGCCTCTTATCGTAAGGTTACCATTAAAATTAAGTGGGTGTATTATGAGGGTGGTCATTCTAAGGGGGAGACGTAAGCTGGGATTGACTATGGTGGGGTGGGGACCTCGCCCAGAGCCTGAGCCACCACCGTGGTCAGACGCCCACCCAGACCCTCCCCTAGACCTTTGGTGGTGCGTTCGGAGTACGCACCTTGAGGGGGGGGGGGGGGTTATGTCACGTTCCTGACCGGTTTTCTGTTATTTTGTATGTGTTTGACGGTCAGGGCGTGAGTTTGGGTGGGTAGTCTATGTTATGTGTTTCTATGTTTGTTTAAGGGTGACCTGATATGGCTCTCAATTAGAGGCAGGTGGTTTTCATTTCCTCTGATTGAGAGTCATATTAAGGTAGGTGTTTTCACATTGTTTGTTGTGGGTGGTTGTCTCCTGTGTCTGTGTACGTTGCGCCACACGGGACTGTTTTCGGTTTGTTTGTTCGTTTGTTCGGTTTATGTAGTCTGTTCCTGTTTCATGCATTCTTCGTTATATGTAAGTTCTTATGTTCAGGTGTGTCTACGTCGTTTGTTGTTTTGTAGTTTGTTAAAGTGTTTTCGTGTTTTTTCGTCTTGTTCAATAAATCAGTATGTCATATTCCAACGCTTCATTTTGGTTCAATCCCTGCTCCTCCTTTTCGGATGAAGAGGAGGAGGAAAGCCGTTACAGAACCACCCACTCAGCCAGACAAAAGGATACTCCAACAGCTTCCAACTTCCATTTCTTAATTTGACATTTTTCTTATAAAGAAAACTCCCTGAAAGTCCTTGGACGAGCTCCCGGCTCATAGCATCATCCTGTCTATTGTAAACAGGAACTAGTTCATCTCATATCCTGCGACCCCTGAATTCTGTTTCCCATTTGTGTCAATGTGGCCAGCTCTGTTGAGAAGCTGGCTGTTGAATAATTGATTGGTCCATGTATATGCAAAAGTATGGAGCATCTCAGGAGGTGTGTTGGGGAGCAGCTTAGCAACGCAGAGCTGTGGTCAGTTGCCAGGCAGCCGTTGTGGAGGCGTGCTATGTGTGTCTCTGGTGTTTCTGTGTGTGTGTGTGAGAAGAGGAGTGTTTATGTGTGTATGTGTGTGCATACGTGTGTCCATCTGTGCGTGTTTATGTTAAAACATTTTACTCACGTTGGCACTCCATGCAGCAGGCACCCTTCACGTAGGCAGGCGTGGTGTCCGCTGGGCACTGAGGGGGAGGGCAGGAGATAGTCTCACACTGCACCGTGCCGTTCTGTAGGAAAGAGAAAAGACAGGAAGTCACTCAAACTGACAGGCAACAGAATTAAACGTATCTTAAATAAGAGGTCAGGGGAGTATTCAGTCTTAAGAATGAAATAAGTATGAGATGCATACTGTATCTCTACCTCTGTAGCTCACCCCATTCCTCTCAGATAATTCAACTTTGCTCAAAAGGAACATGTACAGTGGTTCCTCAATTAAATGTTGAGCTTATGCCTGGTTAAATAAAAAAAATATGCCATGACTATTTGTGGTAGATGGTGGCAGATTGTGGTAAATTGCATCATTCTGTCATGGCACCACACTATCACAAGGGGGAGTTAGAACACTGATCTATCGGTAGTCGGAACTTTCGTACAAATTGACTATCTTCTCGTAAATGAATGGAGGTGTGAATGTTTCAGTCCAAGAGTCTCTCTTGTCTGCCGCTAGTCCTGCATCAAGCAACCCCCAAAAAATGGCTTGCTGGTGGTCCCGGAGTTCAACATTTGGATAATAAAACTTTTTTTTTTATTCGGTCCTCCTTTTCCTGTAGTACACAATCATCTCCTTAGTCTTGATCATGTTGAGGGAGAGGTTGTTGTCCTTGCACCACACTGTCAGGTCTCTAACCTCCACTCTATAGGCTGTCTCGTTGTTGTCGGTGGTCAGGCTTACCACTATTGTGTCATCGGCAAACTTAATGATGGTGTTGGAGTCGTGCCTGGCCGTGCAGCCATGAGTGAACAGGGACTACAGGAGGGGACTGAACACGTATCCCTGAGGGGCGGATGTGTTGTTACCTACCCTTACCACCTGGTGGCGGCCCGTCATGAAGTCCAGGATTCAGGTGCAGAGGGAGGTGTTTAGTCCCAGGGTCTTAGGTTAGTGATGAGCTTTGAGTGCCCTATACTGTTGGACGCTGAGCTGTAGTCAATAAATAACATTCTCACATAAGTGTTCCTTTTGTCCAGGTGGGAAAGGGCAGTGTGGAGTGCAATATAAAGGATTTCTTATAAGCTTCCGGTTTAGAGTCTCACTCCTTGAAAGCGGCAGCTCTACCCTTTAGTTCAGTGCGGATGTTGCCTGTAATTCATGGCTTTTGGTTGGGATCTGTACGTACAGTCACTGTACGTACATGAAGCCATTGACTGATGTGGTGTACTCCTCAATGCCATCGGAAGAATCCCAGGACATATTCCAGCCTGTGCTAGCAAAACAGTCCTGTAGCTTAGCATCTGCTTCATCTGACCACTTTTTAACTGACCGAGTCACTGGTGAGTCCTGCTATAATTTTTGCTTGTAAGCAGGAATCAGGATGATAGAATTATGGTCAGATATGCCAAATGGAGGGCGAGTGAGAGCTTTGTACGTGTCTCTGTGTGTGGAGTAAAGGTGGTCTAGAGATTTTATCCCTCTAGTTGCAAATTTAACATTCTGGTAGAAATTAGGTCAAACGGATTTAAGTTTCCCTGCATTAAAGTGCCCGGCCACAAGGAGCGCCGCCTCTGGATGAGGGTTTCACTGTTTGTTTATGGCCATATACAATTCATTGAGTGCGGTCTTAGTGCAAGCATCGGTTTGTGGTGGTAAACAGACAGCTACGAAGAATATAGATGAAAACTCTCTAGGTAGGTAGTGTGGTCTACAGCTTCTCATGAGACACTCCACCTCAGGTGAGCAAAACCTCGAGACTTCCTTAGATATCGTGCACCAGCTGTTGTTTACAAATATACATAGACCGTCATCCCTTGTCTTACAAGAGGCTGCTGTTCTATCCTGCCGATACAGTGTACTGTGTACAGTGCCTTGCAAAAGTATTCACCCCCCTTGGCATTTTTCCTATTTTGTTGCATTACAACCTGCAATTTAAATGGATTTCATTTGGATTTCTTGGAATGGACATAAACAAAATAGTCCAAATTGGTGAAGTGAAATGAAAAAATGTTTTTAAAAAATCTAAAAATATAAAAAACTGAAAAATGGTGCTTGCATAAGTATTCACCCCCTTTGCTATGAAGCCCCTAAATAAGATCTGGGGCAACCCATTACCCTCAGAAGTCACATAATTAATTAAGGAAAGTCCACCTGTGTGCAATCTAAGTGTCACATGATCTGTCACATGATCTCAGTATATATACAGTATATACACCTGTTCTGAAAGGCCCCAGAGTCTGCAACACCAAGCAAGGGGCACCACCAAGCAAGCGGCACCATGAAGAACTAGGAGCTCTTCAAACAGGTCAGGGACAAAGTTGTGGAGAAGTACAGATCAGTTTTGGGTTATAAAAAAATACCCGAAACTTTGAACATGCCACAGAGCACCATTAAATCCATTAATATAAATTTGAAAGAATATGGCACCACAACAAACCTGCCAAAAGAGGGCCGCTCACCAAAACTCACGGACCAGGCAATCATTAATCAGAGAGGCAACAAAGAGACTAAAGATAACCCTGAAGGAGCTGCAAAGCTCCACAGCGGAGATTGGAGTATCTGTCCATAGGACCACTTTAAGACGTACACTCCACAGACATGGGCTTTACGTAAAAGAGTGGCCATAAAAAGCCATTGCTTAAAGAAACAAATAAGCAAACATGTTTGGTGTTCGCCAAAAGGCATGTGGGAGACTCCCCAAACATATGGAAGAAGGTCAGATGAGACTAAAATGTAGCTTTTTGGCCATCAAGGAAAACACTATGTCTGGCGCAAACCCAACACCTCTCATAACCTCGAGAACACCATCCCCACAGTGAAGCATGGTGGTGGCAGCATCATGCCGTGGGGATGTTTTTCATCGGCAGGGACTGGGAAACTGGTCAGAATTGAAGGGATGATGGATGGCGCTAAATACAGGGAAATTCTTGAGGGAAACCTGTTCCAGTCTTCCAGAGATTTGAGACTAGGACGGAGGTTCACCTTCCAGCAGGACAATGACCCTAAGCATACTGCTATAGCAACACTCAAGTGATTTAAGGGGAAACATTTAAATATCTTGGCATGGCCTAGTCAAAGCCCAGACCTCAATCCAATTGAGAATCTGTGGTTTGACTTAAAGATTGCTGTACACCAGCGGAACCCATCCAACTTGAAGGAGCTGGAGCAATTTTGCATTCAAGAATGGGCAAAAATCCCAGTGGCTAGATGTGCCAAGCTTTTAGAGTCATACCCCAAGAGACTTGCAGCTGTAATTGCTGCAAAAGGTGGCTATACAAAGTATTGACTTTGGGGGGGTGAATAGTTATGCACACTCAAGTTCTATTTTTTGTCTTACTTCTTGTTTATTTCACAATAAAAAACATTTTGCATCTTCAAAGTGGTAGGCATGTTGTGTAAATCAAATGATGCATACCCCCCAAAAATCTATTTTAACTCCAAGTAGTAAGGCAACAAAATAGGAAAAATGCCATGGGGGTAAATACTTCCGCAAGGCACTGTATAACCGCCAACTGTATGTTATTCATTTCGTCCATCTGAAGGTGACCCTTTATCCTTTGGATCCACACAATTACCAGGTGGACAGTAGGCCTCTTGAAGCGATAGAGGAAATCAACAAGATCCACAAGTATTCTTTCACAATAGCTGGTCTTATGTCATCTGTATTTTTGAGCTGCTCTGCCCTACTCCGTGGTGGATAACATCCACTTTTCATTTATGTAATGGGCTGTAGGGCACAAGTATCCTATTTTTCTAAAATTGTCATTCCACATGTCAAGTGTATTTATTTAACATTTATTTACCAAAGTTCTCTCAACTCCAGGACCACCCACCAGCTGATTTTGTTAAGCCTGATGCAGGACTCTAGTGCGATAGGAGAAAGACTGACTGAAACATTTACACCTCCATTCATTTACAAATGGTTAGTCTAATAGCTCGGCTAGGTGGGAAAAATACCTAAATTTGTGCCACAGTTTAGACTACCGACAGATACTGTGGTCAGTCATAGTTGAGACCTAATGTGAAGTGTATCCTAATGGCCAAAAAAGGGCAAACTTGCAATGTATTTGATGTTTAAGTACGCCAAAGTACTCAATATCACAGACCAGATTTAGCCTTACGAAAAATACATCAATCCCTACAAATATATATATTTATTACAATCCACATAGTACTTAAAACAAAATAACCTGTAGCGAGAGGAGAGACTGCATGCTATAGACAATCAGAAAGAATGTCTTTAACCTTAATATAACTTATTTTGAACAGAAGCCAGAAATGAGTGAGTCACTCAGCCCTATTCATTTAACTAGGCAAGTCCATTAAGAACAAATTCGTATTTTCAATGACATCCTAGGAACAGTGGGTTAACTGTCTTGTTCAGGGGCAGAACAACAGATTTTTACCTTGTCAGCTCGGGGATTCAATCTTCCAACCTTTCAGTTACTAGTCCAACGCTCTAACCACTAGACTACCTTCCGCTGTTCCTGCTTCTCTTGCCTATGTGAGTGTTTGCTTAAGATCCTACTGATTCTGTAATCGCCAAGCCTCATGCAACCGCAAAATATTGGATATAGCAATTTCACAAATCTGGCAGTTTTTAAACTTTGCTATGCTGTATTAAAGGATTTACATTTTTTTCACATTAGAACATACTCTGGTATTACTTTTACTTTATTTATTATTGTTTACACTGTTCCAAGCTGAGAGATAATTTATATTGTAATCTAACGGAACCTGTTTGTCATGCAAAAGTATCTCTGGCACTTTTGACAATGATTTTACATGAGGCCTAATTCACATGATATGCCTCAAATACTTATATCCACTAGAGTAGGCATAAATAATAACATTTTTCCTTTAGATTATTTAAATGTACCTATATCATGTTTTTTTTAAAGTTATCCCTTTGGAGCACATGCAAAAGGGATTTGGACTTGTTCAACGAGAGTGACAAAATGTATTACAATTGAATTTGAATGAACTGAATGATGAGGATGAAGAAGAAGAGTGATTGAATTTAGAACAATAGTGTAAAAATTGCTCTTCCTCTGTCCATGAGAACACTTAAAATATACTTTTTTTTGTTCCTACTTTGTCAGAAGAAGCTGTAACTGGACCGTAGCTTATTACTTACTAAAACTGTTGTTACACTATAAGGTTTTTATTGTAAGAGAAACAAAAATGGTCTGTTATATTCCATTATATTCTTAAGATGTATGTGTTGACTGAATATACGCAAGTTAAAAACTGTTGTTACACTATAAGGTTTTTATTGTAAGAGAAACAAAAATGGTCTGTTATATTGAATTATATTCTTAAAATATATGTGTTGACTGAATATATGCAAGTTAATGGCAAAGCCATAAAGCTCCGCTACTAAGCGTAGATAAAAAATAATTAAAAAAAGGTTTCACATATTTTGAAGACCTGAGCTATTTAATGTAGGTATTTTATTTATTACATTTACACATTTACTTGTAGAATGTTACCGATAACAACAATAATAATCTGGTGGCATTGGTAGAGAGACAGGCGGAGAATGGAGTGAAAGTGCACTGTACTGTAAGTATGCAACAACGCTGTGGTCCAAGTGTGGTTCAGCAGCCTTTCCAATAAATTGGAATAGAAAAGAAGCCATTCACCCTTGATGGGCTATCAGCAGGACAATAGACTCTTGCCGAGTTTAGGGACTTTAAATGTATTAATGGATGTTTGCGAGATACGTTACTTCACCCATCTCTTTGTATAGCCCACCACATGCATTGTTTTCCATTCAGATCTGGATGGATCCATAACGAATTACTATGGGAATAAATATCACTGAATGACAAAAATATTGGAACAAAGTAGGCTATTAGAATTGAAGGCAACAAATTGTTGCTTAATGAAACACCCAAAGTCATCCAATTGTGATAATAGGATTTGAAGCAATACCCTACCAGCATGTGGTCAACTATTTCAGCACCGTTTCGTGCTGCTTTGAGAGGACTGGTCTTGATAAATCCGTTTTTTATTTTCACTGAATCTCCATGTGGGTATTGGTTAGCCTACAATTAGGGTGTGGAAATATTAGGATTATTTTGCTCTTCACTTGCAGTCGCTTAGTAGCTTAGGTCTACTCCCGACCGGTCACATTGTACAGAGCCATATCTTCCTAACGGAAACTCTGAGGCCTACATAGGCTACCGTAAATTGCATTTGAGTTTTTCTTGGAATAGAAACACCATGATATTAATCAATTTAATTAAGCAACATTTCTAACAGTATAAACAGCACAACAAATACATGAATAATTTACAAACAAATTATAATCAATCCCATATAGTCTGTTAATTAACAAAAACGGTTTTAACGTCTCTAGTACAACCAATATTAAAAACAGTCAAATGCATTTGTGAATTCAATTGCTTTAGCCGACGTGTTGCGGTTTATTCATTGTTTAATTATTCAAGGCACCCTTTGTTATTTCGTTTTAGAACTAAAATGCTGTATTTAAAGACATGGATGACTTGTATGTGTCACGACTTCCGCCGAAGTCGGTCCCTCTCCTTATTTGGGCGGCGTTCGGCGGTCAACGTCACCGGCCTTCTAGCCATAACCGATCCACTTTTCATTTTCCATTTGTTTTGTCTTTGTTTTACACACCTGGTTTCAATTCCCCAATTACATGTTCATTATTTAACCCTCTGTTTTCCCCATGGTTTTTGTGCGTGATTGTTTTATGTATGTTCGGTCCGTTATTGTGTCCTCGGTATTTACGACATGTTATTTGAATATTTGAGTAAAGTTACTTGTGTTACTCGTCTCTGCTGTCCTGCGCCTGACTCCTCTGCACCAGCTACATCCAGACCATTACAGTATGCTGTGTGATGACACACACAAATGAATGATTGATTGATTGATATACTTTATATTGAAGTAGGCCTGTATGCCAATAAGTAAGTTACGCTAAAATAGCTACAGTAAACAGGACACTAGGTCTACAGCTCCATGTCATTTCAATAACTTAACATCTCAAAGATGTCCTCTGGTGGTCAAACTAAAATTAACTAGCATTAATGGAGACAATGGCTGAGAGTAAAATACGATGGTGTCATGCACTCCAACGTGCCATACCATTCTGCAGCACCCTTCAAGCTGTGCTGCAGTATGATGCAACTTTTGAAGGAAGAACCACTCTATGTGACTGATCCACCATAATTGATAACATCTTAATGCCGTGACCTTTGAGTTTCAAAGGTCGCCGCTAATTGCCACACATAAGGTAACGAACACGCCTATCTAATGGCATAATTGCAGTCTGCATCAGGGAAGTGACACGTCGATGAGCACCGATGATTCATTCGACGAACGGGGCGGAACGAATCGCAGACGATAATTATCATCTGTCTTGAGTAATTAGGTGCAATGTAGTGAGAGATGTGATTTACTCACATTATACCAATGTAATGTACTGAGAAATATGTGATCTCCTCAGTTTCTCGGCTGCAGGTGCTAAGCCACAGATCCACCCCATTGGCTCATTTCAGGAGTCCAGTGGCATAGAGAGTAATGCATGTCCTATAGCTGGGAGAGTGACAGAGGTGAAATCTCTTTTGATGTGGTAAATAACCACAGCACTCTCATAAGTATTTACGCTCCTTTGACATACTTGGTGAAGAGGAAAGTAGACCCTTGAGAGGGTCTGTCCAGGACTTCTGAAGCCCACAAGGATAGTAAAACCAAATGCACGCACACAGACACATGCGTGCACACACATACACACACCAGTTATATACAATGAGTGTACAAAACATTAAGAACACCTTCCTAATATTGAGTGCACCCCTGCCCCTTTTGCCCTCCGAACAGCCTCAATTTATTGGGGCAGGGACTTTACAACGTGGTAAAAGCGTTCCACAGGGATACTGACCCATGTTCACTTCCCACAGATGTGTCAAGTTGGCTGGATGTCTTTTGGTTGGTGAACCATTCTTGATACACACGGGAAACTTTTGACTTGCCCATTTACCCTCTGAATGGCACACATACACAATCCATGTCTCTGTTGTCTAAAGGCTTAAAAATCCTTCTTTAACCGGTCTCCTTCCCTTCATCTACACTGATTGAAGTGGATTTAACAAGTGACATCAATAATCCAAGCTTTCACCTGGACTCCCCTGGTCAGTCTATTTCATGGAAAGAGCAGTTGTTCATATTATTTTGTACAGTCATAGTACACACACACACACACACACACACACACACACACACACACACACACACACTGATATAGCCCACCGTGCATGTGCAGTTCCTGCAGCCATCTGTCAATGATTCGTCCTCTCTGTAGACGACCCCCTTGACGCTGCAGGTCCTCTCACAGTAGCATCCATCCAGACCATTCATCATCTCCTCTGCTCTGGACAGCTGGCCAAGCCAGGCCCAGATACAAAGGGAGGGAGGGGGATGGAGGGAGGGAGAGGGTCTCAGATCGGTGCATATAATCCATCTATATCAGTGGTCACCAACCTGTTGATCTCCAAGCCATTCGTAGTCGATCACCAAACATTTCTGTAAAAACCCCAAAAAGCCTTGCGTTCCTATGTTTTTTTATTTGTTTTGTGCTGTTGGCTGGAGGTGCACTTGATTCAGCAGCCCTAGCCCCGGAAAGGCAAAGTGTTCCCATTTTTAACCATTTCATGTGTCTGGCCCAGAGAAGATCAAGTGAACCTATAGGCTTACCGCTGGCCAATCAGATAGCTCAGACCACTGTGTCTGCACAATTTCCTTGAGCCATAGACTGTAAAAAATAAATCTCGAATGCACAGCAAAACTTAAAACCATGACTAGAGAGACTCAACACATACAGCAAAACTTAAAACCATGACTAGAGAGAGACTCAACACATACAGCAAAACTTAAAACCATGACTAGAGAGAGACTCAACACATACAGCAAAACTTAAAACCATGACTAGAGAGAGACTCAACACATACAGCAAAACTTAAAACCATGACTAGAGAGAGACTCAACACATACAGCAAACGGCTGCTGTTTTTAAAAGTATGTTCATGTTTAAATTGTTATTCAGCACTATCTACACTTTGTTCAACCCTTTTATAAGCCATAAAATGCACGTTCTCCCTACTTCCACTCACAATACAACCAGCACTGCAAAGAATGAGTATAGCAAATTATTTCCGATAAGCTTGCGTTGTTATTATAATTATTATGCTCTCTCAGCTGTGCTTCATAAGTAATACAACAAATGATCTATTACCAGAGTGATCATACACCTACATTTTGTAAATATAATTTCAAAATGGTCTGAGAAGAACAGCAATGGCAAGGCAATTCAAGATTAGCCAATATGCAATGAGAATGTATTGGGCCTATAGCCTACTGCACAAACGTCATTGCTACTGTTTTTGATTGGTTAATGTTGCATAGGCTTACATTTTCTAGGTCATGTAAAAAAAAATCTGAGCAGGAGATCTCAGCTTGCATTTTGACTCAGAAAGCGATCATGACTCAGAAAAGGTTGGTGACCACTGATCTATATACACATAAAATGCATTCTACTACAAGCCTTGCTAGAGTCAACCATGCACTAAAGGAGATCTACAGTGTATGACATCATCAAAGTAGATTCATATACATTGCCTTTGGAAAGTATTCAGATCCCTTAACTTTTTCCACATTTTGTTAGGTTACAGCCTTGTTCTAAAACTGAAACATCCCAAAAATGTATCAATCTACACACAATACCCCATAATGACAAAGCAAAAACAGGTTTTCAGAAATGTTTGCTAATTTATTTAAAATACCAAACTGAAATATCACATTTACATAAGTATTCAGACCCTTTACTCAGTACTTTGTTGAAGCACCTTTGGCAGCGATTACAGCCTCGATTCTTCTTGGGTATGACGCTACAAGCTTGGCACACCTGTACTTGGGGAGTTTCTCCCATTTTTCTCTGCAGATTCTCTCAAGCTCTGCCAGGTTGGATGGGAGAGTTGCTGCACAGCTATTTTCAGGGTCTCTCCAGAGATGTTCCTTCAGGTTCAAGTCCGGGCTCTGAAGTCCAGGCTCTGGCTGGGCCACTCAAGGACATTCAAAGACTTGTCCCAAAGCCACTCCTGTGTCGTCTTGGCTGTGTGCTTAGGGTTGTTGACCTGTTAGAACGTGGACATTCACCCCAGTCTGAGGTCCTGAGTGCTCTGGAGCAGGTTTTCATTAAGGATCTCTGCGCTGTTCATCTTTGCCTCGATCCTGACTAATCTCCCAGTCACTGCTGCTGAAAAACATCCCTACAGCATGATGCTGCCACCACCATGCTTCACCGTAGGGATGGTGGCAGGTTTCCTCCAGACGTGACGCTTGGCATTCAGGCCAAACAGTTCAATGTTAGTTTCATCAGACCAGTCAATCTTGTTTCTCATGGTCTGAGTCTTTAGGTGCCTTTTGGCAAACTCCAAGCGGGCTGTCATGTGCCTCTTACTGAGGAGTGGCTTCCGTCTGGTCACTCTACCATAAATGCCTGATTGGTGGAGTGCTGCAGAGATGGTTGTCCTTCTGGAAGATTCTCCCATCTCCACAGAGAAACTCTAATGCTCTGTCAGACTTACCATCGGGTTCTTGGTTACCTCCCTGACCAAGGCTCTTCTTCCCCGATTGCTCAGTTTGGCCGGGCGGCCAGCTCTATGAAGAGTCTTGGAGTTCCAAACTTCTTCCATTGAAGAACGATGGAGGTCACTGTGTTCTTGGGGACCTTCAATGCTTGAGAAATGTTTTGGTACCCTTCCCCAGATCTGTGCCTCGACACAATCCTGTCTCGGGAGCTCTACGGACAATTCTTGGTTTTTGCTCTGACATGCACTGTCAACTGTGAGACCTTGTATAGACAGGTGTGTGCCTTTCCAAATCATGTCCAATCAATTGAATTTACCACAGGAGGACTCCAATCAAGTTGAAGAAACATTTCAAGGATGATCAATGGTAAACATTTTGAGTCTTGTACCAAAGGGTCTGAATACTTATGTAAATAAGGTATTTCTGTTTCTAAAGACGTGTTTTCGCTTTGTCATTATGGGGTATTGCTTGTACATTGCTGAGGATTATTATAATTTTTTTAATCCATTTTAGAATAAGGCTGTAACATATCAAAATATCAAATACTTTCCAAAGGCACTGTAGGTAGACCATAGATGCCCTTTGATGGTGAATGAAACTTGTTGAAACAGAAATGAATAACCTGAGGTATCAGCCTTGACAACAAAGGTTTATGATCAGGATACATTACAGTACCTTGCTGGATGTTTTGGCTAAGATATCCTGCAGTTCCATGATCTTCTGCACCAGTCCGTGGAAGTCATTGCAGGTTGGGCAAGCTAGAAAAGAACAGACCACAGAGACAACATGTTTACACATAACTTTGTTACAGATGAATAACATTTTAATATGACTGCACCAATAAGTAGTGGAATGGTATCAAACAGATGGTTTCCAGGTGTTTGATACCATTCCATTTGCTCCGTTCCGGCCATTATTATGAGCTGTTCTCTCCTCAGCATCCTCCTACAATGTGGACTTACTCCGGTTGAGATCTGGGCACTGGGAGATGAATCCCTGAGGCATGACTAATATCTGAACGTCCTGCATTACACCCTGCAGACACACATAGAAAAAAACACTGGCTTAGTTACAGCCAGCACAGAGCGTACTGTCTCATCTGACTAAATGTGTCCTACTTGATCACAGATAGCACCCCTAAATGAGAGGATAGCCGTCATCACAGTGCAGTGGACGGTGTTATAGAAAGAGAAGCTAGGACAACTACATGTGCAATAGGTAGAAAATAGATAAGAGAGATGGTCTAATATTCTTAGCACACACACACACACACACCTCAAGTCACGCACAAAGCCCAATAAATACTGTGCTATAAGTAAACAACTGTATTACATATCTAGTGAAGATTACTGTTACTGGAAATGTATGTTTCGATAGCAGGGAGGGAGTCTGACAAGTTTATTCTGAGCTAATGTGTTCTCTGGACTGGTACAGCCTGATGTCCGTTGAGGTAATTGGACTGAAATGGGATGTAAAGTGAACCAATAATGAATGTATTCGCAATTTCTGTTTTCTCCTGATTCCCTTTGATAAGCATAGCTATGAGATACACATTAAATTTGATTCATAGGTATCCTCATTGTATAGCATATCATCGTGTGGTCGAAGCACACATCCAGACACTCAGTAACCATGGACACCTGGCCCATCTCATTCCTTGAGTGCATGTACTTCTCTTACAGAAGTGGAGCCACGCAACTTATGAGAATTTTTTTAATTGTCTTGCCACTTTAATTTACTGGCCACGAATTAAAATCCAAAGAAACCAATTAGCTGATTTCTCATGGCAACATCATGCGAGATGGAAGCAGGCATGAGTCATGTTTTGTTAAACATGTTTCCATCTCCCGGTAATTTAGACCAACTCAGTGGAAGGCTGAAAAACCATTAGACTAGGGACGATAATGCATGTATGTATCACTGATGAATGTGTGCATTTAGTGTGAAAGGTTATTGAGTGTATGATTACTAACTAGCTCCTTTCCAGATGTAGACTACAGCTGTAAACCACACACAGTGACTTTTAATGAAAGATGAAGATCTAAATGCAACTAAATTGGTAATCAATTGTGAATGAATCATCTTATGGACTTCTCCTTCACACACATCATGGTATATTATACATGTAGGATGCTATAATATCGAACTGCTGAATGGGTATCATCACATCTCTGTGATAAAAGTGTTTGCCACTATACTGCTGGGGATGCAATTTTTGCTTCCTTTAAACCCCCATCCAAACCGAGAGAAAGAATGTCTGATCGTTAATGAAGGAGTTTTCCTTTAGATGAGATGTGGCTTTCCTTTCCCAGCACTAATCAGGGCTTCAGAGGCACAAAAGGGGGAGGTGTGGTGGGCACACGTCAAGATTAGTGGGTGACCTCCAAGTCTTCTTTCATCTGCCAATTAACGCAGAGGAAATGCAACAGCCAGGAGCGTCACATAAAATTATACACACGCAGTTCAACACACAGACACACATACACGTTCTGCCCGACAGCAAACAAAAAGTAGTACCAGTGTGGTTAAAATAGGTAAAACCCGACATTAAAGCTGACATTATACTCTAAGTTATCAATATGGGAAGGATGTTCCCATGTGGATTAAACCGCTGTGAGGGGTGATACATGTCTTCATGTCTGATAAACAATGGACCATCTTTAATGAGCACGGTCCAGAGAGTTTAATGATTTCTCCCAAATCAGTGTTAGTGGGATAATTACGGTAGCAATGCATAGAGCAGCAGACTAGGGGGGAAACAATTTATGGGACACAATTGTAAATGTATTCTTAGCAGTGAGGGAGAGAAAGGAGAAAGAATGCACAAATTACATTGACAGTCTTGAGAAAATGCGAGCAATTAAATTCCCAGCCATAATAAATAAAACAATTCCAGGGCTAAACAACCGAGGATGGGAAGGGGGGTGCGGGGTACGTACCAGGGTGGCATGTGGGAAAACAACGTCCATGAGCCAACGCGCTTAATTTCCTCTTCAATTATTTGAATAATTTATTATGCAGCATCAGCACCGTTTATGCCACACCGTCAAACCTAAGCCACCATGAAGTGTCTTCAGCTTTACAAAACATGTCATATTTACCTTGAAAAAGCCATGGGCGCTGCTCCGCTGCCCTAACCAGAAGGTTGTGTCCTCAGGGATGTCCATGAATGGGATCTCCACCACCCTCTCATAGATCCTACAGAGACAGAAAGACAGGAACGAGCCAGCAAAACATGATTACTGCTCATCATAAAACATACTGTATTGGCCAACCACACCACACCTTCTAATACTACAACCACTAAAGCTTGTAACAGTAATAATATGTGACCCGTTTCAGGAATCTAGGCGTATGTCACAAGTCATGACTTCAGAGGAGAGCCAATCTTTTTTTTCTTAAAATAAATAAATCAAAATGTGTTTTTTGGTAGAAATGCCTTCAGGAACATGTGAACTTTCATGTGCCTTAATAAGAAACGTATATGCCATCTGTAAATACGAATAAAACTTTACAGTTATGAGCCTTGTTGGTTAAGACACAGAAAAAGTCAGCAACCTTTCCACTAGCCATGATTGGCTGAGATAATGAGTGGGCTAGACATGCCGAAAGAGGAGTTCGGATTGGTCTGCCATATAGAGGGCTTCTGTCTATTTGAGCTGGTCAGTCTGTGTTGGTAATCCTGTTGAATGAGCCTTTTTTTAAATGTATTGTGTAGTGGAGCTGCGTAAGTGTTGCTCACCACTTTCTGGAGGATCGAGTTTTGAAATCAGTGGAATTGGAATATGATAGCTAAAGAGATGGAGAAAACACCGGATTACATCTTCAAACTAAGGGCAACCGTGGTATGGCATCCGTGACAGGGAGACGCATCCATCATGCATGATGATGTATACGGGTAAGATAGTCTAGCTAGCTACATTTTCAGATATGACAAGTTTCTGATTTTGTCAGAAAGTGTTTTCATTTCAAGCTAAAGTATACTGTTAGCTAGCTAGCTAACATTAGCTGGCTGGCTCCCTAGCTAACGTTACGTGTATGACGTTATTATTCGTATCCCAGAGTCGTTTGCTTTGCTAGTTAGAGCCTAATGTTAGCTAGTTAACATTGAACCTGGTTGGTTAGCTCCCAGCAGATTCATGCAGGGTACTAGCGATATGATTTGGCACGATGTTCATTGTTGTTTAACTAGCTAACGTTAGCTGGCTGGCTCGTTAGCTAACGTTACGTGACGTGTGTGATCTTATACGTTGTTTACCTAGCTAGCTAGCTACATGTCTTAAGCTAAAGTGTAAAACACCCATTGAATATGGCCGGTGTCAGTAAACGTCGGCAAAAAAAGATTCATGAAATTGTTCCCAGCAGAGCTGGTTAGGCTGTTTTCATGCTATCCAGAGGTAAACAAATCATCCAGAGCGTCAAGTGTGCGCTTTGAACGCTCCGAAAGCGAAACGAGGTGGGTGGGGCTCAAGCTTAAGAGGGTGTGAACGATGCTGAATGGGTGTAGACAAAGAAGAGCTCTTCACTAGACACCAAAACATTCAGAAAACATTCTCAAAAGTGAGTTTACAAGTTTATCAACTTTCAAAGCATAATTACTTTCCCATTGTTCCTCAGAAATGCAGTGTATGATATACCATTTTGTAGCTCTGAGTCTCTACTTTTATCCAATATAAAAAAAAACACAATTTCAAATTTTGCTACATAAGACAAAATCCAGGTGGTGAGTCATTAAATTGATTGGTAATAATGCCTCTAACACTAAAATACACCCTCTTCAGTCATCCTATTCCCTACTTATTATAGGTTGTTTATACTGGGAATAATACTGGATTAAATTAAACATGTTTATATCTCAGTACGTTTAGCCTACCTGTTGCAGTCAACGTGCAGTATGATGTGGGAGGCGCTGACAGCCACAGAAACCTTGTGCCACTGTCCGTCTGCCAGGCTGTAGGGAAACACCTCGGTGTGGGCCTTCTGACCCTTGGTGCGGTAGTGGAGACGCACCTCATTGCGCTGCCCACTGCTCTCCAACTCCAGGAACCTGAAGGGACGAGCAGACAGAATATGGATGGAGAAGAATTGATATGGACACAAGTTTGTCTAAAGTGGATCCTGAAAGAATGAACAGATGGAATATGGAGAGAGAAAATGCTACACACATACACTACATGGCTAAAAGTATGTGGACAACTGTTCGTCGAACATCTCATTCCAAAATCATGGGCTTTAATATGGAGTTGGTCCCCCCTTTGCTGATATAACAGCCTCCACTCTTCTGGGAAGGTTTTCTACTAGAAAATGTTTACGCACTACGTGCTTCAGCACTCACCGGTCCCCTTCTGTGAGCTTGTGTGGCCTACCTATTCACGTCTGAGCAGTTGTTGTTCCTAGACATTTCCACTTCACAATAAAGGCACTTACAGTTGACCGGGGCAGCTCTAGCAGGGCAGAAATTTGACGAACTGACTTGTTGGAAAGTTGGCATCCTATGACGGTGCCACGTTGAAAGTCACTGAGCTCTTCAGTACAGGCCATTCTACTGCCAATGTTCGTCTATGCCGATTGCATGTCTGTGTGCTCGATATTATACACCTGTCAGTAACGGCTGTGGCTGAAGTAGCCGAATCCACCAATTTGAAGGGGTGTCCACATACTTTTTGCACGTGCACACCCACACTACCCAATTCAACCACAACATCACTAACAGGTAAAAAGGCAGTAAAATTGAGGACAGACCACACCCATAACTCTACAGATAGCTGAACATTTCCTGTTCATTCCCTGAATCAGAATACTTCCAGTAAAGTGTATTGTGCACCACACTCACCCCATGGTAAATTATAAGTGCTTCACCCTGTTTCAAAGAATCATGACACATTCCTCTGTAGATCTGCAAACCCTTTCAAGATCCAATCACTTGAAGTGCAAGCTTAATGCTACTCAACGGCTGTCAAGGACAGCTTCAGTGAGACAACACTAATGCATATGTGTAATGTGAGTGAGAGGAGTAAACTCATTGGTACATTGGTATTCCAGGAAACCCCTGCCTTCCTTCTGTCTAGTCCGTTGAGATTCCCCATATGAAGTAGCGACACTAATGGAAAGAGCTGACAGAGTTGCCAATACAGATTCATCAGCTCTGGCTTTAAAGACTTCTACTCACTTCAAAGCATTATTCAAAAGAAAAACAGCCATTTAGGAGAACTGTAGCGGTGGAGTGGATTTATCTACAAACCGAATCTAATGAGTTATTGTCCTCCAGCCATGCACAATATACCAGCTGCACAAATCCAGTAACTCTGCCTGCCGGGATCACCCAACAACCCATTTCTAAACCAAATGAAACAATGGTTCTGTAGCGTGAACACACATTCTGCACACAGTCTGGCTCAGCTAATCAAAGCTGGGGAAAGTCATTAACGTCGCTATGAGGTCTTTACTCTGCGCTGACTTGAATATACACAGTTCAATCAACACATTATGTGGCGTCCTGACTGGAAAACAGATCAGCATACTAGCTAACTAACTGTTCACAATCACCACGGTTGTGTGTTTAGTTTGGTGATGTACTAGGAATAAAGTATTGGTGTAATTTGCTTTTTCTGTACAGCATTGTTTCGTCTGTTTTGTCATCTGATTCCTGCAGCACTAACAGATTTACAAAAACACAAAAATACTGTATGTACCCTCAACACATTTTACGCATAGATGACAATCCCACATATTTTTTAAAGGACTTCACTGCAAAGGTGAGCCATTCATACTCTGACCAGTGTGTTTTATGAGGACTCTGGCATTGTGGTCAGTGGGTATTGTGAGGACTCTAGCATTGTATTCAGTACGTATTTGTAATGGCTCTGGCCATACCTCTGTTCAGAGTGGTGGATGGAGAGGATGACCCCAGAGTTGAAGTGCTCCTGTTTCAGGGTGACCACAACGGTGAACTCCCTCCGGCCCCTCAGCTTCTGGAGCATCCGCTCAGACACATCCTCAGGAGCCTTCACCTCCCTGGACGAACCTGGGGAAAGGGTGGTTGGCAGTTTGGTCATTAAAAGGCAATATTGTAGTAGCACTTGTGCATTCAAATACATTAGCATTATTTATGTAGGCATTTCCTTTCCATGTGTTTTCATTCATTACAGGTTATCATTGTTGCAAAACACAAAGGATATTCATGATTGTTCAACCATAGTGCCATATTAGAAATGAAGGATTATTTCAACCAGTATAATGTGTTTAGATTAATAACAGGGAGATCAGTGTTACACCGTGGCTCTGGATAAGAGTGTCTGCTAAATTACTAAAATGTAAATGTGTCTCAACTGAAGCCAAACAGAGCCAGAATAGAGAAACAACCCCACGTTAGCGTGATTCACAAATGCCTCAGTTGTTGGTACAGACAGTTAAAATAAGTATTTCAACACAGCTTGAAACTATCCACTCTTGAAATTATAGCAGAACACATCTGGCTGTTTTAGAAAATACAAACAAAAGACATCAGCTCCTCTGAAGCTGAACAATCTCCGACAAGCAGCTTCAGAGCTGCACCTTTTGAGCTCAGCTTGAAGAAGAAAGAAAAAGGAAAGAAGAAATAAGAAGAAGAAGAAAGATTAAAGAAAAAGAAGGAAGAAGTGCGGTGGACATTCAGATCTCTGTGTAGCCTGGCTAGTCTGTAGCTGCTGTTCTGTAGCTAGTCTTCTGTTCTCCAGTCCCACTAGTGTGCCACCTTCTCCCCCTAACTCCACCCAGACATCTATGCTACTTTAATGGAAGCATCAATAAATGATGATGTTTCTCAGAAGCAAATCACATCAAAGAGTTCACTCCCAGCCAGGGGATGCATGCATGATGCCATGGCACACTTTAGAGCTACAGGAAGCTAAGCTAGCATCGCTGCCTCTCTTCTCGTCAGCGCATAAACATTTTACTTCCAGCTGGTGGGAGTAGCCAATTAGCACAATGTAGTATGAAAATGCTAAAAAGGCCATGATGAAGCCTGTCACTGTGCAGGGTGAGTACACAGAGTAGATGCTTCAATGCATGCGATTGGAGAGAAGCACGTTATACAGTCTTCAGAGAAGGAGTGTAGCGTGTGCTGCTAGCATTAGCATCTGTCTGATCCTGGCTAGGCTACTCCATGGGGAGGCCATGTTTTGAGTCGTTTCTGTCAAAACAAAAAGGTTGTCTGGTTTTTAGGTCAACTAGACAGATACAGGGCTTGAGTACATCCTCAACAGAGCTACTATCATTAAAGTGTTATTGGCTGAGGTGGGTCTTTGGGTCTTTTTTTTTTTGCACTGCAAAAAGGGAAATCTAAGCAAGCCTAAATATCTTATATTGTGATAATTCACTTAGTGTCTATTACCAAGCTAAATTACCTAACGTCATTGGTAGATACTTGTTCTTATTTTACCCCCCCCCACCCCCCCCCCCAAAGGCTTAATACAAGTAAATTATCTTATTTCAAGATAATTTTTCTATATATTTTACCCATTTTTGCCAATGAGGTTAGATAATTTTAGCTTGGTGAGGATTTATTTTAAAAAGTGAATTATCACTCAAAATATATTTAGGCTTGTCTAGATTTCACTTTTTGCAGTTATGATGGGAGCAACAGAAAGCCTCTGAATGAATAATTAAATATAAGTGACCACTTTTCATAATAATGTAGGACATTGGTGGAAATGATTAATGCTTTGAAGTGTCTTAGTAGACCGCCTCATTGAATCACAATTACAGATTAAATAAAGGGTTTGGTGCATTTTTTCCCTTTGGAAAAATTATACAATTGCATTCAGATCCCGTGGAATTTTCTACAACAGAAATACAATAAGCCATTTGTCAGACTTGAAACAAAACAAAACTCAAGCAAAAGACTCCAGCCCGAAGATGGTAGAGTGCCGTGCTGGTCAGTCATGTGCCAGACCTAAGCAGGGCGGGTGTGACTGTGCAAGGCAAGGGGAGGACCACAGTGATACCTCAATCCCAGACACAATGGTTAGGGGGCAGTTTGGGCCGAGGGACCTTGGCACTGAGCCCCACCACAGGGCTCCACAGAAAGCCATCAGCCTTTGATCTGTTAGTAGCTTCTCTTCTCCAGGACACAGCCTGCCTCCCCACGGGGGATGGCGAGACGCCCAAGTGGGGGGAGGGGCAGGGTGGGATTCACCGGACCCCTTTCTAAGACTTACTGATAAGCACGGCTGTCCTTGGAGAAGCCTGCATTTAAAGCACAGAGATAGGACCCCTGCATCGGTGCTGCTCACTCATGGCATAAGATTACCACCAGACAGTAGTACCCTACCAGTAACCCTCCCAAAAACCCTCCACATGAAAGAGGAGTGGATGAGACTCTGCTCTGATAAGAGGGCCAGACCCCCCCCCCCCACCAAATAAATACCAATCAATTCACATCGGCATACCTTATCTCACATCAGCACCGTTTTCAATGTGTCATTAAAACTAATGCACACAGATAATTACTGAAAAAAATAAGAAAACATTTACATTTTCAGGAATCAAATAATACATTGACAGAGTGAGAAGTCCAAAGTCTCAGAGAGTGTTCCTGGGAAGCACAGCTTTGTGGTAGCCTTGCCGGCACGCTAATCTTATCTGCAGGATCCAGTATAAACAGCTTTAATAAACAGTTTCAAACCAGGCGATTGTCTCCATCATAGGGATTGACTCTAATCTGTCACTGAGTAATAATACCTTATTTTGTCGTTTTGAACTCTAAGTCCGTGCACAACGGTGAATGCTTCCCTACCATTGCAAAATAAATACTGCCAATCTAATCAATGGTTCGTTTGTTTACTATTTAGATCAGGTGCCTTTAAAAGCTCAATTTGAAAAGCTGCCCTACAGTACATTAACCTAACTATCACATAATCCTTTCTGCTCTCATATGTTCCTGTATTTTCAGAGTGACTTCTTTACTGTATACTGTACAGGGAAGAACTTAGTTTATTGAGATGTAAACAGCCTCCTAAGAACAATATGAATTCACTGGGTAACTGTCACGCCCTGGCCTTATTATTCTTTGTTTTCTTGATTATTTTAGTTAGGTCAGGGTGTGACATGGGTAATGTTTATGTTTTGTTGGTTTTTGATGTTTATTTGGTAAAGGGGTTATGGGGTGTAAAATATGGTTTTGTGTTTAGTGTAGATGTCTAGCGTTGTCTATGTTGGTGAGTGATCTAGAAGAGTCTATGGTTACCTGAATGAGTTCCCAATTAGAGACAGCTGATGTCGGTTGTCTCTGATTGGGAGCCTTATTTAGGGTAGCCATAGGCTCTCATTAATTGTGGGTAATTGTCTATGTAAGAACGTTAGTAGCCTGTATGTTTGTGCACAACGTTTGTAGCTTCACGGTCGTTTTGTTGTTTTTGTTAAAGTGTTTTGTGTCGTGTTCATCTTCGTGTTGTGTGTTAATAAAGAAGATGGCTTATTTTCCAAGAGCTGCATTTTGGTCCGTCAATCCACCACACGATCGTGACAGTAACATTTAAATTCATTTTGGCCCTGGTTTCAAATTATGAAGATGCCTGACTTTACCCATAACAAAGCAACAACAGCAAGTAAAAGATCACAGCGGTGTTCTGATCGAAATAACACTGGTCACGTTTATAACACTCCTCTCCAACATTTCATGTCATCTCTCTCAAAAGGCAACTGTGTGTAACCCAGGTCAAAACAATGGGTGAAATATTTATGTAAATATGAGCATACAAACCAATTATATTGTCCCCCAAACAGAAGTGCGCAAATCCTTTAGGTCCCACCTTTGACAGTTCAATCGTTGCAATGTCGAGCAAGCCATGTAGAGGAAGCGCCATTTATGGCACATTCTCTCCTATGCTCTAAAGCAAAAATAATGAGTAAAACATGGATATATCTTTAGAAAAACGCTGATAATTGATGCTCTATTCATTGCAACATCTTGAGAAGTGGTTGAATGCATTTGTGGACCATCTACTCGATGAGTTTTCTTTTCATTAATGAAGCTATTGTATTAGCGCCACGTTAGCCGGCCAATGCTAACTTTTCTATATGTTAGTGAATGTAAATAGTGTAACTTGTGCTAGTCGCTAAGCAAACTTTTGTAGCAGTAATTATAATTCTCCCAAGCGAACAATATATCAAACGGATGCATTTGGTGTCAGTAATATATTGTAGAAAAGTCAACTTATTGGTACTTTGTTCAAAGTTATTGTAACGGCAGTCCAAGTCGTCCTCCTCCTCAGACGAGGAGAGGCGAGAAGGATCTGAGGACCAATGTGCAGCGTGGTAATTTTCCATGATTTAATTAACACTAAACAAGACACTATACAAAATGACAAAACAAACTAACCGTCACAGTCCTAGCTGGTGCAGACAAAACACAAAGACAGGAAACAACCACCCACAATCCCCAGCACAAAACAAGCCACCTATATATGATTCTCAATCAGGGACAACGATTGACAGCTGTCTCTGATTGAGAACCATATTAGGCTGAACACAGAAACAGACGAACTAGACACACAACATAGAATTCCCACCCAGCTCACGTCCTGACCAACACTAAACAAGCAAGACACATAAGAACTCACATAAGAACTAGTTCTCTCACGTCACCCCGCTCCTCCGCTCTCTCCACTGGCTTCCAGTTGAAGCTCGCATCCGCTACAAGACCATGGTGCTTGCCTACGGAGCTGTGAGGGGAACGGCACCTCCGTACCTTCAGGCCCTACACCCAAACAAGGGCACTGCGTTCATCCACCTCTGGCCTGCTCGCCTCCCTACCTCTGAGGAAGTAGAGTTCCCGCTCAGCCCAGTCAAAACTGTTCGCTGCTCTGGCACCCAAATGGTGGAACAAACTCCCTCACGACGCCAGGTCAGCGGAGTCAATCACCACCTTCCGGAGACACCTGAAACCCCACCTCTTTAAGGAATACCTAGGATAGGATAAAGTAATTCTTCTAACCCCCCCCTTAAAAGATTTGGATGCACTATTGTAAAGTGGTTGTTCCACTGGATATCATAAGGTGAATGCACCAATTTGTAAGTCGCTCTGGATAAGAGCGTCTGCTAAATGACTTAAATGTAATGTAAATGTAACTCTGGTCAGGACGTTACAGTTATTTGTTAGTTGACTGACACATTGAAACGTACATAGCACTAGCTAATGTCAGATGCCATTTCACGGTAACTTTTGAGACGCACATGTTGTGTAACCATAGAGAAGACATTTTAATAGCAGTTTATTCTATTTGTACATTTATTTCCTTGTTATTATTGTGGAAAACTAGATCCAAAGATTAAGGCTGAGACTATTTAATTGTATCATAGAAAAATCTTTAATGCATACAAGCAGCTGCAAGGTAGATCAGTCTCTGATCGCAGGAAGGAGCTCGAAGAGTAAATCAAATGAAATTATATTGGTCACATACACATTTTTAGCAGATGTTATTGCGGGTGTAGCGAAATGCTTGCGTCCCTAGCTCCAGCAGCGCAGTAGTATCTAACAATTCACAACAATATACACAAATCAAAAAGTAATTTTGAAGGCAAATCACAAATTCCACTATTGTGCCTAATCCTTATTGTGGCTAGCTTCACAACACAAAACCCGGTACGGTCGAGCATCACTAGCCAAATGAAGCTAGCTGGCTGCTTATAATGTTAGCTTTGGGCAACAGGGTTAATAGCTATTTATTTTCATGAACTGAGGTTCAATTTCAATAGGCGAACAACAAGTGGCAACCTAGCTAATACTTACTCAAAATAATTCCTAAATCATTGCTAAGAATAATGAAAATGACTGCAGTTTCTACTGGTCATTGTTTTCAGGCTGGTTGTATTGGTGCTAGCTAGGTACCAAGCTAAAGCTAGCTACCCCAGAAGTTGCGGTCGAACAAATGATGTTTTATTACCAATGCGGTATGGGGCGAAGCCCCCTTTTGGAGCCAAGTACAGTTAATTAATCCATAGTATGCATGATTGTAAGTTTTGGCCTGCTTATTCAACACGCAGGTCAGGTTTTTTGATGGAGTTTGAGTCTTCTTGGATGGCGAGCCTACCCAGGGAGAACGACATCTTCCATTGCATGCAAAAGAAAGAAAACATCTGAAGACATCTTTTCAAGAGGACTTTTTCTTGAGGTACACTATTCTCCACAGCTCTACTGTGTTTGTCTCCTTCGAACCGCTTTCATCAACTAACTGTTTTCGCCCACAGGACTGCCGGTGACTAGATATTTTTTTGTTTGTCGCCCAATTCTATGTAAACCTTTGACACTGTTGTGTGTGTGAAAAGCCCAGGAAGGCAGCTGTTTCTGAAATATCGGATCTGGGGTGCCTGGCACGACGATCATACCACAGTCAAATTCACTTAAGTCACTCGTTTAGCCCATTCTAACATTCAATTGAACAGTAACGGATCACCCCATGTTATGTGGTAAGACTGAAATACTGTATCTGTATTTGAATGTAATTTTCTGAATTGAACTGTACTGTTGATAATTGATACTATAGAAGGGAGAACGTGATTTTACCTGAGGTATTGAAATAGACCCATAGATTATTTAACCCAGGGTATTTGAATTGGTTTATTATTAAATGCTATTATTGTGAGTTGCATAAATATCCTTGGCACAGAATGACCAAGTGGGACCAGTCAGTCCAAACATTAAAAAAATCAAAAACGGCCATATTAGAGAACAAATAATATACCACAGATTAGAGCTCTGCATGGGCATTCATTTTTAGCCCGACCCCTACCCATGCCTGCGACATTCAGGCCCTACCCTACCCAGGCCCGATTGCTTCTGCCAAATTTTAAAGTCCAGCCCTGCCTGAAATCAGAAATAACTTCCTCAGTTAGTAAATACAAATCATGGCTAGAAGGGATCCAGCTTTTGTAAAATTATCGTCAAAAGTTAAATTGTTTAGCCAATAATAACAACTCTAAGCCTTTTCCTAACCTTAACCTAATTCACGTAACCTGCTACGTTAATTCTCCTAACCTGCTACGAAAAGTCAAATCTGAAGGTAATTTGACAAAAGCTGGATTCCTTCTAGTCATGACCGTAAATCCATTAGCCGCTCGTCTCTGTTGGTCACTGGCTCCCTGTGCACAGGAGGCTCGCTCTGCATGCATTCTGCTCATGGCGGCTCTGAGTCTGTGAGTAACCATAGCAACAGCTCCGCTTGGGCCTCTCTGCTCAATGACGAGACAGAGCAGTGAGCTGTTAACTACTTTTTGTCACTCTAAACCCAGACAAAACTCAAGGAACATTATTATTTTCTGTGAAATAATCTCTCCTGTCTTATATTTGACGAGGTTGAAGCACTTCTGACAGCATGTTTTGATCTTAGTAAGATATGACTGTACTGGCTCAGCTTCAAAATGTTAGTGATCAATTTAATGATGCCCGAGCCGTACCTATACCCTTGTTATTGATGGAAGAAAACAGGCCCTACCCAATGTATAATGTTGGGGCCCATCAGGCTCGGCTCGGGTAGCAGAGCTCTACCACAGGTAGACGATAAAAATATTCATGACTCATTCAACATTGCGTAACACTGCCAGTTAGAAAATGACATAGCATTTTTTCAAAACACTCTGCTTTAAACATCGGTGCTGAGGCTGAGGCATCTGCGTGGGAGGGTTGGGCTTGAGAACATCTCTCTAGGGGGATTACATTAATAATAAACTCAACAGCAACTCAAAACCCTCACGTAGCCCCCTTCTGGCTAGCCTACACCCTGAACATTCCAATACCAGCTCCGGCTCCGGCTGACTCAAGAAATCTGCATTCGGAGGATGGTCTCTCCCTCCACTGTGTGTCCACTCTACTGGAACAAATACTAAACCGAGCCAAGGGCACCTCCAGGACTGCTGGGGCAGCACTTTCTCCCAAATTCTCTGATCGACTCTGCACTGACCGTCAGCCACTGGCTGTCTGACATTGAGTCTTTGAGCTTGTGTCAGCCACTAGTCCTATATCTATGGTGGCGGCAGGTAGCCTAGAGCGTTGGGCAAGTAACCGAAAGGTTGCTAGATTGAATCACTGAGCTGACAAGGTAAAAATCGGTTGTTCTGCCTCTGAACAAGGCAGTTAACCCACTGTTCCTAGGCTGTCATTGTAAATAAGAATTTGCTCTTAACTGACTTTCCTAGTTAAATAAAAGGTTAAGTGTAAACACTCTATTTATAGTGGCCCGGAGCTGACACAAATATCACTCAACCACCATAAGCAATTCTGGAATAAAGGATCTGGTTGGACTAAGAGGGCACCTGGACACCTGGATTCCAAGTTACTGTTACAAGTCCAACCACAGAATCAGTCAGAAAGGAATTCAGTGTTTTTGCCAGAATAGCTTTGGTAGCTGGCATTGGTGGCTGTAGCCCCAGAGGTTAGCCCATTAGTTGCCTCCTATTTAGTTGACACACACACAGGGAGCGCTGCTGTATAACAAATGAGTCTCTTCCATCCTGCTACCCTCCAGGGCAGTTTCAGTTAGGAGCATAACCACCACCAGATACACAGAAACACTTCACCGGCAGTGCTGCTCAGTGCCCAAACACTCAACAAGAACGAATGCCTTTCTGACACTGATGATGACATAAAATCAGCATGTGGGTCTCGGGGCTCACATGCATGCAGCTGTGTAGATAGGATACTGCTCATTGGCTGCTTGCTGTCGTGACCATTGTAGGCTCCTCTTCCAGGATCAGTTAGGACAGAGTCTGATCCTAGTTCAGTGCTCTGGTTGTGGCAGTCTGCTTCATATGTAGCACAGGGACATTCCTTCCTCCAGCTTTATCATATCAGTCCGAGGCCTACCTCTGTATATCTATAGTACTGCCACTCACTGTACGGCTGACAGGTAATTTCAAAGGCAATCTGCAGCAGGTGAGAAGTTCTAAAATGTAATCCCCACCTTCCCAGCTCTCTCACAAACACACACACACACATAGTTCATGCAAGCCAGTGCACACACACATATCCTTCTTCTCCCCCCTCCTAGAGATACCAGCCATCCCCATGGGCAATCAGGCACCCAGCTAACAACAAACGTTCACACAACTTTAAGAATGAAACAACTTTAGAGAACGTTCTCTTAAGAGCCTCATTAGGTCATTACCTAACGTTTTCATAGGAATGTTCCAGTGACATGCAAGGACTGTTTCCCAGAGACCATTCCCTTAATGTCAAACATAACTTACCTGGAATTGGCTACCATGTTCTCAGAATATTCAATATTAATGTTCTAGACACGTTTCATGGGAATGTTGCAAGAACATTCCTGTGTATCAGTGTTCAGGATGTTGCCTGATGGTCACCAAAGATGTTTGTTTCATCATTACACATCACCCCTTGTTACTGTGGCCAAGCCCATCAAGGCTGATTGGTGAACAACAGCTCTTTGTTTGTTGGCAAGTTTAGGTACACTCAAACAACGCTTTTAACAGTGTTTTCAACTTACATTTGACATCAATTATTATATTGTGCATCTTCATTAGTACAGTAATTATTATTCAAAATATCCAGCCCTGGGATTTGAACTCAACCTTTAGGTTCACTGCATTTTGATCATCCTGCTACGCCACCATGTCTGTATCAGTTAATGAGCAGTTTCTCATCATTGATTTGATTGACTTATTTCAGCAATTTTAGGGCTTTTTGTATAGTTGTATAATGTTAGTGGGGCATAACCCTGTTTTAATGTTACTCCTGAATCACTATGATCAATAAAATCATTTTTCTTGTGTACTTTTAACAGAGCTGAGATTTACTTCAAAGTTAATTTGCCCTATTGCTTATATCCACCCAGTTTCAGATCTACACAAGTGTCTAGGGAGAAGGAATTAGGGTTGGCTTCAGGACAGGACCTAACTATTTTGGCCCAATAAGCACATACTGTACACTCTAGGGACATCCCTTATTGGGAGAGTGGCTAGGGTGTTCTTCATTGGTGTTGGTGGCCTGGGTTTGAGACCTGCATGGGGTGTCACACTACTCTCCCTTTCTAAGCAATGTATGTTAATGTCATTATTTGGTAACATATACAACACCCCTAACTGATCTAATTTAAATCAGTTTATCATTGAAAGAAGTGAATCTGTAAGTTTACCCCTTGAGCACAAATTACATTTCCACTACCTCTCATAATTTATGAGTATTCATTAATTATATATAGCTGAGCATCTCTCCGTCATCTTCTTGAAACACACTTTGAAGTAAATCTCAGCTCTGTTTAAAAGTATACACAATAAAAAACTTTTATTGATCGTAGTGAATCAGGAGTAACATTAAAACAGGGTAAAATGCCCCACCAACACTAAAATAGCTAAAATAAGAAAATCAAATCAATGAGAAAATAGTCAGATTAACTCATAACTGATAACTGACAGACATGGTGGCGTAGCAGAAAGATTGGAATGCTTTAAATGAACATGAGCAATGTAATTATGTATGTCAATAGAACGCACTGTTTAAAATCACCATGTGTCCCCCTAACATTGCCAACTGACAACGAGCTGTGAATAGATCAGCGGTAAATTAATCAGGTCCTTGATGGGCTCGGCAACAGTAACAATGTGTAACGAAACAAAACATTTTGGGGAGAATGTTTCTTTGGGACCATCAGGTGACGTTCTGACAACTGATACACAGAAATGTTCTTGCAACATTCCCTTGAAATGTGTTTAGAACAATAATATCTTATGTTCTGAGAACATGACAACCACGTTCAGGGTAATTTCTGTTTGACATTTAGGGAATGTTCTCCTGACTCAGACAGCTCCCCTCGCTCTAGACAGCCTGCTCAGTGACTACACTACACAGAGGCCAGCAGGTTTGACTGCCGCTCCGCGCCTCCACCCAGCATTTCTTACTTAACAGAGACATCCTAAATGAAATAAGGGGCAACGCTGAAGAATGTACGGGGATGTCTGAGTCATGTTTCCATTTTGTGACATTAATAGCAAACTGAAGGAGAGAGGGCGGGTGGAACCCCGCCTAGGTGGAATGTATAAGCGTTGGAGTAGAGGACGGGACATCATGTCCCCCTATCTTCAAAGAGGAAGAGGGGCTCCAGCTGCACTATACATACAGTAACTGTGCTGGCGTCGCTACAGAGAAGTATATGTGAGGATAGGCAGGAGAAGATACGAGGTACACGTAGAAGGATTTGGAAATGAGTTATTCCTATAACAATGTTATTTACTTTTATACAGGATGATGTGCTATAAGATGGCAAATGTTCCTTTTGAAGCCATAACTCATTATTTTGTATACATTGATCTGGATGCTTACTGCATCAGGTGCCAATTTGTCCAGGTTGAAATTCTTCTCCAGAGAACTTATCCTGGAAACACGATGTATCATGTAGTGATATTCTGAGAGGTGCTTGTCCGAGGGCAGAGCAGTAGGATGTACAACTGGAGCATAGAATTACATTTTACTAGACTCTCTCATCCAGAGTGATTTACAGTAGTGAGTGCATACATTTTCATACTGGTCCACTGTAGGAATCGCCAACAACAGGTTCAGGCTAGACAACCCATAGACCTCAGACACAGGGGGGTCATTAAAGGTCCATTCTGGCTGGGGCCTGTAGAGTGGCTCATTCAACATCAACCACACTCCATACATCGCCATGAGCCTGGGGTTTTGTTGCTGACTTCTCATTATGCCCAGTCTTTCCATAATTCTTTGCATGTGCGTTTCCCTCTCTCTTATGGGAACACTGTTCTTTGCTTTGGGCAGGTGGCATCCCCGGGCCCCTGGCCTCATTCAGAGAGAAAATGACAACACTAGGATAAGTATGTCAAAATAAATGGTTGCGCAAACAAACAGGTTGTATTGTGGACAATATGTATAAATGGAAGGTTTTCCTTTTATGTGAGAGCTTCTAAAAGCATCAACACCCATTCACCATGCATGACAGTCAATCTAATATTATATGGAAAGAAACACGTTTTTTCCCTTGCCATGAGTTTTTGAACTCATAATGCCTGCTGTTTTGTTGTCTCATTCTGATGAGGAAAAAACTGCAAATAACCATTGTTGCCCTCTCGCCTTCAACATACCACATAGCATAGCCTATTAGGTTTCTTTATGGGAGCATCTTACCTTGAAAGTGGAACGCCCGAGACTCGCTGTGGAAGCCCTGGACTTGAGTAACTCCATCAAAACCCCCTCCAAGCGTCAATTCATCGAAAACATTGATGCATAGAGCAGGATCAACCCCGAAACCTAAAACTTAAGTGACAGAAACAAACACAGTACGCATGGACACAATTCATAGCATCAATTCAGTGACCCGTTTCCGAACCGTTATAAGGTGCTAGATAGATGCGCATCAAAGTGTACAGAATTCCAGTTGATATTTAAACTGGCAATTTGGAATAATAGGTGAAAATTGATAGGATAAACACTAAACAATAACAATACCTTTTATGAAAGCCTATACCATACTTTGTTGTAAAATGGGTGTCTCAAGTAATTTACATTTTTATCTACAAGACATTATGTGTGTCCTACCTGAGGTGACGCAGAATAAACCGAGGAAAATAAATAGTTTTAATCCCATTGTGAATCAAAATTAACAGTAGTCCATCTTTTGTCCACTTCCAAGAGTCAATCCTGCTCAATCGGTTTACATGCGAACGATGTCACACCAGCGCAGTGTTACAAATCCCACACTTGTGAAAACCGTATCAGATTCAGAACTTGGACGCCAGAGATATTATTCCATTCAGTACAAACTCCGTTACAGGTCTGTTACACAGGCATCGGTCCGTCGGCAACACAAGTGGGTAGGCAATAGCCTAGAGGTTGTAACAAAACAAGTTTCACCAGTCCCGGAGACGCTCTGTTCAGCAGTCTGCACGAGCGCGGCGGAGGAGAGCGAGGGTACCCGCTTTCAGGGTGGGAAGTAAAGGAGAATATAGCCAATGAAATAGGACCAATAAGCCCCCTTGTGGTCTTCAGCTGAAAATGACTTGAACTGGCCTTAATCCAAAACGCGCATTAAAGCGTACAAAACATTAGGAGCACCTTCCTAATATTGAGTTGCATCCAATTTTGCCCTCAGAACAGCCTCAATTCGTCGGGGCATGGACTCTATAAGGTGACGAAAGCGTTCCACAGGGATGCTGGCCCATGTTGACTTCAATGCTTCCCATAGTTGTGTCAAATTGTCTGGATGTCCATTGGGTGGTGGACCATTGTTGATACATAAAAAATCCAGCAGTGTTGCAGTTCTTGAGACACTCAAACCAGTGTGCATGGCACCTATAGTACTACCATACCCCATTCAAAGGCAGTATTGTAGTATTGCCCAGTCACCCTCTGAATGGCACACATGGGGCGGCAGGTAGCCTAGTGGTTAGAGTGTTGGACTAGTAACCGAAAGTTTGCAAGATTGAATCCCAGAGTTGACGAGGTAAAAATCTGTCGTTCTGCCCCTGAACAAGGCAGTTAACCCACTGTTTTTAGGCCGTCTTTGAAAATAAGAATTTGTTCTTAACTGACTTGACTAGTAAAATAAAAAAAATAGCACACATACATATTCTATTTGTCTTTCTTTATGATCTGGTTTGCGGATCGCATCCTAATTTTAGGTGCATTCACCGTCACCTACTGTACTGGAGTGTGAGGCCAGTCACGGCCTACCTACATTCAATTCCAGTAATAGAAAATAGAAAAAATGGTAAAGGAAAATGAACCTTCCAACTAATAGCTCTCACTAAAAAAGCCAACACCCACTCCACTATTTAACTCTGTCTAATCCTACTCTAGGCCAACGGTCTGGGAGGACAGAACACTACCCCTCAACACCCCCTGCAACTGTTCTGCAGTAAAACCTCGCAACCCCAAGTACTCTCTGCAGCTACCACCGCAACCTCTGTTTTCTGTGACTTTACGTTCCATTTCTGCATTAAATTGACAAACATGACTATGAATGCTAAGACACCCACCTTGCTGAAACACATATTATTCCCATCCCTCTATATTGGTCTCTGCCTACTCACAGGAATTCTCTCAGGATCCCTCACCCCATCTTTCTCTACCACTCTCTTCACTCCTTCAGCATACAACCCTTTCTGTACTACTCTGACCCTGGTAACCACAACCTGCCTTTCTCCCATCGGACACCTCCGATCTCCAGCCCCATGGGCACTCCCACAGCTAACACACAACTTTCTCCACCAATACTACACATTCCTTTGTCTTATTCCCTACTGTACACTTCTCACATCTACGAATCCCCCTCCTACACACTGCTGCAACATGACCATAAGCTTGGCATCTAAAATACTGTAGTATTATTGGAACAAAAGCTCTTACGGCATAACTGGCAAAGCCTAACTTGACCTTGTCGGGCAAAGACTCTGCATCAAAACTCAGCAAGACAGACAATATCTTCTCCGTTTCACCACGCTCTACATCGTGTCTGCGTCGCACCAAACGGCGGGCATCACAGACACCAGGAATCTTCCATTTCCGCTGATCCTCCTCAACATTTAATGCCAGTCCTGTTATCACTCCTTTCAAAGGCACCCTTCTCTGGAGAGCAAAGCAAGTAAATTCTTGTCCCTAGTCCTGTGGTTCGGAGCACTCTGGATGGAAGACAGAATAAATCACCACAAGTCCACTTCGCGTTACTTTAAACAACTCAAAAGTTCCCAAACTCTTCTCCACTCAACCTGACATCACATATGGATCAGCCAGAATACAAGGATCCATTCTCTCCCTAAAGCTCACGCGCACTGGGCCAGAATCCTTCATATCATTGGGATGAGGCTTGAACTCGGTGGTCCTCAACGCAGGTACTTCTTCCTTACTCTCGTCAGGTTCAATCTCTGAGCTACTGGAGCACATATCCCTCTTTTTGTACTTGACACAAACCTTCCTCACCACATCACTTCTCTATACACTTAGCTCCTTCTAGGTGGTCATCACTGCACCTGCCACCGCATTTAATCCATTCTCACACTCATCACGTTTAAGTTCCTTCTCTAGCTCTTCCAAACATTCTGTGTGATCCTCCATTCCATATTCACTCAAAACTCACTTCTCCTTTTTTACCTTGTCCGCCATCTTCTCCTTCATTAGATTTTCCAAAAGGCTTGTGCAATCCCACACTCCATATTTACTCAAACTATCTTCCACTTTCCTACTTTTTTTCTTGTCCACCATCTTCCACCTAGTGTTTGCAGAACGTTCAAACCGCTAGGAACATACCCAGCCCTAGAGTTAGCTACAGGTCCAACTTTCTCTTCTGTCAACAAGGAAGAGGCGACTCCGGGATGCTGGCCTTCTAGGTACAACCATCTCTGCAGCACTCCACCAATCAGGCCTTTATGGTAGTGGCCAGATGGAAGCCACTCCTCAGTAAGAGGCACATGACAGCCCGCTTGGAGTTTGCCAAAAGGTACCTGAAGGAAACTCAGACCATGAGAAACAAGATTCTCTGGTCTGATAAAACCAAGATTGAACTGTTTGGCCTGAATGCCAAGTGTCACGTCTGGAGGAAACCTGGCACCATCCCTACGGTGAAGCCGGGTGGTGGGAGCATCATGCTGTGTGGATGTTTTTCAGCGGTAGGGACTGGGAGACTAGTCAGGATCGAGGCAAAGATGAATGGAGCAAAGTACAGAGAGAAAGTATTCAGACCCCTTGAATTTTTCCAAATTTTGTTACGTTACCGCTTTACCAAAAAAGTGTTAAACAAATCAAAATATATTTTTTACTTGAGATTCTTCAAAGTAGCAACCCTTTGCCTTGATGACAGCTTTGCACACTCTTGGCATTCTCTCAGCCAGCTTCATGAGGTAGTCACCTGGAATGCATTTCAATTAACAGGTGTGCCTGGTTAAATATTAATTTGTGGAATTTATTTCCTTCTTCATGTGTTTGAGCCAATCAGTTGTGTTGTGACAAGGTAAGGGTGGTAACAGAAGATAGCCCTATTTGGTAAAAGACCAAGTCCATATTATGTCAAGAACAGCTCAAATAAGCAAAGAGAAATGACAGTCCATCATTACTTTAAGACATTAAGGTCAGTCAATACGTAAAATGTCAAGAACTTTGAAAGTTTCTTCAAGTGCAGTCGCAAAAACCATCAAGCACTATGATGAAACTGGCTCTCATAAGGACCGCCACAGAAAATGAAGACCCAGCGTAACCTCTGCTGCAGAGGATAAGTTCATTAGAGTTACCAGCCTCATCTCAGACACATCTCAACATCAACTGTTCAGAGGAGATGATGTGAATCAGGCCTTCATGGTCGAATTGCCGAAAAGAAACCACTACTAAGGGACACCAATAAGAAGAAGAGACTTTGCTTGGGCCAAGAAACACGAGCAATGGACCTTAGACCCGTGGACATTTGTCCTTTGGTATGGAGTCCAAATTTGAACCGCTGTGTCTTTGTGAGACACGTGTGGGTGAATGGATGATCTCTGCATTTCCCACAGTGAAGCATAGATGGGGAGGTGTTATGGTGGTGTGGGGGTTTACTGGTGACACTGTCTGTGATTAATTTAGAATTCAAGGCCCACTTAACCAGCATGGCTACCACAGCATTCAGCAGGAATACGCCATCCCATCTGGTTTGGGCTTAGTGGGACTGTCATTTGTTTTTCAACAGGACAATGACCCAAAACACACCTTCAGGCTGTGTAAGGGCTATTTTACCAAGAAGGGGAGTGATGGAGTGCTGCATCAGATGACCTGGCCTCCACAATCTCCCGACCTCAACCAAATATATTGGCACGGGTGTTGTTAGGCCCGAGAAGAACGTCAAGGGCCGGCAATCTGTGCCAATATATCCTCCAAACACCGGCTTCGAGAGCATTTTCCCTTTTATACAATGGGTTAACGACACTCAAATAATGATTGACATATTTTCATTAAAAACATAATTTTGATAAATGTATTCATACAATTGAATTATTCCACAAGATATAGTCCCGACACAATTCTAGGGTTGCTACCCAAGCTGGCTGGTCGTTCGTTCTATCGGTTCGGTTGCCAGAGGCGCGACCGAGTCGTTCAGTCTTTTTGATATGTATCTATGGACGCTACCCAGTCGTTCGTTCTAAATGTTCCATTGCCATACTGACTGGCAACATTTTTATCTCTTGCTTTTTTATTTTTTCAACAGCCACACAGTAAATTAAGGACAGTTTAAATCACAGATTTGAACAAATTACAGTTAAAATTACTGGAGTTATCTTAACGCTCAACAGAGTGATACGCTACCTGGAGTTATTGTTGATTGGGAATGAGTACTTTTAACTCAATAAGAGTAAACAGTGACAGGGAGTTAAAACTATGGCGTATCCACAGATGTGGGAGGGGTGTTTCACATTTACATAGATTTTTTTTTATCTGATGCGACACATTGATGTGTAGCATACATTTTTCTAAACGAAACGAATCTAATCTGTATTTGGTTGGATTTATTGCAACCGTTACTGAGAAGGCTGTTCCAGTTGACATGATATAGGTAGTCTCTAACAATAGTAATCTGGTCTCTGCACTGATATGCATTGTGAATGTAAATTGTGGGTGATGTAAAATTGCTGGACATCCTCTCTCTTAAATGGATACTAATAGAGATTGGATGTCACATTGCAAGACACCATAATATGACACAGTAAGATATATTTAAATGAGACTTTACACCTCATATCGAACCATGTAAACCCACAAATAGTGTTGTTTGACGCCATAGCAGTTGAATTCACTCTTGTGATTATATTTTGAGAGTTAACATTACTCTAATAACTAACTCTAAAATACTGAACAACACTGCAGAGTTAAAAAATAACAGTAATTTTTTCAATAATACTGCACAGAGTGAAACACAATGATGCATAGTTAAATATCAACACTAAATTGAGCATATAGAACTCTGAAAAAAATACTGTTGGGAAAGAGCTTGCAAGTGACCATGTCACTGTACTGTTTTACACCTGCTGTATCCTGTGCACGTAACAAATAAACTTTGAAAATTAAAACTTGATCCAGCTCTTCTCTTTCTTGCGGGGAAATTATTATTTAATAACAAACAATTTTGTTTAGTGCAATTGCAATAAATGCATTTTAGGTTATATCTTAGTTTAATAAGATGTTAAGCATCATTCATCAAGCATCCATCATTTCCTGGTTGTAAAAAATATCACTCAATAATTATATTCTAAGCTCTGTTGTGAAGCTATAACAAATATTCTACTAACCCAAACTTCTTGTTGTGTATCTTCAAATGATATATCTACTCTTCAATCTATCCCTGATAGCCCTGGGCAGCCATTGTCAATAAAACCAATTTGTTGTTTCCTGTACGACTACTGTTTCAAGGAAGCACATCTGCTGTATGAGAGAGAGAGCCTCCAACTCTCAATTCATTATTAATGCTGAATCTCATCTGGGCCGAGGCACAAGAAATGTAATTACTTTGTATTGCCCACAAGTCATAATTTCCTAAAGTGCCATCAGGAAAAAAAAGTCATTCAAACACGATATTCTCCCAAGTAGACAGATGGAGGATGCATACATAGCCTAACCATGCTCTTGGGAATTCACCCCCTCGCTATAATGTTGGCAACTAGCAATACTAATATCAAAGAGGCTACAGCATTAAGCAGTCATAGTCAGTGTTGGTAGCTACCTCAGGGTATTTGTGTCAAATTGGAAACTAGCTGGAGAAAATGGCTATTCTCTGTCCCCAGAGCTCCTCTCAGTCCCTCTGAGATATTTAAGTGATAACGCCAGAGAAGCCGGTGTTTGGAGGATATATTGGCACTGGTGTTGTTAGGACCGAGAAGAAAGTCGAGGGCCGGCAAACTGTGCCAATATATCCTCCAAACACCGGCTTCGAGGGCATTATCCCTTTTATACAATGGGATACCAAAATACTCAAATAATGATTGACATATTTTCATTAAAAACCTTTTCTCAATAGGGGGGGCTCTGTTTCCACTTTGTAAAAAATCGTTCCCAAATTAAACTGCCTCGTACTCAATTCTTGCTCGTACAATATGCATATTATTATTACTATTGGATAGAAAACACTCTCTAGTTTCTAAAACCGTTTGAATTATATCTGTATATCTGAGTAAAACAGAACTCATTTTGCAGCAAACTTCCTGTCAGGAAGTGAGAAATCTGAAATCGAGGGCTCTGTTCCAGGGTCAGTTTATTAATTTCCATGGAATCTATGGGTCTACATGCACTACATACGCCTTCCACTAGATGTCAGTATGCAGTGAGAGTTGGAATGGGGTGTCTAGCTAGATCTGAGGCCGAACAAGACGTCTTGGAACGGAAGGTCTGATCTTTTCACCGCTCGTCTTGGCGCGAGACAGACCTCAGGATTGAGTTCTGAAAAGCTGTCGTTATAGGCGTTAGATATATCCGGCTCTGATTTTATTCGATATATGTGTTAAAAACATCATAAACTAGTTATATTAAACCGACTTATAGCAGTTTATATCAGTTGATTGCAATTTTCTGGAATTTCTTTGTCTTGCGTTATGGTGCGTTGGACACTGCTGCGCCACATGGCTAGCGTTGGCTGCTAATTCTACAGATGAAGAGGGCATTTTACAAACAAACAACGATTATTCTGGACAAAGGACAACTTGTACAAGATTCTGATGGAAGCTCATCAAATAGTAGGAACCATTTATGATATTATTTCGTATTTCTGTCGAAAAATGTTTAGACTATATTCCGCCCAGATTTCGGGCGCTGTTTCGCTATAACGTAAGCTGTATGTCGTAATAAGGTTATTTTTAAAAATCTAACACAGCGGTTGCATTAGGAACTAGTGTATCTTTCATTTGCTGTCCAACCTGTATTTTATAGTAAAGTATATGATTAGTTATTTGATAAGATGATGTGAGTGTCAGAAATATATCCGGATTATTTTGGGCAGTTTGGCTAGTATTCACATTGTTCAACCACAAATTGTACCACTAAATATGCAAATTTTCGAACAAACCATATATGTATTCTGTAATATGATGTTATAGGACTGTCATCTGATGAATTTTGAGAAGGTTAGCGAAAAATTAATATCTTTTGCTGGTTTATTCGCTATCGCTAACGTGCATGAATCAATGCTGTTGTGTGGTTGGCTATTGTAGTAAGCTAATATAATGCTATATTGTTTTTTCGCTGAAAAACACTTAAAAAATCTGAAATATTGGCTGGATTCACAAGATGTTTTTCTTTCATTTGCTGTACACTGTGTATTTTTGATAAATGTTTTATGATGAGTATTTAAGTAATTCACGTTGGTCTCTGTAGTTATTCTAGCTGCTTTGGTGAGATTTTGTGATGGTGGCTGCAATGTAAAACTATGATTTATACCTGAAATATGCACATTTTTCGAACAAAACATATGCTATACAATAAATATGTTATCAGACTGTCATCTGATGAAGTTGTTTCTTGGTTAGTGACTATTTATATCTTTATTTGGTCGAATTTGTGATAGCTACCTATGCAGTAAAAAAATGGTGGAAATATGCGGTTGGGTCTTTTGCTATCCTGGTTAGCTAATAGAAATACATATTGTGTTTTCCCTGCAAAACATTTTAAAAATCGGAAATGATGGCTGGATTCACAAGATGTGTATCTTTCATCTGGTGTCTTGGACTTGTGATTTCATGATATTTAGATGCTAGTATTTACTTGTGGCGCTATGCTAGTCAGCTTTTTTACTGATGAGGGTACTCCCGGATCCGGGATGGTGACTCGTGAGAACATTATTTTGATTAATTTATTCATACAATTTAATCCTTCCACAAGATATAGTCCCGACACAATTCTAGGGTTGCTACCCAAGCTGGCTGGTCATTTGTTCTATCGGTTCGGTTGCCAGAGGCGCGACCGAGTCGTTCATAATTTTTCTTCTGTATCTATGGACGCTACCCAGTCGTTCGTTCTTGTCCACCCTGACCTTAGTTATCTATGTTTTCTTTATTATTTTGGTTAGGTCAGGGTGTGACGAGGGTGGGTATGCTTGTTTTGTATTGTCTAGGGTTTTTTGTATGTCTATGGGTGTTTGTAAGTCTAGGCCTATGTATGTCTATGGTGGCCTGAATTGGTTCCCAATCAGAGGCAGCTGTTTATCGTTGTCTCTGATTGGGGATCATATTTAGGTTGCCATTTTCCCTTTTGGTTTTGTGGGTTCTTATTCTATGTTTATTTGCCTGTCTGCACTAGCCATATTAGCTTCACGGTTTGTTTTGTTATTTTGTCCGTTTTGTTCAGTGTTCGTTCTTTAAATAAAGAAGAATGTATGCTTATTACCTTGGTCTCCTCCCCTTTGACGTCCGTGACAGAAGAACCCACCACAAAAGGACATAGCAGCGTGAAAAGGAGGAGCAGCGTTTAATGGGGAAATGAACCTGGATGGAGATACTGGATGAAGCAGGACCCTGGACGCAGGCTGGGGAGTATCGCCTTCCCGAAGGAAGAAATTGAGGCAGCAAAAGCGGAACGGCGATATTATGAGGAGAAATATAAACAAGGCAAGCACGAGAGGCAGCCCCAATAAAATAAATTGGGGGGGCACACGAGGAGATTGGCTGAGTCAGGTTGGAGACATGAGCCAACTCCTCGTGCTTACCGTGGGGAGCGTGTGACTGGTCAGGCACTGTGTTATGCAGAATTGCGCACGGTCTCTCCAGTTCGCATTCATAGCCCAGTGACATCTATTCCAGCTCCTCGCATTTGCCGGGCTAGAATGGGCATCCAGCCAGGACGCATTGAGCCAGCTCTACGTTCCAGATCTCCAATGCGTCTCCACGGCCCAGTGTGTCCTGTTCCTGCTCCCCGCACTCGCCCTGAGGTGCGTGTCCTCAGTCCGGTACCACCAATACCGGCACCACGCACCAGGCTTCCAGTGCGCCTCCAGAGTCCAGTACATCCTGTTCCTCCTCCCCGCACTCGCCCCGAGGTGCGTGTCCTCAGCCCGGTACCACCAGTTCCGGCACTACGCATCAGGCCTCCAGTGCGCTTCCACAGTCCAGTACGGCCTGTGCCTCTTCCCCGCACCCGCATTGAGGTGCGTGCCCTCAGCCCGGTACCACCAGTTCCGGCACCACGCATCAGGCCTCCAGTGCGCTTCCACAGTCCAGTACGGCAGGAAAGTGGCCTCAGCCCAGTAACACTAGTTCCGGCACCACGCATCAGGCTTCCAGTGCGCTTCCATAGTCCACAGCTTCCGGCGACAGTACCCAGTCCAGAGTTTCCGGCGACAGTACCCAATCCAGAGCTTCCGGCAACAGTACCCAGTCCAGAGCTTCCGGCGACCGTACCCAGTCCGGAACCTCCAACGACGGGCCACAGTCCGGAACCTCCAACGACGGGCCACAGTCCGGAACCTCCAACGACGGGCCACAGTCCGGAACCTCCAACGACGGGCCACAGTCCGGAACCTCCAACGACGGGCCACAGTCCGGAGCCTCCAACGACGGGCCACAGTCCGGAGCCTCCAACGACGGGCCACAGTCCGGAGCCTCCAGCGACGATCTCCAGTCCGGGACCTCCAGCGACGGTCTCCAGCGAAGGTCCCCAGCCCGGGGTCACCAGCGACGGTCCCCAGCCCGGGGTTTCCAGCGACGGTTTCCAGCCCGAGGTCTCCAGCGAAGGTCCCCAGCCAGGGGTCTCCAGCGAGGGTCTCCGGTCCGGGGCCTCCGGCGATGATCCACGGCCCGGATTTACAAAGGCGGAGGGTAGATGCCCAACCGGACCCTCCCCTATAAGTTCAGGTTTGCGGTCGGGAGTCCGCACCTTTGGGGGTGGGTACTGTCATGCCCTGACCTTAGTTATCTATGTTTTTTTTTAAAATTATTTTGGTTAGGTCAGGGTGTGACGAGGGTGTGTATGCTTGTTTTGTATTGTCTAGGGTTTTTTGTATGTCATGGGGTGTTTGTAAGTCTAGGCATATGTATGTCTATGGTGGCCTGAATTAGTTCCCAATCAGAGGCAGCTGTTTATCGTTGTCTCTGATTGGGGATCATATTTAGATTGCAATTTTCCCTTTTGGTTTTGTGGGTTCTTATTCTATGTTTAGTTGCCTGTCTGCACTAGCCATATTAGCTTCACGGTTCGTTTTGTTATTTTGTTCGTTTTGTTCAGTGTTCGTTCTTTAAATAAAGAAGAATGTATGCTTATCACGCTGCGCCTTGGTCTCCTCCCTACGACGGCCGTGACAGTTCTAAATGTTCCATAGCCATACTGGCTGGCAATGTTTTGATCTCTTGCTTGCTAGCTAGCCAACTACGGCTAACTTACATCAAAAAGTGCAGCCAGAATAATAGCAAAGTAGCTGCATTTGCTTTTGTTTAATCTGTTTTCTAGTGACATTTATTTGGATACATCCAAAACAATGAGCTAATGACATGTACATATTACCTCAATTACCTCGACTAACCTGTGCCCCCGCACATTGACTCTGTACCTGTACTCCCTGTATATAGCCTTGCTACTGTTATTTTATTGTTGCTCAATAATTATTTCTTATTTTCTATTTTTCTTATTAATTTTTTATTTTATAAATTTTTTACTTCAGTTTATTTTAGTAAATACTTTCTTATCACTTTTTTTCTTAACTGCACTGTTGGTTAAGGGCTTGTAAGCATTTCACTGTAAGGTCTACACCAGTTGTATTCGGCAAATCAAATTTGATTTGATGCACAATTTTGCCTGGCATAGAAAATGTTCTCTCTTGTCAGGACACTGTTGTTCAGAGGAGCTTGCCAACAACACAGCTAACACAATCACTTCAAACTGAAGCTGGAAAGACTGCAAACTAGCTGCACTTCGTTTCGTTTGACTTGTTTTCGATAGTTTTGTATATATCCGTAAAAGTTATGCTGATTCATGATTTCAACTAGCTGAGAAAAGCTGTCTGCCTGCCTGACTCCCGACACATTCATTACTACGGGACACCTGGAGATCGAATTTGAATATTGAAACAATGTTGAAAATGTTGGAGAGAGTCAGCAAGATTTATACAAATCTCCACTGTTGAAACTAAATGTTAGTTTAAAAGAAATGTGAGGTAATGTCTAGATGCTTTTTATAGTGGAGATCAAGTTCATAAATTGCCTGGCTGGGCTGATGAGACAGTGGATTGCGTAGTCAGATGGAACAGAGTAAATAGGAATTTTAATGTCATAGATTTAGCCGGTGGTAACTTGTGGAATAGCCACTGGCTGGAATGCGTTTTTAACCAATTCAGGATTAGACCCACCCATATAAAATACTGTGACATAATGCTGTACAAGCCTCATAGTGACAGTTCTCCTTGAGTGTCAAATTAGTCACTTACGATAATATACTTGTTGTCATTATACAATCTTCATTTGTCCTTTGCAGGAGCCATGACAATTGACTGTATTTTAATCATTGGGATATGACTTATGATTTTAAGAATGAAGCATTCCCGGTCTGTCATGAAACAAAGTTCACATAAATACAGACAATGTACTTACTGTTAAGATACATTAATTCATATTATGGTGAATTATTGCTAAGTTTATGGGCTTTTTACCCACAGCTTAACGGTAACACATCCTGCTTTTGAAATGGCAAGCTTGATATTGATTACATTTGTTTTCTTGGTGCCATCTAGTGAGCATGGTTGGGAATGACAGTGATTTGACCAATATATTAGTAGCAGTACTAAATCAGAACAAGTGGTGTAGCTGTGGTTCCACTGTATTGAGGCTGGGGAGACAGTTGACACTGCTATCATCAGTATAAGTATATTTCTACATTCAGCAATATATTTTTCATGACGGCTAGTTTTCCAGTTTAGAGAGATTATAAGCCTAAGAATAAAAGTGTTCGATTTATAAACCTCACTCAAGACAGTATTTTGAAAATGTTGATTTGTCTGATCCACAAAAGCTGTGTTCACACTGCACTAAACCCAGGGCTAACATGTAGAGGCTTTATCAAGATAAAAAGAGAACATCAAGTAAATAAAAAGTTGAGTTCTCCCACAGCTTTTTGCAGCATCAGGAACTTAGAGACGTGGTGGTGGAATAGAAAATAGAGCTGAGCAACATGGAGGCCAGACAAAGACAGTGACGAGCAACGGTTTGACCAGGCAGACGAGCAACAGTTTGAGCTTAGGCTGACCAAGAAGGAGATGGAGGAGCTGAAGACCGAGAATACAGCAGCTGAATTATCAGGCATGGAGGCCAAAGTGACAGCCAGTGAGAAGTAGATGGAGGGGCAGAAAAAGGAGGTGAGCATCACTAAGATTGAACTGCAGTTCCAAAATAACAAAGTGGATGAGCTGGAGAGAGAGAATGCAGCCCTGAAAGACCGAGTGACAGCCTGTGAGAGAGAGTTGGAGGAGCTGAAGACCGAGAACACAGCCAGACCAAAGGTGGCCTTCTTCTGCTAGTTTGGTTAATTTAGGGTATGTAGCAGTGGCGTAGGCAGAAATCCATTGATGGCATGGCCAGCAAAGATTTATGTGGGACAAAATTTAGACACTTAAATTATCATTCAATTATCCAAAAAACATAACCTACCCTAAACCATACTGTAATCGATTACACACAACAAACCATCTAATGTGATTTCGCATTAAAGACCAAAATAGTCGTAAACCTACGTTAATCCATTGCTAATGCATTTAACATGCGACTCACATAGACCTATACATAATAAACCATAGGCCGATATACACAGTGTACAAAACATTAGGAACACCTTCCTAAAATTGAGTTGCACCCCCTTTTGCCCTCAGAACAGCCTCAATTGGTCGAGGCATGGACTACAAGGTGTTGAAAGTATTTCACAGGGATGCTGGCCCATGTTGACTCCCATGTTTCTCACAGTTGTGGCTGGATGTCTTTTGAGTGGTAGACCATTTTTGATAGACATAGGAAACTGTTGAGTGTGAAAAACCCAGCAGCGTTGCAGTTCTTGACACTTTCAAACCGGTGTGCCTGGCACCTCAAAGGCACTTAAATATTTTGTCTTGCCCATTCACCCTAATGGCACACATCAACAATCTATGTCTCAATTGTCTCAAGGCTTAAAAATCCTTCTTTAACCTGTCTCTTCCCCTTCATCTACACTGATTGAAGTGGATTTCACAGGTGACATCAATAAGGGATCATAGCTTTCACCTGAATTCACCTGGTCATTCTATGTCATGGAAAGAGCAGGTGTTCATAATGTTTTGTACACAGTGTATCTTAATTAATAGACTATAAGACTAGAACATAATGCCCTGATACGAAAGTATTAATCACAATACCCGGACTGCTTTGCTAGCGCTGACTCTGCCGATAACATCAACGAGTTAACCACCTCTGTCACCGGCTTCACAAGGAAATGCATCGGGAACGTTGTCCCAATAGTGAAGGTTTTCAACGTTCCCAATCAAAGGGACTACCGCACACAGGGCTATCGCAGACAACCCTCAGGCTACAGCTGAGGACGACCACCACAGTCATCAAACGAGCAAAAGGACAATATCGGAATGAGATACAATCATCTTACACAGGCTCAACTGCCCGCTGCATATGGCAGGGGCTACTGTCCATTACTGAATACAAAGGAAGACCCAGCCGTGATCGGCCCAACGATGCCTCTCTTCCAAACAAACTCAACGCTTTGACAATAACAACACCGTACCATGCGTGAGGGCCCTCACCAACCCAGAGTACTGGGTGATCTGGCTCTCTGAGGCCGACGTTTTTCATTTTTTAAATTTAACCTTTGTTTAATTAACCAGGTAGGCCAGGTGAGAACAAGTTCTCATTTACAACTGCGACCTGGCCAAGATAAAGCAAAGCAGTGCGACACAAACAGCACAGAGTTACATATGGGATAAACAAACGTACAGTCAATAACACAATAGAAAAGTCTATATACAGTGTGTGCAAATGTAGTAAGATTAGGGAGATAAGGCAGTAAATAGCGAAATAATTACAATTTAGCAATTTAACACTGGAGTGGTAGATGTGCAGAAGATGAATGTGCAAGTAGAGATACTGGGGTGCAAAGGAGCAAAAAATAAATAACAATATTGGGATGAGGTAGTTGGGTGGGCTATTTACAGATGGGCGGTGTACAGGTGCAATGATCGGTAAGCTGCTCTGACAGCTGATGCTTAAAGTTAGAGAGGGAGATATAAGACTCCAGCTTCAGTGATTTTTGCAATTCATTCCAGTCATTGGCAGCAGAGAACTGGAAGGAAAGGCGGCCAAAGGAGGAGTTGGCTAAGGGGGTGACCAGTGAAATATACCTGCTGGAGCGCGTGCTACGGGTGGGTGCTGCTATGGTGACCAGTGAGCTGAGATAAGGCAGGGCTTTACCTAGCAAAGACTTATAGATGACCTGGAGCCAGTGGGTTTGGCGACGAATATGTAGCGAGGGCCATGCAACGAGGGCATACAGGTCACAGTGGTGGGTAGTATATGGGGCTTTGGTGACCAAACGAATGGCACTGTGATAGACTATATCCAATTTTCTGAGTAGAGTTTTGGAGGCTATTTTGTAAATGACATCACCGAAGTCATGGATCAGTAGGATAGTCCGTTTTACTCGGGTATGTTTGGCAGCACAAGGGAATGATGCTTTGATGAGAAATAGGAAGCCGATTCTAGATATATTTTTGGATTGGAGATGCTTAATGTGAGTCTGGAAGGAGAGTTTACGGTCTAACCAGACACCTAGGTATTTTTAGTTGTCCACATATTCTAAGTCATAAGATGTGAAAAATATCTTTATTCAGATCAACACTCGCAAGGACGTGGGGCCAGACGTTATTCCAGGGTGTGTTCTCAGAGTATGCGCAGATCAGCAGATAACATGCACACACATTTATACTGACTCTACACACATGCACACACACTCACATACAGTCATAATTTACGCTGCTGATACTCTATTTCTCACATGTCCTTGACGCCTGGTTACCTTACCCTTATACATATCTACCTCTATCACTCCAGTATCCCTGCACATTGTAAATTACCCTGTATATGCAATAGCTTCATACTTTCTCGTGTTCTTGTTACTTCTTATTTTTATTTCATGTTATTTTTAGTGATACTGTCACGCTCGTCGAATTGAATGGACCAAGGCGCAGCGTGCGTAGAGTTCCACATATTTTAATAAATCGAAACAAACAAGCACAAACGAAACGTGAGGTTCTGTGCTGCTCACAGGCAGCTACACAAAAACAAGATCCCAACTAAAGGTGTTAAAAGACTGCCTAAGTATGATCCCCAATCAGAAACAACAATAGACAGCTGCCTCTGATTGGGAACCATACCCGGCCAACAAAGAAATAGAACAACTAGAATGCCCACCCAAATCACACCCTGACCTAACCAAATAGAGAAATAAAAAGGCTCTCTAAGGCCAGGGCGTGACAGCTACATTGATATTGACTATTGCATTGTTGGGTTTGGAGCTGCAAGAAAGGCATTTCACTGTACATGTGCACGTGACATTAAAACTTGACATTTGAAACAATAGGCTTGTCAACCTCTCAGACCAGGAGAAAATAGGCTAGGCGGTCACAAATGTAACCATAACAATAGGTGAGCCGAGAGCGTCATATTGACTCAAAATGTATTTACCTTTTTACTGCCATTTCTTAATGTAGTCATTTTTTTCCCCATGCCGCCGCTTGCGCAGCTGATGATGGCCCATCTAAACCTCACCCAAACTATACCCGAAACTATACTGAACAAAATTATAAACACAACATGTAAAGTGTTGAGCTGAAATAAATGAAATAAATGATCCCAGAAAAATATTTCCGTACTAACAAAGCTTACTTCTCTCAAATTTTGTGCACAGATTTGTTTACATCCCTGTTAGTGAGCATTTCTCCTTTGCCTTGATAATCCATCCACCTGACAGGTATGGCTTATCAAGAAGCTGATTTAACAGCATGATCATTACACATGTGCACATTGTGCTGGGGACAATAAAAGGCCCCTAAAATGTGCAGTTTTGTCACACAACACAATGCCACAGATGTCTTTGAGGGAGCGTGCAATTGGCATGCTGACTACAGGAATGTCCAACAGAGCTGATGCCAGAGAATTGAATGTTAATTTCTCTACCATAATCCGTCTCCAACGTCATTTTCGTTGGACGGGTGGATGGGACGGGTGGATGCTAAGAGGTATTTCCATCTGTAATAAAGTCCTTTTGTGGGGAAAAACTAATTCTGATTGGCTGGGCCTGGGCCTGGCTCCCCAGTGGGTGGACCTGGCTCCCATGTGGGTGGGCCTATGCCCATCCATGGTTGCGCACCTGCCCAGTCATGTGAAATCCATAGATTAGGGCCTAATGAATTTATTTCAATTGACTGACTTCCTTCTATTAACTGTAACTCAGTAAAAAAAAATGAAATTATTGTGCATGTTGGGTTCGTAGTTTTGTTCAGGATAATTTCACACATATAATAATAGAGTTAGTCTAACAACCAGATTAAATTGACAATAGTCTGATGGGTGAGCATATTATCAGTTGTTCAATTGTACACTGGGTATACAAAACATTAAGAACACCTGCCTTTTCCATGACATAGACTGACCAGGTGAATCCAGGTGAAAGCAGTGGAGTAGAGTACTTAACTAAAAATACTTTAAATAACTACTTAAGTAGTTTTTTGTGTATCTGTACTTTGCTATTTATATTTTTTCTAACTTTTACTTTAACTTTACTACATTCCTAAAGAAAATTATGTACTTTTCATTTCATACATTTTCCCTGACACCAAAAATACTCGTTACATTTTGATGCTTAGCAGGACAGAAAATGGTTCAATTCAAACACCTATCAAGAAAACATCCCTGGTCATCCCTACTGCCTCTGGTCTGGTGGACTGACTAAACACAAATGCTTCGTTTGTAAATGATGTTTGAGTGTTGGAGTGTGCCCCTGCTTATTCTTAAAGTAAATTATTCATACTTTTTCTTTTACTTTTGATACTTAAGTATATTTTAGCAATTACATTTACTTTTGATATGTAAGTATATTTAAAACAAAATACTTTGACTTTTACTCAAAGTATTTTACTGGGTGCCTTTCGTTTTTATTTGAGTAATTTTAAATTAAGGTATCTTTACTTTTACTCAAGTATGACAATTGAATTGGGTCATTTTTCCACCACTGGGTGAAAGCTATGATCCCTTATTGATGTCACTTGTTAAATCCACTTCAATCAATGTAGATGAAGGGGGGGAGACAGGTTAAAGAAGGATTTTTAAGCTTTGAGACAATTAAGACATGGATTGTGTATGTGTGCCATTCAGAGGGTGAATGGGCAAGACAAAATATTTAAGTGCCTTTGAACGGGGTATGGTAGTAGGTGCCAGGTGCAACAGTTTGTGTTAAGAACTGCAATGCTTTTGTGTTTTTCACGCTCAACAGAATTATCCACCACCCAAAGGACATCCAACCAACTTGACATAACTGTGGGAAGCATTGGAGTCAACATGGGCCAGCATCCCTGTGGAACACTTTCGACATCTAGTAGAGGGGGGGGTGCAACTCAATATTCGGAAGGTGTTCATAATATTTGATATATTCAGTGTATATGAATAGTCTGATGAACAGCACAGCTTGGAGTTGACACAGATGCAGAGAAACAAATTGAATGTCAAAGTGACTTTTGCTTATTCTCCTACGGAGTCACAAGCTCAGGTTAGTGAAACATTATTAAAGTTTAGATAAATCTAAATATATTCACGTCACCAAATAACTGATTAAAACAGCCTTAACAGCACTCTGTAGGTTAGCACCATAGTGTACATAGTTAGCACCGCTGGTTACATTTACTTTTACACAAAACTTATTTACTTTTACACTAAATTTACACAAAACCTAGGAGGTTCAAGATTCTCTCCCCCTTACAAAGACTTACACAGTAATGATGACGACTTCCGGAGGACTTCCTACAACTTATCAGAGCTCTTGCAGCATGAACTGACATGTTGTCCATCCAATCAAATGATCAGAGAATGAATATAGTACTGAAAGCATAAGCTACAGCTAGCTAGCACTGCAGTGCATAAAATGTGGTGAGCAGTTGACTCAAAGAGAAAGACAACAGTTTTGAACAAATTCATTTCTTCTAAAATTAAGGAGAACTAGCAGTGTGACGGTTCTCATTCCTGTCACCATCTATTAGAAATTATCACGAATTACAAGGTACTATTTAATTGTTTATTGAGCACTGGTGTGTAAGGTGCAGCATACCGCCATATGCACAAGGTGTTGGGAGCCGGGGGAAGACATAGTGGGCACACAGCAATCTGTAACAGAACATACAAGTCAGTAGTGAAACGTGATTATGTGTATTTCCAGACTTAATTGATAGTCATTATGTTTTATTGATAGAAGAATTTGTCTGTTTAACTTCTTATGGCTGGGGACAGTATTGAGTAGCTTGGATGAATAAGGTGCCCAGAGTAAACTGCCTGCTACTCTGCCCAGTTGCTAATATATGCATGTTATTAGTAGATTTGGATGGAAAACACTCTGAAGTTTCTAAAACTGTTTGAATGATGTCTGTGAGTATTCCAGAACTCATATGGCAGGCAAAAACCTTTGCCTATCAAAGATACAGTGGGATATTGGTCATATTGCACTTCCTAAGGCTTCCACTAGATGTCAACAGTCTTTAGAACCTTGTTTGATGGTTCTACTGTGAAGGATGGGGGAATGAGGGCTCTTTGAGTCATGGGTCTGGCAGAGTGCCATGAGCTGACCACGCACGTTCACGTGAGAGAGTTAGCTTAAGTTCCATTGCATTTCTGAAGACAAAAGAATTCTCCGGTTGGAACTTTATTGAAGATTTATGTTAAAAACATCCTAAAGATTGACTCTATACTTCGTTTGACATGTTTCTACGAACTGTAATATGACTTTTTGTCTGAACTCTCGCATGGACTTGCCCGCGCATCGTGAGTTTGGATTGTGTACTAAACGGGCGAACAAAAAGGAGGTATTTGGACATAAATTATTAACTTTATCGAACAAATCAAACATTTATTGTGGAACTGGGATTCCTGGGAGTGCATTCTGATGAAGATCATCAAAGGTAAGTGAATATTTATAATGCTATTCTGACATCTGTTGACTCCACAAAATGGCGGATATCTTCATGGCTTGTTTGGGCTCTGAGCGCTGTACTCAGATTATTGCATGGTGTGATTTTTCCGTAAAGTAAAAAAATAATCTGACACAGCGGTTGCATTAAGGAGAGGTTTATGTAAAGTTCCATGTATAATACTTGTATCTTTTATCAATGTTTATTATGAGTACTTCTCTAAATTGATGTGGTTCTCTGCAAAATCACCGGATGTTTTGGAGGCAAAACATTACTGAACATAACGCGCCAATGTAAACGGAGATGTTTGGATATAAATAGGAACTTTATCAAACAAAACATACATGTATTGTGTAATATGAAGCCTTATGAGTGTCATCTGATGAAGATCATCAAAGGTTAGTGATTCATTTTATCTCTATTTCTGCTTTTTGTGACTCCTCTATTTGGCTGGAAAAATGGCTGTGTTTTTCTGTGAATAGGTGCTGACCTAACATAATGATATGTTGTGCTTTCGTCGTAAAACCTTTTTGAAATCGGACACTGTGGTGGGATTAACAACAAGTTTATCTTTAAAATTGTGTAAAATACTTGTATGTCTGAGGAATTTTAATTATGAGATTTCTGTTGTTTTGAATTTGGCACCCTGCACTTTCACTGGCTGTTGTCAAGTCGATCCAATTAACGGGTTCCCAGCCGTAAGAAGTTAAGATAATGACTAAAGTATTCCATCCTGAAACCATATAATTGTATGAAATGTGTTAGAGTCATAATCCAATAATGTGTGTGACTAGACTTTTTAAGACTAGGTCATTGTGTTACTATTTCACAATATGAGCAGGGTATAGTTGAGACATTCAAGGACAACTGAACTGTCGACTTGTGATAACGGTGAAACTAATAACTGGAAAGAGGCCCACCCTAGGGAGGAGAAAAACTGTTAGAAACGGCTAGGCTTGCAGAAGATAATGAAACATGTTGCAGAAGGGCGATAAACAATGTATGTGAACTGTGGAAAAATACAGCCCACCTAAAGCGAGGTGGAGTTTCTACTGATGTGAGTTCATTGTGTGTGTGTGTGCTATAAAAAGACTGTGTTCTCATTATGAAGATAGAGCGCTCTCTGAATAAAGAATTGATCTATTGCAGGCTGAGACGTTGTCTTTTTCTTTGAACTGGAGATTTACAACCTTCAGGAATTAGACAGAGTTTTTGTAGTAGTTGAGTTCAACCATTGAGATAGCAAATTCCCGTGACATTTATATTATTTGTCAACATTGTATAACTGTTAAATATGAACATATGAAAAGGATAATGGGATAACATGTAAACTGGTGAATGTTGAAGTTAACGAATATGTTGCTTTGTTCCACATTGTCATTGTATAAAGAGCCTGACTGGCTGGGCAGGACCAGTCAGAGCTGGAATGCCAAGAGAGCAGGCTGGCCTGCCTCCCAGCTATGCTAGTCTAATGCTAAGCTAACACAGTGCAAGGGTTTTGTTTTGATTTGAGTTTATTATGTTTATGCTTGAAGTTTATAATTTATGCTTGGAGTTTATAGTTTATAAAAAAAAAACTGATTTGTCATGTTAGATTTTTCTTATTTTTGGGACTCTAGCACTTTAAGCCATTCACCTTTGCTTGAAAAAAATAAATAATATAAACAATCCTCTTGTCCTGTCCTTTGGCACCTTAGACACCTCTCCAGCTGGTCCGCCTCCTTACAAGCAGAAAGCGAGAGAGAGAAGAAAGAGAGATATATATTTTATTGTATTCTTTTCACTTTCACTTACTAATTAGCTAGCTAATAAAGCTAATTTAGCCTACTCAACAACCTGACACAAACAAAGTGGAACGCTATTTGTGTTAGCTCGCTGCTAAGGCTATCCAACACTCCAACTCTTCCAAGTCAAAGTAAACTATCAGTTGAATTAATTTATTGCCGTGTGTAACTGTTAACTACACTGCTTGCTGTGCACTGTAATGAGCGATTGTACACATGGATGGGATTGTGGGTTTACAAACACGTTAGTTATAGTAGCTATGTTGACTATGACGTTAGCTAATATGGTGACAACGATGTAGTGGTTATGATATGAAGGTTTGGCTTTTAGAGTTGTTCGCCTGGTCACAGACAGCTGTTGTGTTGTGCACAAGCAAAGGGAAAATGTGGGAGGAGGAGAGCGCGCAGATGTGACGATGCTGTTTGTATGTCTGCTATCAAAGTGAACAGTGCGTGCAGGTGATCAGGGGTATATTCATTCTGTTGATTCCGTTGCAAAACTTTTCTTAAAAGGAAGGAAATGGAACGAAACGGGGATGGACCTACCTGAACTTGTCCAATATAAACTCGCGGCCAATATAAACTGTTTGGACGAACTATTACACACTAGATCAGTTAGATGCAGGCAAGAGTGTGCAAGGCAGTACTGAAAGTGTCACTGACTGCATTTTTAACCCGGTACATAAGTTGCCTGACAACTCAAAATGAATTATTCTGCCCCTCCATGGGGCCGATTCTGATTTAGGAAATGTATGCCATTCAGATACATATCTTTCCCACACACTTCTCAGTATTTGGTATTCATACTTACCTTATTCAGTCACGGAAGGCGTTCTGTGGGTGTGGCTACCTTGCACGCTCTGAATAAATGAAATTCAACCCTGAAACCCCCCCCCCCCCCCACTTGCTGGCCAACAGATTTCTCCTGGAGTTTTATTCAATAGAGTTTTCAGTACATTTATCTTAAGCCATCCCTTTAAATACGGTGTACCTTTTAGTTAGAATTGTTTTGACAGACTCACTAGAATAAATCGAGAGAACGGGTTCAGAATGCAGTAGTGGTCAATGTAAGAAAGCCATTTAAATATATGCATATTTGTTTCTGTTACAGCACCAATTTGTAGATAAAAAAATACTCTGATCTTGTAAATTATGAATTATGATTATAATTCGGAATAATTTTGAATTATACAAAATTGGTTTGGTGAGCCTTTATGCACAAAACATATTGATTAACAAAAAAAATACAGTGGTTTGATTAATTCTGAAAATTGTGAGCTAAACAACTTCTAAACTACTTCTAAACTACTTCTATGCTCGCTTCGAGGCAAATAACACTGAAACATGCAAGAGAGCACCAGCTGTTCTGGAAGTGATCACGTTCTCCACAGCCAAAGTGAGTAAAACCTTTAAACAGGTCAACATTCACAAGGCTGCAGGGCCATACGGATTACCAGGACGTGTACTGAAACCCTGTATACTGCACCAACAGATCCACAGATGATGCAATCTCTATTGCACTCCACACTGCCCTTTCCCACCTGGACAAAAGGAACACCTATGTGACAATGCTTTTCATTGACTACAGCTCAGCGTTCAACACCATAGTGCCCTCAAAGGGGCCCCTCAGGGGTGCGTGCTCAGTCTCCTCCTATACTCCCTGTTCACTCATGACTGCACGGCCAGGCATGACTCCAACAACATCATTTAGTTTGCCGATGACACAACAGTAGTAGGCCTGATCACCGACAACAACGAGACAGCCTATAGGGAGGAGGTCAGAGACCTGGCCATGTGGTGCCAGGACAACAACCTCTCCCTCAACGTGATCAAGACAAAGGAGATGATTGTGGACTACAGGAAAAAGAGGACCGAGCACGCCCCCATTCTCATCGACGGGGCTGCAGTGGAGCAGGTTGAGAGCTTCAAGTTCCTTGGTGTCCACATCACCAACAAACTAACATGGTCAAGCACACCAAGACAGTCGTGAAGAGGGCATAACAAAACCTATTCCCCCTCAGGAGACTAAAAAGATTTGCCATGGGTCCCCAGATCCTCAAAAGGTTCTACAGCTGCATAATCGAGAGCATCCTGACTGGTTTCATCACCTCCTGGTATGGCAATTGCTCGGCCTCCGACCGCAAGGCACTACAGAGGGTCGTGCCAATGGCCCAGTACATCATTGAGGCCAAGCTTCCTGCCATCCAGGACCTCTATACCAGGCAGTCAGAGGAAGGCCCTAAAAATTGTCAAAGACTCCAGCCTCCCTAGTCATAGACTGTTCTCTCTGCTACCGCATGGCAAGCGCTACCGGAGCGGTACCCACAAGCCATAAGACTCTTGAACATCTAATCAAATGGCTACCCAGACTATTTTCATTGCCCCCCCCCCTTTTTACACCGCTGATACTCTCAAATCAATCAAATCAAATGTATTTACATAGCCCTTCGTACATCAGCTGACATCTCAAAGTGCTGTACAGAAACCCAGCCTAAAACCCCAAACAGCAAGCAATGCAGGTGTAGAAGCACGGTGGCTAGTAAAAACTCCCTAGAAAGTCCAAAACCTAGGAAGAAACCTAGAGAGGAACCAGGCTATGAGGGGTGGCCAGTCCTCTTCTGGCTGTGCCGGGTGGAGATTATAACAGAACATGGCCAAGATGTTCAAATGTTCATAAATGACCAGCATGGTCAAATAATAATAATCAAGTAGTTGTCAAGGTTGCAGCACCTCAGGAGTAAATGTCAGTTGGCTTTTCATAGCCGATCATTGAGAGTATCTCTACCGCTCCTGCGGTCTCTAGAGAGTTGAAAACAGCAGGTCTGGGACAGGTAGCACGTCTGGTGAACAGGTCAGGGTTCCATAGCCGCAGGCAGAACAGTTGAAACTGGAACAGCAGCAATGCCAGGTGGACTGGGGACAGCAAGGAGTCATCATGTCAGGTCGTCCTGAGGCATGGTCCTAGGGCTCAGGTACTCCGAGAGAGAGAAAGAGAGAGAGAATTAGAGAGAGCATACTTAAATTCACACAGGACACCGGATAAGACAGGACAAGTACTCCAGATATAACAAACTGACCCTAGCCCCCCGACACATAAACTAATGCAGCATAAATACTGGAGGCTGAGACAGGAGGGGTCAGGAGACACTGTGGCCCCATCCGATGATACCCCCGGACAGGGCCAAACAGGAAGGATATAACCCCACCCACTTTGCCAAGGCACAGCCTCCACACCACTAGAGGGATATCTTCAACCACCAACTTACCATCCTGAGACAAGGCCGAGTATAGCCCACAAAGATCTCCGCCACGGCACAACCCAAGGGGGGGGCGCCAACCCAGACAGGAAGATCACGTCAGTGACTCAACAAACTCAAGTGATGCACCCCTTCTACGGACGGCATGAAAGAGCACCAGTAAGCCAGTGACTCAGCCCCTGTAATAGGGTTAGAGGCAGAGAATCCCAGTGGAGAGAGGGGAACCGGCCAGGCAGAGACAGCAAGGGCGGTTCGTTGCTCAGGAGCCTTTCCATTCACCTTCCCACTCCTGAGCCAGACTACACTCAATCATAGGTCCTACTGAAGAGATGAGTCTTCAATAAAGACTTAAAGGTTGAGACCGAGTCTGCGTCTCTCACATGGGTAGACAGACCATTCCATAAAAATGGAGATCTCTTGTGTCTTGTGACCGTAGAGTCTTGTGACCGTAGCGTACGTGTAGGTATGTACGGCAGGACCAACTCGGAAAGACAGGTAGGAGCAAGCCCATGTAAAGCTTTGTAGGTTAACAGTAAAACCTTGAAATCAGCCCTTGCCTTAACAGGAAGCCAGTGTAGGGAGGCTAGCACTGGAGTAATATGATCACATTTTTTGGTTCTAGTCAGGATTCTAGCAGCCGTATTTAGCACTAACTGAAGTTTATTTAGTGCTTTATCTGGGTAGCCGGAAAGTAGAGCATTGCAGTAGTCTAACCTAGAAGCAACAAAAGCATGGATTAATTTTTCTGCATCATTTTTGGACAGAACATTTCTGATTTTTGCAATGTTACGTAGATGGAAAAAAGCTGTCCTTGAAACAGTCTTGATATGTTTGTCAAAAGAGAGATCAGGGTCCAGAGTAACGCCGAGGTCCTTCACAGTTTTATTTGAGACGGCTTTACAACCATCAAGATTAATTGTCAGATTTAACAGAAGATCTCTTTGTATCTTGGGACCTAGAACAAGCATCTCTGTTTTGTCCGAGTTTAAAAGTAGAACGTTTTCAGCCATCCACTTCCTTATGTCTGAAACACAGGCTTCTAGCGAGGGCAATTTTGGTGCTTCACCATGTTTCATTGAAATGTACAGCTGTGTGTCATCTGCATAGCAGTGAAAGTTTACATTATGTTTTCGAATGACATCCCCAAGAGGTAAAATATATTGTGAAAACAATCGTGGTCCTAAAACGGAACCTTGAGGAACACGAAATGTACAGTTGATTTGTCAGAGGACAAACCATTCACAGAGACAAACTGATATCTTTCCGACAGATAAGATCTAAACCAGGCCAGAACTTGTCCGCGTAGACCAATTTGGGTTTCCAATCTCTCCAAAAGAATGTGGTGATCGATGGTATCAAAGGCAGCACTAAGGTCTAGTAGCACGAGGACAGATGCAGAGCCTCGGTCTGACGCCATTAAAAGGTCATTTACCACCTTCACAAGTGCAGTCTCAGTGCTATGATGGGGTCTAAAACCAGACTGAAGCATTTTGTATATATTGTTTGTCTTCAGGAAGGCAGTGAGTTGCTGCGCAACAGCTTTTTCAATTTTTTTGAGAGGAATGGAAGATTCGATATAGGCCGATAGTTTTTTATATTTTCTGGGTCAAGGTTTGGCTTTTTCAGGAGAGGCTTTATTACTGCCACTTTTAGTGAGTTTGGTACACATCCGGTGGATAGAGCACATGAAGCAGCTCTTTAAGTAGTTTAATTGGAATAGGGTCCAGTATGCAGCTTGAAGGTTTAGAGGCCATGATTATTTTCATCATTGTGTCAAGAGATACAGTACTAAAACACTTAAGTGTTTCTCTTGATCCTAGGTCCTGGCAGAGTTGTGCAGACTCAGGACAGCTGAGCTTTTGAGGAATACGCAGATTTAAAGAGGAGTCCGTAATTTGCTTTCTAATGATCATGATCTTTTCCTCAAAGAAGTTCATGAATTTATTACTGCTGAAGTGAAAGCCATCCTCACTTGGGGAATGCTGGTTTTTAGTTAGCTTTGCGACAGTATCAAAAATAAATTTTGGATTGTTCTTATTTTCCTCAATTAAGTTGGAAAAATAGGATGATCGAGCAGTAGTGAGGGCTCTTCGATACTGCACGGTACTGTCTTTCCAAGCTAGTCGGAAGACTTCCAGTTTGGTGTGGCGCCATTTCCGTTCTAATTTACTGGAAGCTTGCTTCAGGGCTCGGGTATTTTCTGTATACCAGGGAGCTAGTTTCTTATGACAAATGTTTTTAGTTTTTAGGGGTGCAACTGCATCTAGGGTATTGTGCAAGCTTAAATTGAGTTCCTCAGTTAGGTGGTTAACTGATTTTTGTCCTCTGACGTCCTTGGATAGGCAGAAGGAGTCTGGAAGGGCATCAAGGATTCTTTGTGTTGTCTGAGAATTTATAGCACTACTTTTGATGCTCCTTGGTTGGGGTCTGAGCAGATTATTTGTTGCAATTGCAAACGTAATAAAATGGTGGTCCGATAGTCCAGGATTATGAGGAAAAACATTAAGATCTACAACATTTATTCCATGGGACAAAACTAGGTCCAGAGTATGACTGTGGCAGTGAGTAGGTCCGGAGACATGTTGGACAAAACCCACTGAGTCGATGATGGCTCCGAAAGCCTTTTGGAGTGGGTCTGTGGACTTTTCCATGTGAATATTAAAATCAACAAAAATTAGAATATTATCTGCTATGACTACAAGGTCCGATAGGAATTCAGGGAACTCAGTGAGGAATGCTGTATATGGCCTAGGAGGCCTGTAAACAGTAGCTATAAAAAAGGATTGAGTAGGCTGCATAGATTTCATGACTAGAAGCTCAAAAGACGAAAACGTCATTTTTTTTGTTGGTAAATTTAAATTTGCTATCGTAAATGTTAGCAACACCTCCGCATTTGCGGGATGCACGGGGGATATGGTCACTAGTGTAACCAGGAGGTGAGGCCTCATTTAACACAGTAAATTCATCAGGCTTAAGCCATGTTTCAGTCAGGCCAATCACATCAAGATTATGATCAGTGATTAGTTAATTGACTATAACTGCCTTTGAAGTGAGGGATCTAACATTAAGTAGCCCTATTTTGAGATGTGAGGTATCACTATCTCTTTCAATAATGGCAGGAATGGAGGAGGTCTTTATCCTAGTGAGATTGCTAAGGCGAACACCGCCATGTTTAGTTTTGCCCAACCTAGGTCGAGGCACAGACACAGTCTCAATGGGGATAGCTGAGCTGACTACACTGACTATGCTAGTGGCAGACTACACTAAGCTGGCAGGCTGGCTAAAATAATGATAATACTAATAATTAAAGCAGCATCCGGTTTAAAAAGCCTGTTATCATCTATGCATAGTCACTTTAATAACTCTACCTATATGTACATATTACCTCAACTAACCGGTGCCCCCGCATATTGACTCTGTACCGGTACCCCCTTGTATATAGTCTCACTATTGTTATTTTACTGCTGCTCTTTAATTACTTGTCACTTGTATTTCTTATTCTTATCCGTATTTTTTTTAAACTGCATTGTTGGTTAGGGGCTCATAAGTAAGCATTTCACTGTAAGGTCTGAACCTGTTGAATTCGGCACATGTGACAAATACAATTTGATTTGATTTGATTTTGTGCCTGTTGCTCACAGGCATATCTGCCCTCTCCTTGGCTAGAATGGTCCCACCTGATCTTGCCTCCTCCCGACTGCCTTACATTTTTAAAGATATTTATTTTCATTGTTAGAGCGGCCCCTTGAGTATCTGGTCAATATAATGGTTCTACTTCATACCTTTCAGACCGTCAGTACAGTTGAAAGTATGGATTATATCCCTTGCACTCCGTGCAGGTGGAGTAATAATAACTACAAAGTCACCGCCAGTTATTTCTTCTTGCAAAGTTATCTTTGCTGTATCGGGATCGGGCAAGTTGACTGCTCCGCTTCTCGGATTGCATCTTCCCAGGTCCAGGTAGGGTGAACTAAACTTTGAGTGAGTTGTGTATATTGTCAGTCTGTTAGCAACAGCCTGTGACCTGTAGGTGCAAAATCCGCCCTCCAAGGCTGTGACAGCTCTCCCCTACCCATCCTTTTTAGCCGAGGACATCCTTCTTCCTTGTCCTGGGCTGACTATCCCCACCAGCTAGTGTGTGTTCGCCACCATACTTCAGTGCTATACTTGTCAAGATATCCTCCGCTGCCATGCTCGTTATCGAGGCCACAGGGCACTAGTCTTCATTTGACTATTTAAAACTCGAACTAGTCACTTTCCTTATACTGCCTCTCTGAGAGCGCATGCCATCTAAGAAGGTTGTTAGCCTAGCCAGCTATACTATGTGAGATTCGGACTGCCTCCCCAGGCATCCGTCTCTCCTGCTATTACTAGCACGGTACAAGATACTGTAGCTAGCTTACAAACTCAACCTAGATGCCACTGTGTGTGCCACTCAGCTTGCGTTACCAAATGAAAGCCATTAGTGCATGTTTCACATAAATAAGCCTACTTTAAACATGGTATCTCTCCTGCTCCAACCCTGTGGTAGTACCTAGGCTCACCAGCAGTAGTGAACCATCATTAAGGGCAGGTGGGGCAGAACTTTTTTTGCCTGTTTTGCATGTTATTTTGGTATTAATACGTGTCACATATCAGTTTGCAAACAATGTAAAAAAAATTAGGGGGTTAATAAAGCCGCATACAAACATAGTCTCTTTATTGCTTTCTTGAGTAAGGCAATAAAGAGTGTGCAGGTGTTTCAGCCTAGTGCAGTGCTTTTTGTGGTGGTGGTGCAGCCAGCAGAAAATACGGAGCATAGGAGTTGGTAATGTTCTCCAGCTGCGCAATGATTGGCTCAGTGTTCTGTCACTCACGGGTACACAACGTCATCGCAAAATCTACGGGTAGAGCTCGAAAATTCAAGCCCCTTGGGTGCTGCCATTGAGTTACATTACAAGTGCCCATCCAAAGGCCTCAGACACATTTGTGCAGCTGGCTTCCGGGTTAAGCGGACGAGTGTTACGAAGCGCGGCTTGATTGGTCGGAGGATGCATGACCTTACCTTCGCCTCTCCCGAGCCTGTTGGGGAGTCGCAGCAATGAGACAAGATCATACTTGGATATCATGAAACTGGGGAGAAAAAAACAACAGCACGTAATTAAGAAGTGCCCATCCAAGAAGGCTCAAGGTCATTGGCCACAGATAAAATTGTCAAATCACGTTATAGCTTTGATTGGACTGATCATGTCAACGTCATACATCAAAATCTTAGCTAGCAAGCTAGCAGTCATCATGAATCAAGTTGACATTCTACTGGCAAATCCTATTCAATCCTTGTCATATGAAATTAAATGATGAAGTTAAATTATAGATAAAACGTATCGCTGCTCATCGGCCATTGGACATAAACATTACACAACAAGTTGGAAATTGTAAATTCATCAATGAGGGGTTTGGAAGGAATCAGTGGCTAACTGCAAGCATTGCAAAGCAAACACTAGCCTGCTATTCAGTGGAGTTTTCCAAGTCTGGGTTTAAGGGTCTCTTTTCCAAGTTTAAAATGATGAACATTCAACATTGGCCATGTTGTAAATCCAACATGACTTCTGCCGTGTTCAAAACAACTGGAAACTCAGAACTGGGAAATCTCAGACTTCCGTAAGTTCATGTCAACTGAGAACTCTGAAAAAGAAGACCTTTGACTCGGAAAACTTTATTGAGCTCCGACATGAAGATCACACATGTCATGATTCAACCTTGTTTTCGACTGGGTCATTGTAAATAAGATTTTGTTCTTAACTGGCTTGCCTAGTTAAATAATAGTTAAATAAAAATGTTTTGAAATGATTTTGCAGTTGCTGTACAACTCCCGCCATATTATTTTGGCTCTCTACCTTTACTTTGTATTATCATAGCTGCTGTAATAGTCTCTGCTTACTATTGTATTAGTTAATTAGATTAATTAGTATATTAGCATTAGAGAATACACTGAGCGTAGAAAACATTAGGAACATCTGCTCTTTCCACAAAATAGACTGACCAGGTGAATCCAGGTAAAAGCTATGATCCCTTATTGATGTCACTTGTTAAATCCACTTTAATCAGTGTAGATGAAGGGGAGGAAACACGATAAAGAAGGATTTTTAAACCTTGAGACATGGATTGTGTATGTGTGCCATTCAAAGGGTGAATGGGCAAGACAAAAGATTCAAGTGCCTTTGAACGGAGTATGGTAGTAGGTGCCAACGGAGTATGGTAGTAGGTGCCATTGGTTGGAGTGTGTCAAGAACTGCAACGCTGCTGTGTTTTTCATGTTCAACAATTTCACGTCTGTGTCAAGAATGGTCCACCACCCAAAGGACATCCAGCCCACTTGACACAACTGGGGGAAGCATTGGCGTCTACATGGGTCAGTAACCCTGTCACACTCTGGCCTTTGTTATATTGATTTTCTTTATAAGTTTAGTTAGGTCAGGGTGTGACATGGGTGTTGTTTGTGTGTTTTGTCTAGTTTAGGGTGTGTGTATTATTTAGGGGGATTTGTAGAATGTATGGGGTTGTGTTGAGTGTAGGTGTTTAGGAAAGTCTATGGTTGCCTGGTTTGGTTCTCAATCAGAGACAGCTGTTTATTGTTGTCTCTGATTGGGAGCCATATTTAAGGCAGCCATAGGCTTTAGGTGTTTGTGGGTAATTGTCTATGTTTAACGTTTGTAGCTTGTGTATGCACTAACGTTTGTAGCTTCACGTTTGTTGTTTTGTTTTGATCAAGTATTCGTGTTACGTCTTCGTCATCTATTAAAAGATGTACTTTTCACACGCTGCGTTTTGGTCCTCTCTTCCACGTCAAGACGATCGTGACAAACCCTGTGGAATGCTTTCGACATCTTGTAGTCCATGCCCCAACAAATTGAGGCTGTTCTGAGGGAAAAAGTGGGTGCGACTCAATATTAAGGTATTCCTAATGTTTTGTACACTCAGTGTATAATACATGTAAAATGTGTCAAATTGCTGGAAATCAGCTTTAAAACTGAATTTTAAAGCTGATACTAATTTTAAATAGCTGATACTATTTGAGAAGGTCAGGTCACACATTCTCTAGGTGGTAAGGTCTGGATGGATATTGTCATTTATCATTTATCATAGCAACAAACCCCCACCTTGCAAACCCAAAATGGTTACACCCCTCTGTCACGTTCCTGACCTTATTTTCCCTTGTTTTGTATTTATTTAGTATGGTCAGGGCGTGAGTTGGGGTGGGTTGTCTATGTGTGTTTTTCTATGTTGGTTTGTGTTCGGCCTGGTATGATTCTCAATCAGAGGCAGCTGTCAATCGTTGTCCCTGATTGAGAATCATACTTAGGCAGCCGGGGTTTCACGTTTGATTTGTGGGTGTTTGTCTACCGTGTTAGTGTTTTTTCACCACACGGTACTGTTTCGGTTTTCTGCACATCGTTTATTGTTTTTGTATTTCAGTCTTCAGTTCGGTTTTAATAAATCATCATGAGCACGAACCACTCTGCATATTGGTCCGATCCTCCTCGCCTCTCCTCGTCCGATGAGGAGGACGAAATAGACAATCGTTACACCCTCTTGTTGGCAGAGAGGAAAAATATCAGTTTTAAAGCTCAGTTCCTGCAATTTGACACATTTTACATGTCTTCTATTTTACATGTCACTGAGTGTATACACTGAGTGGTCAGCCCCACCCCCAACCCCACAATTCAGCTGAAACTGAATGGTGGGGGTTGGCCGATTTACCTAGCAGCACTTGACTTATTGGGCATCTCCCTCCTCAGACCCCTGGGTGGTGATGACCCTCTCGCTGCAGTTCTGACGCTGACCCTACCATTCTCTAGGGTCAGAAGGATCTCAGTCACACATCTTAGCCAGGAGATGACATCTCTCCTGGTGAAGGGAGCAGTCACAAGAGTAAAAGCATCAGAACCGCAAGATTACTTTTACTCAAACTGTTTCCGAAGAAAGACGGAGGCTTCCATCCAGTTCTGGATTTAAAACAGTTAAATGTTTTCCTAAAAGTTCTCGCCTTTTACATGTTGCGGTGTTGCATGTTACATGTTTTACAATATTCTCCAGATCGTAGCCACAGGGGAATGGTAGACTTAAAGGACGCTTACTTTCAAATAAAATAATATAAAATGTTATTGGTCACATACACATGGTTAGCAGACGTTATTGAGAGTGTAGTGAAATGCTTGTGCTTACAGATCTGACAGTGCAGCAGTATGTAACAGGTAATATCTAACAATTCCACAACAAAACCTAATACACACAATCTAGTAAAGGAATGGGATAAGAAAATATAAGTATAAAATATATGGATGAGCAGTGACAGAGCGGCTAAGATGCAATAGATAGTAAAGAATAGATAGTGAAATATACAGTATATACATATGAGATGAGTAATGCGAGATATGTAAATATTCTTAAAGTGGCACTATTAAAGTGACTAGTGTTCCATTTATTAAAGTGGCCATTGATATCAAGTCTGTAGGTAGGCAGCCGCCTCTCTGTGCTAGTGGTGGCTGTTTAACAATCTGATGGCCTTGAGACAGAAGCTGTTTTTCAATCTCTCTTTCCCAGCTCTGATGCACCTGTACTGACCTCGCCTTCTGGATGGTAGCGGGGTGAACAGATAGTGGCTTGGGTGGTTATTGTCCTTCACGTTCCTGTCTCACCGGAACACAGACGTTTTCTACAGTTCCCCTTCCAAGGCCAGGCATACCAGTTGGTGGTATTACCCTTCAGCCTCTCCCTGGCATCTCGTGTCTTCACAAGATGTGTGAGTGCAGCCCTGAGCTTCCTCCACCTACAGGGAATCAAGATCCTTCCTTACCTCAATGACTGGTTCATCTGGGCCCCCTCCCACAAGAGTGTGGCCGAGAGCACAGCACTGACACTGACCCACGTCACTGTCTTACCGTGAAGAACGAAAAGAGCAACTTAATATCAAGCTAAAAGATCACCTTTATTGGCATGACTCTGAACTCCTGCACCATGAGGGCGTATATAACCCCTCGGCGCATGGACAGCGTTCTTCATCTTCTGCAACAATTCCAGTTGAACATGTTGGTGAAAGTACGAACGTTCCAACAACTGATGGGCATGCTCGCTGCGGCCTCCTCATGACACCGTTAGGCCTGCTATCTTTAAGACCACTAAAAGAAGAGAGGACTGAGGTGCCCAATGTGGGACAGACTATTAGTAAGGGGGCACGATAGACTGGTAAGGGAAGGGGCAAAGGTGCTTCAGCTTCCAAATCCCGCTGGATGGAGACACTGAGTCAGGAGAAAACAAAGACACTGAAGCAGAAATTAGAGTTTTAACCTGTGAAAACGAGCAAACTGAAGCTAACAGGTACCTCACATAAAACCATATTGACAAAAGCAGGAAGAAATACAGGTTCAACGGCTAAAAAGAGCAAAACTCTGAAAAACCCAGCGCCAACTTTGGCAGCTGCAAACAAAAAGCACACTATACCAGCTGCACCGGATGCTGCTGCTCCTGTGCCTATTAAAAACGCCAAAGGGAAGGGGAATGCCTCGAAGGAGCCGGCTCCTGAGTTGTAAGAGGCCGAGGCCAGAGCCCAGGAGCTGGCTGAGCTGAAGGAGTGGGAGAGGAAGGCCGAGGCCCGGGAGCTGGCTGAGCTGAAGGAGTGGGTGAGGAAGGCAGAGGCCCGGGAGCTGGCTGAGCTGATGGAGTGGGAGAGGAAGGCCCGGGAGCTGGCTGAGCTGAAGGAGCGGGAGAGGAAGGCCGAGGCCAAGGCCGGGAGCTGGCTGAGGCGGAGGAGCTAGAGACAAAGCTCAACCAGTGGGCTGTGTTGGCCAGCACGTGCAGGACAACAGCGAGGCCAGGGTGAACGGGGATGTCCAGCGTAGTGTGCGCTGCTACCTAGAGGTCTGTGTGTGCTGTGAGAACATTGACCGAGCCCATCGCTTCCTGTTCAGCCACCACCGCATCAGCCGGCGCAAGCTGCTCCACATAGGTTTCTACAACATCATGATAAGAGTCTGGGCCAAGAAAGTAAGTGCTGCTCACTCTTGTATTTCTATGGCATGTAGAAATATCCTAGAATGATGTGGTATTTTGAGACTTAGAAATGATGCATGACCTCCTTTTATATCCATCCAAGGTCTGTCTGTCATGTGGCGTGTTCACTAATGCATTACACATAATAGAGAATAAGATAGAGAATTATCCTGAGTTTATCTCTTCTTGTTGAATTGTAGGGTTCTTTGAACCAGATTGGGTGAATCTAGTAGAAGAGGCAGGTCTGAGGCCTAACTTTGGCTCCGACTGGGCTGCTCTAGAGTGTATGGGCCAGACCTCTAATAGTTCTCCATAGCTAATCAACAGGTAGGCTAACCCACAGACATAGCCATTTACAGCTTGGAAATCCTACTGTAACGCTAGGTAAAGGTATATGAGTTTTACATGTGTAGCCTGAGTTTGCCACTAGATGTCAGGCTCCTAGTAGCTTTGCTGTTCTTGTTTCTCTGTATATTTATTCTAGCCACTTTTGGGATTTGGTGTTTGAGTAGGTCTAAACAAGCTGCTGGGATTCACAAAAGCCTGCATTTATTTGTAGTATTCAGATGCCTTGAAGCATGTAGCCCACGTAAACAACAACATACCCTTGACCAAACTGTAAACAGATCTCCTCAGATGTTTTCACTTTTGGTAGATAGGCCTATTTAATGATACTCTGATTCTGAAAGAAGACAGTTTATTTTCCAACTAACTTTAGAAGTAATATCCCACCCCACTCTATTTTATACTATGGCTTGCCCTTGCCCACTTTCAGAGCAATTCATACCCTCTAGCAAGCTGCTATAATAAATAGTTCCTTTAATATGTTGTAGAGTGGGGCATTGTGGGCTATTGTTGAGGGCTGTGGAGAGGTGTTATGAGTGCCAGTGAAGCGTCTTTCCTGGAAGTGAGGTGGCAGGACAAGTGTTATACTTCATCCTACCTGGCCCATCATTTCTTGCTTTCCTCCATCACTGTCTATGGACCTATTGTGGTCTCAACAGAAACCAAGTGGAGGAAACTGTTTTCAAGTGGACTGGTTATTATCTGCACACTGTTTTGTAAATGGTTAATTTATCCTCCTGACATATCTTTCTATGTTGTGTTTTTAATTGTGTCGACTCTTGGCCAACCGAACTGGAGCTTGGGACGTTGTGAATACTGTAGCAGAGTAGCTATAGTGTCAATAAAGGACACAGTTACTGACTCATTCCAACCTTTTCTCCTCAAGGACACAGTCACACAGCAGAATGGATGGTGATCAATAAGTAGGGCATCCTGGTTGAGAAATCACCATTGAGTGATATTCATTTAATTTAAGCCAGAGACTGCATGCTGCCTCCAGACATATATTAATTGCATGACATTTAGCATGGATCCACACATTAACCATCACGACACTGTTCACCTCTAGCTCTCCTAGGACTACATCTATCATAATGAATGTTTCTGATGTAGGCCAGGCCAGTCTGCTGACTGACTATACAGAGACCGGGCCAAATGGATCTCAGTCAGCCCAAATGGACTGTGATTGATACTGCATGTTCTTTGTTTCTTAACATCCTGCTGTTAGTCATTTGATTGTGCTCATTGGACAAGTACATTTGACAGATTGTTTGGAAGCTTGGTGAAACTCAATTTGTCAATGTTGACTAGAATGTTATGCTGACTAGAACTTCAGGCTAATTGATTCAAAACGGGGGGTTCTGCAAAAACCATCCGGTATTAAGGTATGAGTATTCATAATAACACACAGATTTAGTTTTAGGTTTTGTTGAACGTCAGAACTGCAACTTGCTTGAATACAGTCACAGCAGTGAATCTGTTGACCCTTTGTCAATCTGCGGTTGTGGTGAGTGGTCTTTCAGACTATCAGGCTGACCCTCTTGTCTCCAGCTATCCCTCCCTACTCTATATTGTCCCCTGAGGATGTCACCTTAGGCAGTGTGGTCAATGACAGGTTGCAGAGCATTGATCATGGTGTAAGGTGATACCAATGACAGGTTGCAGAGCATTGATCACTGTGTAAGGTGATACCAATGACAGGTTGCAGAGCATTGATCACTGTGTAAGGTGATACCAATGACAGGTTGCAGAGCATTGATCACGGTATAAGGTGATACCAATGACATTGTTGTTCTGCGGTGTTGCTCTCTTGCTCCCTCTTCAGCCAGTACAAATTTTTCTCACACTCTATTCTTCCTCCCCTTTCCCCAGGCCTAATCCCCTCTTTGTTCAAGTGACACTCACATTGCTCTGAGAAAATGACAGTACAGGGAGAAGACTTTAAATCCTATCCAATGTGTCGTTCCCATCTAAAATATTTTTAACGATACCCAACACATGCAAAGAAATCAGGGTGACGTAAAAAAAGGAGGATTCCGTTTGGGTCTGTGAATGCCTAAAGAATTTGAGTGGTGGCAGTGTGGGCAGCTGCTAATTGATGAGGGTCTGCCTGGTGTTTAAGCAGGATTTTCAGCAGAAGGTAATTAAGGTCCTGTTATTTAATCACTGTCTTGCAGAAAGGTGTGGAGAGTAAAGGAATGCTCCCTCATTGTCAGAGACTGATGATAAATCTTACCGCTTCCCGTCCCTTTGTCTTTGGTACAGTATTCTGTCTTACTCCACTAGAGGGGAGTGCTAACACAGAAGCCCACCAGGGCTCTCGGTCTCTGGGTTACAACGTGTTACACATCACATGCCACAGCCATGGCTAACTACCTTCCTGAAGCATTCATACAGTGCTCTGAAGAGTCACATATAGGAGCAGTTTAAGAGCAGACATACAGGTTGACTAAGGTTTGTCGTACATCTCAGCTTTGTCTCTTGTTTGGTTCACTAAGGCTCCATCGGTTATCCAAGGGTCTGCTTTAAAATATCCAGGCCTTAGTTTCTTCCCTTCCAAACCAAATCAAATTGTATTTGTCACATGCTTCGTAAACAACAGGTGTAGACTAGCAGTGAAATGCTTACGGGTCCTTTTCCAACAATGCAGAGTTAAAGATAAAAATAGTGACACGAGGAATAAATACACAGTGAAAAACGAATAACAATTAAGAGTAAAAATAGCATGGCTATATGCAGGGAGTACCAATACCAAGTTGTTGTGCAGGGCTACGAGGTAATTGAGGTAGCTATGTACATATAGGTAGGGTTAAATTGACTAGGCAACAGGATAGATAATAGACAGTAGCAGCAGCGGGTAGCCATTTGATTAGCTATTTAGCAGTCCTGTTTAGCAGTCTTATGGCTTGGGATATAAGCTGTTCAGCGTCTTGTTGGTTCCAGACTTGGTGCACTGGTACCGCTTGCAATGCCGCAGCAGAGAGAACCATCTATGGCTTGGCTGGCTGGAGTCTTTGACAATTTTTTTTGCGTTCCTCTAACACTGCTTGGTACAGAGGTCCTGGATGGCAAGGATTTATGGCCCAGGGATTTACTGGGTCGTACCCACCACCCTTTGTAGCACCTTGTGGTCGGGTGCTTTGCAGTTGTCTTTTTTAGCTTCAGTTGTTGCTCCATACACTACCATCTGTATTCCACTGGCTTTGTGTGCATTGCTATCTCCTGAATTGAGCAGTCCAGTAACGGCAGGTGTGGAGTCTCTGGATGATAACATTTGAATAAACATAACATCGACGTGCTCCGTGACCATCTGTCTGTGGACAGCCTGATTTTCCCAATGAGTCTGAAAGCACAGTATCAATGCAAATATTATGTTTGTTATGCTGGCATTGTCATTCAGCATAATAATGTCATGCATAATGAAATCGGAGGTGCTTTTAATTTAATTAAAGTCAACATGGGGCCGCAATTAACTATATCAGACACTTGACCCCATTCACGGTTGACTTCTATGTTTTTAAACGGATGAAAATGAATTCCTAACTTTTTACTTCAAGCAAATAAGATAATATTACCTACAAATTGTTATCAACACTTGTAATTAATCCATTGTAATCAATGGATATTTGAAAGAAATATGGCAAAATTCTACTTTTTAGGGAATACTAAGATATTTTCTATCTTGTCACTGACATGGTGTTTCCTGTTCTTTCCTTAGGGTCCTGCATCAGATGGAGGAGCACGGCCTGCCTGTGGAAGAGCTGTTCAGTCTCTGTGTGTTCAGGCAGGATGAGCAGGACATTGTGCTCAGGGCCATTACACCATGGAACCAGACCTTCAGCCCAGCACCATGTCCTGCTTACCTGCTCCTCACCACTGGTCAAATACTACAGAGTTAGGACACATGTCAACCTATGAGAAGAGTAGAGTCGAGTAGACACCTCAACGTATGAGAAGAGTAGACACCTCAACGTATGAGAAGAGTAGAGTAGACACCTCAACGTAAGAGTAGAGTAGACACCTCAACGTATGAGAAGAGTAGACACCTCAACGTATGAGAAGAGTAGACACCTCAACGTATGAGAAGAGTAGAGTAGACACCTCAACGTATGAGAAGAGTAGAGTCGAGTAGACACCTCAACGTATGAGTAGAGTCGAGTAGACACCTCAACGTATGAGAAGAGTAGACACCTCAACGTATGAGAAGAGTAGAGTAGACACCTCAACGTAAGAGTAGAGTAGACACCTCAACGTATGAGAAGAGTAGACACCTCAACGTATGAGAAGAGTAGACACCTCAACGTATGAGTAGAGTAGAGTAGACACCTCAACGTATGAGTAGAGTAGACACCTCAACCTATGAGTAGAGTAGAGTCGAGTAGACACCTCAACGTATGAGAAGAGTAGAGTCGAGTAGACACCTCAACGTATGAGAAGAGTAGAGTCGAGTAGACACCTCAACGTATGAGACGAGTAGAGTCGAGTAGACACCTCAACGTATGAGAAGAGTAGAGTCGAGTAGACACCTCAACGTATGAGAAGAGTAGAGTCGAGTAGACACCTCAACGTATGAGAAGAGTCGAGTAGACACCTCACCGTATGAGTAGAGTAGACACCTCAACGTATGAGTAGAGTAGACACCTCAACGTATGAGTAGAGTAGAGTAGACACCTCAACGTATGAGTAGAGTAGAGTAGATACACTACTTGACCAAAACTATGTGGACACCTGCTGGCCGAACAATTCATTCCAAAATCATGGGCATTAACAGACAGCCTCCACTCTTCTGGGAAGGCTTTCCACTAGATGTTGGAACATTGCTAAAGGGACTTGCTTCTATTCAGCCACAAGAGCGTTAGTGAGGTCAGGTTCTGATGCTGGGCAATTAGGCCTGGCTAGCAGTCGGCATTCCAATTTATCCCAAAGGTGTTCAATGCGGTTGAGGTCAGGGCTCTGTGCAGGCCAGTCAATTTCTTCCACGCCGATCTCAACAAACCATTTCTGTATGGACCTCGCTTTGTGCACAGGGGAATTGTCATGCTGAAATAGGAAAGAGCCTTCCCCAAACTGTTGCCACAGAATCTAAGTGGTTGAAGTATCTACTCTACTGATGGGTTGAGGTGTCCACTCTACTCTACCCAGTGGTTGAGGTGTCTACTCTACTGGCACACAGCCATACTGCTGTGTACATTCTGCACACAGCAGAATGTTGTTGTATGCAGTAGCGTTAAGATTCCCCTTCACTGGAACTAAGGGGCCTAGCCCGAACCATGAAAAACAGCCCCAGACCATTATTCCTCCTCCACCAAACTTTACAGTTGGCACTATGAATTGGGGCAGATAGCATTCTCCTGGCATCCGCCAAACCCAGATTCGTCCGTCGGACTGCCAGATGGTGAAGCATGATTCATCACTTCAGAGAAGGTGTTTCCACTACTCCAGAGGTCAATGGCAGCAAGATTTACACCACTCCAGCCGACGCTTGGCATTGTGCATGGTGATCTTAGGCCTGTGTATGGCTGCTCGGCCATGGAAACTCATTTCATGAAGCTCCCGACGAACAGTTATTGTGCTGACGTTGCTTCCAGAGGCAGTTTGGAACTCGGTAGTGAGTGTTGCAACCGAGGACAGATGATTTTTACACGCTACGCGCTTTAGCACTCAGCAATCGCTGTTGTTGCTAGATGTTTCCACTTCACAATAAGAGCACTTACAGTTGACCCGGGCACCTCTAGAAGGGCAGAAATTTAACAAACTGACTTGTTGGAAAGATGGCATCCTATGACGGGGCCATGTTGAAAGGAACTGAGCTCTTCGGTAAGGACATTCTGCTGCCAATGTTTGTCTATAGAGATTGTATGGCTGTGTGCCATTGTATGGCTGTGTGTCAGTAGAGTAGACACATCAACCACTGGGTAGAATAGAGCGGACACCTCAACCCATCAGTAGAGTAGATACTTCAACTACTTAGTAGAGTAGACACCTCAACCTATGAGTAGATTAGACACCTCAACCCATGAGTAAAGTACAGCAGGGTAGCCACCTCAACCCATGAGTAGAGTGGACACCTCAACCCATGAGTGGAGTAGAGACCTCAACGAATGGGTAGAATAGAGCAGAGCAGAGAAGACTCCTCAACCAATGAGTAGAGTAGAGTAGACACCTCAACCAATGAGTGGACTAGAGTAGACACCTCAACCAATGAGTGGACTAGAGTAGACACCTCAACCAATGAGTAGAGTAGACAGCTCAACCCATGAGTAGAGTAGACAGGTCAACCCATGAGTAGATTAGACATCTCAACCCATGGTTAGAGTAGAGAAGTTACCTTAACCCATGAGTAGAGTAGACACATCAACCCATGATTAGAGTAGACAGCTCAACCCATGAGTAGATTAGACACCTCAACCCATGGTTAGAGTAGAGAAGTTACCTTAACCCATGAGTAGAGTAGACACATCAACCCATGAGTAGAGTAGACACATCAACCCATGAGTTGAGTATACACCTCAACCAATGAAAAGAGTAGATACCTCAACCAATAAGTAGACAAGCGTAGAGACCTCAACCCATAAGTAGTGTTGACACATCAACCCATGAGTAGAGTAGACACCTCAACCCATGAGTAGAGTAGACACCTCAACCCATGAGTAGAGTAGAGAAGACTCCTCAACCAATGAGTAGAGTAGAGTCCTCAACCAATGTGTGGACTAGAGTAGACACCTCAACCAATGAGTAGAGTAGACACCTCAACCCACGAGTAGATTAAACACCTCAACCCATGGTTAGAGTAGAGAAGTTACCTTAACCCATGAGTAAAGTAGAGCAGAGGTGCCACCTTAACCCATGAGTAGAGTAGACAGCTCAACCCATGAGTAGTGGACACCTCAACCCATGAGTTGAGTAAACACATCACCAATGAAAAGAGTAGATACCTCAACCCATGAGTAGAGCAGAGTAGACTCCTCAACCAATGAGTAGAGTAGACTCCTCAACCAATGAGTAGAGTAGACACCTCAACCCATGAGTAGCGTTGACACCTCAACCCATGGGTAGAGTAGATACCTCAAACCATGAGTTGAGTAGACACCTCAACCAATGAAAAGAGTATATACCTCAACGAATGAGTAGAGACCTCAACCCATAAGTAGCATTGACACCTAAACCCATGGGTAGAGTTGACACCTTAACCCATGAGTAGAGTAGACACCTCATCCCATGAGTAAAGTAGACACCTAAACCCATGGGTAGAGGTGACACCTCAACCCATGAGTTGAGTAGACACCTCAACCAATGAAAAGAGTAGTTACCTCAACCCATAAGTAGAGTAGAGCAGAGTAGACACCTTAACCCTTGAGTAGCGTTGACACCTCAACCCATGGGTAGAGTAGACTCCTCAATCCATGAGTAGAGTAGACACCTCAACCCATGAGTTGATTAGACACCTCAACCAATGAAAAGAGTAGATACCTCTACCCATGAGTAAAGTAGAGTGGAGACCTCAACCCATGAGTAGAGTAGAATAGAGACCTCAACCCATGAGTAGAGTAGAGCAGAGTAGACACCTCAACCCATGGGTAGAGTAGAATAGAGACCTCAACCCATGAGTAGAGTAGAGCAGAGTAGACACCTCAACCCATGGGTAGAGTAGACATCTCAACCCTTGAGTAGAGTAGACACCGCTACCAATGAGTAGACACCTCAACCAATGAGTAGAGTAGACACCTCAACCCACGAGTAGAGTAGACACCTCAACCCATGAGTAGAGTTGACACCTCAACCCATGGGTAGAGTAGAATAGAGACCTCAACCCATGAGTAGAGTAGAGCAGAGTAGAAACCTCAACTGATGAGTTGAGTAGAGCAGAGTAGACACCTCAACCCATGAGTAGCATTGACACCTCAACCCATGGGTAGAGTAGAATAGAGACCTCAACCCATGAGTAGAGTAGAGCAGAGTAGACACCTCAACCCATGGGTAGAGTAGACATCTCAACCCTTGAGTAGACACCGCTACCAATGAGTAGACACCTCAACCAATGAGTAGAGTAGACACCTCAACCCACGAGTAGAGTTGACACCTCAACCCATGAGTAGAGTAAACACCTCAACCAATGAGTAGAGTAGAGTAACGCCTCAATACATGGGTAGAGTAGACACCTCATTCAAAGAGTTGATTAGAGTAGACACCTAAATCAATGAGTAGAGTAGAGTAGAAACCACAACCCATGAGTAGAGTAAAATAGAACCATTCTCAAATCTATAGTAACTAGAATGGACTAGAATAAAACACAATAGAGTAGAACTCTTCTTCCATTGTTGGATACAGAAATGTGTATCTTTGGCCCTGCCATGCTGTCTGACACATAACATGCTTCTTCTCAGGCCAGGCCTGGATGTCTCTCTGAAAGCATTGGTTGGACTGTGTCCTATAGACCATGGTGGAAAAAGTCCTCAATTGTCATACTTGAGTAAAAGTAGATTCCATAGAAAGTTACTCAAGAAAAAGTGAAAGTCATCCGGTAAAATATTACTTCAGCAAAAGTCTAAAAGTATTTGGTTCTAAATATGCTTAAGGATAAAAAGTAAATGTAATTGCAAAAATACACTTAAGTATCAAAAGTTAAAAAAATTCGAATTCCTTATATTGAGCAAAGCACAAGGCACAGTTGTCTTGTTTTAAAAATGTGCGCATAGCCAGGGGCACACTCCAACACTCCAACACAACATAATTTACAAATGAAGCATGTGTGTTTAGTATCTCCAAAAGATCAGCGGCAGTAGGGATAACCATGTGTTCTCTTGATAAGTGCGTGAATTTGACAATTTTCCTGTCCTGCTAAGCATTCAAAATGTAACGAGTATTCTTTGGTGTCAGGGAAAATAAATTTGATTTACTTTAGGAATGTAGTGAAGTAAAAATTGTCAAAAATATAAATAGTAAAGTACAGAAACCCCACAAATCTACTTAAGTACTTTAAAGTATTTTTACTTAAGTACACCACTGCCTATAACAAGCTCAATCATGGTGTTTTTTTTTTTACATACAGAGACTTGTTGATGTCCTACAGTCTGTTGGTAGAGCAAAGGAAAAGAACATTTGGGAACAGTGAAATCTTGATGAATTTATTAATGATGACGTTGTCCTAGAAAAACAACAACTGACAAAGCTGGATTCTAGGACTAATGATGAACTGGGTGTTAAATAACTGCTTAGTTGGGCTGACTGTGTAGAGTTGTTAATGTGATCAAGTAAGAAGCAGCGTTGTGAAGGAGGAATGTGCCCGCCAGGAGGCACCCGCACTAGCAGCATGACTATGAATGATATTGTCACTCCTCCTTTCAGACCGGTATCCTGGTATCCATTTTTAGACGTGATGGCAAAACGCTGCTCTATAACCGGAGGTGTTGCTCTGCTCTGCTTCCTCACATGATTCATTTACAGCCTTTTTGCCTCACAGGGTTGTATTTTTAGCAGTGCTTGCACCACGTTCATTCTCTTTTTTGTCAGGCTGACATATTGCAGGGTGCCATGTCACTGATGATATGTCTGGCTCTCTCCCTGTGTAACTAACTGTGCTGTGGGGGTGTACTAGGTGTCGAAAGGTAGCCTAGTGGTTAAGAGTGTTGGGCCAGTAACCCAAATTGTCGCTGGTTCGAATCCCCGAGCCAGCAAGGTGGAAAAACCTGCCGTTCTGCCCTTGAGCAAGGCAGTTAACCCCCAACAACTGCTGATGATGATATTGCTTAAGGTAGCCCCGCACCTTTCTCATTCAGAGGAGTTGGGTTAAATGTGGAAGGCATATTTCGGCTGAATGCATTCAATGGACTAGGTATACCCTTTCCCAGGAGAGCATCCTGGAAAGATCAATAGAACACTGTGCAGCTGGCTACATGCAAAACAGGCCAAATGAGATAGGCTATATGTACCAAATGGCACCCTATTCACGCTATAAGTAGTGCACCATATAGAGAATAGGCTAGGGTGCCATTCCAGACATACCCTAGATCTGCAACATTTAAAATCTGCTTTCATAACTGTTTATGCAGTGCCAGGGTTTCATAACACTGTCTCATGAGAAGTCTCCAGTACTGATTGTCAGCACAAGCTCATTAGAATATTGTTTGTGAATGTACTATTTGTAAATTTGATGAAGTTGTAAGAAATGCAGTTTGATCTAGTATTTGGAGATTGTGTTATTTTTTCTTTCTTGCTTTACTTTTGATTTGATTAGACGGGACTTCCATGTACAGTATGTACTGTGTTCTCCTGTCAGAGCGATATTTAATTTATATTCTTATGAGCATACAGACGTCTTAGAGTGGTCATTCATTTTGGTGTCCTGCCCTGGGCCACAGTTTAGTTGACAGTTCTGCCTTTGCCAGGGGCCCTAGAAGAAAGAGATAGTGAGGATGAGGAGAGGAGAAGAACAGAAGGAAAGGGCGAGAGGCGTGGTAGCTGTCCCATTACGGCCAATGCTGATAGCCCGGGCATCGCATGGCACTGTTCCCTCTCTGGACAATCTCACAGCACCCTGGGCAGCAACAAGCATCTGACACACTTCTCCACACGCAAACAACAATACACATGAACAAATGCCTATTATGTAGTCCCCTCTCATGCGCCAGCATGAACTGTCATAGACTCTCTGAAAGAGAATGTCTGAGACCTACACGCAGATACGTCCAATTCCAAATAACTCAGTATACTGTAGTTACTCCACTGTAGTTCCTCAGCAGCAAAGCTTGCTAAGAGCCCATCTACTCCACAGAGAAGGTAGTATTGTGCGTGCACTGCCATGCTGTAGTGCAGTAGAGCCGATGCCCAAGTGATTTATCTGCTAAGTAACCTTTAGGTTTGTTTTGGCTGCTGTCCAATAGCGTCCACGCAGTCTCCTCTCCTTTGAGGACAGATTTAGTGTGTCTCTTCCTGTGTCTCCTGGGTTAATAAAGTGTCACACTGTACATCAAACCCTCTGTGATGTGTTTACTGATAATACCAAGATGTCCTTGCACAGGCCACGGACGCCCTCTTTCAGTAACAAATGACAGCATGTAATAGCACACAGGCCCTCTCAGTATGTAGGCCCAATCAGTACCCTTCCTGCTGGAACACTTAGCCAGCTGTGTATTTATATAACGAGAAGTATACATTGAGTGTACAAAACATTAAGAATACCTACTTAATATTGAGTTGCACCCCCTGCCCTTTTTCCCTCAGAACAGCCTCAATACATCGGGGCATGGACTCTGCAAGGTGTCGAATGCGTTCCACAGGGATGCTGGCCGATGTTGACTCCAATGCTTCCCACAGTTGTGTCCAGTTGACTGGATGTCCTTTGCGTGGTGGATCATTCTTGACACACACGGGAAACTGTTGAGCGTGAAAAACCCAGCACCGTTGCAGTTCTTGACACAAACCTGTCCACCTGGCACCTACTACCATACCCCATTCAAAAGGCACTTAAATCTTTTGTCTTGCCCATTCACCCTCTGAATGGCACACATACACAATCTGTCTCAATTGTCTCAAGGCTCAATATCCTTCTTTAACCTGTCTCCTGCCCTTCATCTACACTGAAGTGGATTTAACAAGTGACATCAGTAAGGGATCATAGCTTTCATCTAAATTCCCTTGGTCAGTCTGTCATGGAAAGAGCAGGTGTTCTTAATGTTTTGTACACTCAGTGTATATGCGCCGCCACTTTCTATACTCTTTTTAATTGGGTGCCAGTCAGACCTTTGGTGCGGGAAAAGCTTAAAGCAGCAGCACGTAAAGATGTAAGCGTATTTCTTTTTTAATTAGCCACGGGAGGGAAGTTAATTTGCATATCTACTGGCTGATAATTGAGGCTGTGTGAGTTCAGTTTGTGCCCTCGTGTCCTCCTTATTTCTCTCTCAGTCAGGTGACTGCAGGAAAAGGGGGAATGGTGGCGTGGGCCAGCCTTTATCCATTTAGTGCCTTCACTGCAAACACATACGCAATCTCACAGGGAGAGAGAGTGCTACACTGACCTTCAATGTGTTGCCATCCAATTATATATGTAAACATGAATATCCATACTCCTATGTAAAGACATATCATTCGATTTTCAGTCAAGGTTCCAGCCCACAGTAATACAATTTGATGGAGCACACAGGATATAACTACACCTTATTACGCCGAGCATAATGAGCCATTTGTTTGTTTTACAGTCTTGTGGAGCTGAGCATCTAGTGATTAATGCTGGGTAATGCTCTGTGTGTTTACAGCAGACGAAGATCTGTCTGCTTCTCCCTCGATCAGCTCAGCACCCTGACCTCACAGAACCCTCCCCATCACCACTCATATTATTCAGAACACACACACAAACACCTGCTGTCTTTGACCAGGACTGTACACACACAGCCTGGACACACATGCTCGAATTTGCACACAAGCAATCCAAAATGTATCAAAGCTATGAGTGTATTCTCCACAAGGAACCATTAATAGACCAGAATGTATCTAATATCATTCATTAGGTTTAATGTATGCTTCTTTCCAGTGTGTCTCTCCTGTGATGCAGTATGCAAGGTAATAGTCTGTCCCTGGAGACCCCAGTCTGTTTATGGCCCGTCTAGACCCTTTGATCTGTGTGTTTGTGTTTCAGAGGGCGGATGCTAAATACCCAAAGCTGGCCTTCAGCCTGGAGGAGCTTTGGGAGAAATTCAGCCGTCAGCTGAGCATGGAGCAGGCCAGCACCATCACATTTCACTCTGGGAGTCCATGAAGCCTGTCACATCACACATGGTCAAGGTGGTAAACAGACTGACCACCTACATGTATAGTCAGGCCACGTCTGGAGTAACACCAAAATATACTATTATAGTAAAACAGTATGGAATAGAGACACACTGAAATATACTATAATAATACATAATGGAATAGTGACACACTGAAATATACTATAATAATGCACTATGGAATAGTGACACACTGAAATATACTATATTAATACAGTATGGAATAGTGACACACTGAAATATACTATATTAATACAGTATGGAATATGACTCTGAAATATAATATAGTCATTCAGTATGGAATAGCGACACACTGAAATACACTATAGTAATACAACCATGGTTTATATCATCATAAATGATACTGAAATGAAAATGGATTGGATTTGTATAGCGTTTTTCTAGATCTCAAATCGCTTTACATTGTTTTTGGGGAATTTTTTTAATCTATTGCCAATGGGCGATTCAACTAAAATTGAAAAAACGTAGTGTTGAATCAAGCATTGTTTTGTATATCAGTTCATGCAGCATGTGCCATGAAATTCCCAGCGATTTTTAAACCTGTATGGCGCAGCTTTCAAATGTTTTTTCCTCTAATGAAACTGGTGTATTTTTCTATTTATGCCAATCTTTTTCAGCCTGTTTTGGTCTATAATATATGGCAGACAAGTTTCCTACCTTCTCCCCCTACCACCTGCCTCCTGCATTTTTGCAGTAATTATGCAATCAGTTGGTTGTAACTTTTTTTATTAAATTCTTTTAATGTATTTAACCTTATTTTAACTAGGCAAGTCAGTTAAGAACAAATTCTCATTTACAATGATGGCGTACCCCGGCCAAACTCGGGATGACGCTGGGCAAATTGTGCACTGCCCTATGGGACTCCCAATCACGGCCAAATGTCATACAGCCTGGATTCAAACCAGGGACTGTAGTGACACCTCTTGCACTGAGATGCAGTGCCTTAGACAGCTGCGCCACTCGGGAGCCCGATTGAGCAAACATTCCCAGATATTTTCGATAGCTGCATGTGTGACATAACTCCACCATTCCTATTCATAATATCATTCATAAATATATATTTTTTTTAATCCCCCCTCCCCTAAATAATGTTTTTTGTATCAATCAGTATATTTGAGTTTAACCATAATATTAGTAATTTTTGGAGGATATTGAATTGTAACCAGCTTTGTATAGCTTGTTTAAGAAAGGGCGATACTTTGAACAAGGTTTCATTTTCCGTTAACCGAAAAGGAGAAGTTTATCATCTCTATAAAGGCAAAAAGGCAATTTTTGAACAAAGGATGAGCCTTTCTTAGTAATATACTGGAGAACCAGTTCGAGTATAAGTATAACTTATGTATGAGTGAAGCTTTTAGTGAGAGGTTAAATGCTTTAAAATTTAATCATTTCAGCCCCTCAAACTCATATCATTATAAAAATAGGCACATTTAATTTGATCTGGAATAGTGTTCCAAATAAAGTGAAAATTGTTTTGCTCATACGATTTAAAAAATGAGTCGTCTGGTGTAGGCTTCCTCTTTCAAAATATAATTTGGTGAATCATTGATGACTCTGTCATTGTCATGACTTCCGCCGAAGTCGGCTCCTCTTCTTGTTTGAGCGGCATTCGGCGGTCGACGTTACCGGCTTTCTAGTCATCGCAGCTCCATTTTTCCATTGGTTTTGTCTTGTTCCCTGCACACCTGGTTTACATTCCCTAATCACACTGCATGTGTTTATTCCTCTGTCCCCCCCCACCATGTCTTTGTGTGGAATTGTTTTTGTTACGTGTTTCATGTTACGCGTCAGGCTGGTTTTTCCCCTGAATTCCGTGGTATTTCACGAAGGATGTTTTATTGTTAAACATTTGCTTATTTTTGTGACTGTTTCGCGCCTTGCACTTTTTACCTTTGGCTGGAGGTTTTCACGCAGTGGCGTCTGTCTGTTTTATTGCCTCTGCCTAAATAAAGTGTGCGCCTGTTCACAACTCTCTGCTCTCCTGCACCTGCCTTCTCCACCAGTAGCGCACAACCTTGACAGTCATTTTTAATGAGTTTCTGTCAATTATGTTTTGTAGCAAGACTCATTTTTTCTAACATTTTCATCCAGTTCACTTTCTTTTAGTAATCAATTACACTTGATTGTTCGTGAATAAGTTTGTCCAGTTCTTATTGTTTTTTCTTATTCTGTGCCTCATAGTAAAAATTGTTATTGCTATCTACTGTAGCTTTTCTGTTACTTCCTCTATTTTCTTTATTAGTCTAATCTCTTTTGACCGAAACTACTTTTGTTTTTGAGTATTGAATTGTAGGTCTGTAAAGGTACATTTGAAAGTGTCCCATTAAATAAGGGGATCTGGGGGTCCTATGTTGTGCCGGAAAAATTATGTGATAAATTATTTTCTCTTAGAAAAGAACAAATTGTTATCCCTGTCCACATTGAAATTCTGTAGGAATTATGTGGAGGCCAATTAGATGGTGGTCCGATTGCATTGTCTCCCATCAACACTTTTTAAAACTTTTGGTGCCAGTGAGAATGACACAAGAAAATAGTCAAGACAGCTAGCTTGATTAAGCCTCCTCCATATATATCTCACTAGGTCAGTTTTTTTTAACCTCCATATATCCACTAGTTCTAATGTGTCCATGATATTTGTGATCCCCTTAAGCGCATTATGGTGATTGTTTGTGATTTTGTTTACGGTCCATTGAAGTGATTAAAACCATGTTATAATCTCCCACCATAATAACAGGATCATTTGTTGCTTGTGAGCTTTGTAGATTGTTCCACAAAACGCAACCTATAGATGTAGAGTGAATTTCCTGTACAGTGCATTTCTGAAAGTATTCCACTTTTTGTTACGTTTTCCTTACTTTTTCCTGATTGTAAAATGGATTAAATAAAATCCTCATCAATCTACACACAATATCTCATAATGACAAATCGAATACAGGTTTTTAGACATTTTTTGCTAATGTATTACAAATAAAAAGCAGATACTTTACTTACATAAATAATCAGACCCTTTACTATGAGACTCGAAATTGAGCTCAGGTGCATCCTGTTTAAATTGATCATCCTTGAGATGTTTCTACACCTTGATTGGAGTCCACCTGTGGTAAATTAAACTGATTGGACAGGATCTGGAAAGCCACACACCTGTCTATATGAGGTCCCACAGTTGACAGAGCAAAAACCAAGCCATGAGGTCGAAGGAATTGTCCGTAGAGATCCGAGACAGGATTGTGTCGAGGCACAGATCTGGGGAAGGGTAACAAAACATTTCTGCAGCATTGAAGGTCCCAAAGGACACAGTGGCCTCCATCATTCTTAAATGAAAGAAGTTTGGAACCAACAAGACTCTTCACAGAGCTGGCCGCCAGGACAAACTGAGCAATCTGGGGAGAAGCGCCTTGGTCAGGGAGGTGACCAAGAACCCGATGGTCACTCTGACAGAGGTCCAGAGTCCCTCTGTGGAGATGGGAAAACCTTCCAGAAGGACAACCATCTCTTCAGCACTCCACCAATCAGGCCTTTATGGTAGAGTGGCCACTCCTCAGTAATAGGCACATGACAGCTCGCTTGGAGTTTCCCAAAAGGCACCTAAAGGATTCTCAGACCATGAGAAACAAGATTCTCTGATGTAACCAAAATTGAACACTTTGGCCTGAATGCCAAGCGTCACGTCTGGAAGGAACCAGGCACCGCTCATCCCCTGGCCAATACCATCCTTACAGTGAAGCATGATGGTGGCATCATCATGCTGTGGAGATGTTTTTCAGCAGCAGGGACTGGGAGACCAATCAGGATCGAGGGAAAGATTAACGGAGCAAAGTACAGAGAGATCCTTGATGAAAACCTGCTCCAGAGCACTCAGGACAGACTAGGGCGAAGGTTTCACCTTCCAACAAGACAACAACCCTAAACACACAGTCAAGACAACACAGGAGGGGTTTTGGGACTTGTCTCTGAATGTCCTTGAGTGGCCCAGCCAGAGCCCGGACTTGAACCTGATCGAACATCTCTGGAGAGACCTGAATATTGCTGTGCAGCTATCCAACCTGACAGAGCTTGAGAGGATCTGCATAGAAAAATGGGAGAAACTCCCCAAATACAGGTATTTCAAGCTTGTAGTGTCATACCCAAGAAGACTCGAGGCTGTAATCGCTGCCAAAGGTGTTTCAACAAAGTTTTGAGTAAAGGGTCTGAATACTTATGTCATATTTCAGTCTTTTTTTTTATGTAATTTTTTTTAAACCTGTTTTTGCTTTGTCATTATGGGGTATTGTGTGTAGATTAATGAGAATAAAAAAACATATTTTAAAATAAGGCTGTAATGTAACAAAATATGTAAACAGTCAAGGGGTCATAATATTTTCAGAATGCACTGTATTATAGATATTATTTTCCTTCTCTTTTAGCCAGCTAATGATTGATCGTATTTTCTTATTATCTGCTAAACCATCACACTTATATCTAGCTATACTTATTTCACCACTTACCATGAATTAATTACTTAAAAATCATACAATGTGATTTTCTGGATTTTTGTTTTAGATTCCGTCTCTCACAGTTGAAGTGTACCTATGATAAAAAATTACAGACCTCTACATGCTTTGTAAGTAGGAAAACCTGCAGTGTATCAAATACTTGTTCTCCCCACTGTATATCTACAATGAATATGCTGAGCTACTGACCAAAGCCACTAAGGTATGACACTCTTCCACACATCTGGTCTTTATCTGGTCTTTACCTGGTCTTTATCTACATGCAATTAGAAGACATATGCAATCATTTCCCTACTGTTTGACTTAAAGAAAACCTCCTTTTCTGTACATTGCAGGAGTTTGATATATTGCCTAGGGAGCAGTGGTGGAAGCTGGAGGCGGAGTTTAGCCCTGGCCCCTCCTTGCTGGGGGACAAGATCCATTGGCCCTAAACGGTGGTGGTGGAGCTGGGGAACTACCTATTGGACGTCATGGTCAAGCACATGAAGTAGAACTGTGACATCCTTAACCCTGACAAAAAGTTCATCCCCATGCTCTACCACATGTACACCTTCCGCAGTAACAAACAGATAAATAGTATACTACAGTTTAAGTGATTTATGTCAGTTATTTTCTCCCAATTTATTCACCCAATTTCCCAGGCTTAGGGTTGATTCCTCTCTGCCTGCACCATCTGGGCTCATAAGCATATGAATAATAAAACAGCTTTTCCTGCAAGAGTGGACAGCGGTGCAGTTGAGTAAGACGAATGGCTTCCAAACTAATCCGCTTTTTACTGTCCCCTTAATTGGCTGGCTGATTTACTGCCCTGGGATAACTGACAAGGAAATTAAGACACTTTCTATTTTGTCCTCCGAGCCTTGTTTCTGGTGGAAAAGAAGTGCCTGCCGCCGTCTCAACTCGGTGGACTTGATGTGCTTTGACAGTGGAGTCCGCTGTGGGTTTCAAAGCTGGTCTCTGGCCACCCCTTGCTCTGCTTTGCTGGCTCAGGGAGGTAGAGGGTAGGCCAGCAGGGATGCAGCCTAATGATTTTAAAGCACACAGAGTGGTTAGGCTGCACAATGCTTCTCTCAGGAGCTTTTCATGGAATCTCTGCCTGGTTGATTGACTGGACTGAATCTGTCACGTTCACTTTTCTCCCTCTTTTTCTTTCTCTATTTCCTCTAGTTCTCTTTCTTCATCTTTTCTTTCTCTATTTCCTCTAGTTCTCTCTCTCTCTCTCTCTCACTCACACTCACTATTATTTCTCTTTCTGATGCCAAGTCAAGGTCCAGATGTTGTTTGGAATGAGCGTAGTAATTGGAGTGGTACTTAATGGTTTGTTACTCAACGTTTAACTACAAATTAAGTGATACTTGAGAACCTCGGGAAATTGACAATCTGTGGGCTATGTCATTGTGGAATGAAACGAAAGATGCCAGCAATGTCACACCGCCTACTTGTCTCCATCCGCCAGTTCTGTGATCCACTCTAGTGATTCATCTCCCTCCCTCCCTTACTCTTTCTTTCTCTCTTTCTCTTTCAGGATGGTTCCTGTAATGGTCTCCAGCACTTTGCAGCCCTGGGTCGGGACATGATCGGTGATTTGCTAGGATTTCCCAGGATGTCAACAGCGAGGTGGCATAGCAGATCAGTCAGCCTGGGCGCCAGTGCACAGTGGTGCTGATGCGGGGTGGTCGTATTGCCCTGCCCCTACTAAATATAATGTAAAATTAACACAGGTCAAAACAGTTAGGGGTCTTCTGTTAATAACAATTTGTTCTTAACAGACCTTCCTAGTTAAATAAATGTTAAATAAAAAAATACTGAAGACTCGAGACTGTAATCGCTGCCAAAGTTGTTTTTTTTAAGGACTGAATAAAGGGGTCTGAATACTTATGTCAATGTGATTTTTCAGTTATGGGGTATTGTATGGGGTATTGTGTGTAGATTGATGAGGGAAAATACAATTTAATCAATTTTAGAACAAGGCTGTAATGTAACAACATTTGGAAAAAGTCAAGGGTTCTGAATACTTTCTGAATGCACTGTAGGCTTCTACTTCCAGCTTACACATGCTACGTATATACATTTTATGGACACAATGTATTTCACAATTTGTTTGTTTTTAATCCCATCCTGAAACTACCCTCAACCCCTCCCATCTCTTAACACCATACTTTCAAAAAAATATTTGACATATTTTTCAACTGTGCTGTTATGTTTCACAAAAGTTCTGAACCTTTCTATTCTCATAGATTATACAGATTGTAAATGAAAGAAACATTTTAGCTAAAATAATTATTACATTATTGATCGCTTGAGTGTGACTTTTCACATCACCCAACAGTGCTATTTGCAGTTAGCTCCAGGTGAATATTGCAATTCTTCAGCCATTCCTGGACCTAAAACAAGTTAAATATGGACAGTACCAAAATAAATGATCTAATGATTCTGTCTCTTCGCAGCAAAATCTGCAGAGTTGGGATGTTTGGATCCCCCATATATATAACATTCTATTGGTTTCAAGAATTTTGTATAATCATTTAAATGGAAAAATTCTAAGTTTTGAATCCGGCATTGTTTGCGTATCAGTTCATAAACCATGGAATCGGTACATCAAACATCTCTTCCCAACTATTTTGCAATCTATATTGCACAGCTGTACATTATTTGGTTCATAAATGAAACTGGTATACTTTATTCATCACCAATTTCTGTAACCAATTTTGGTCTTTAATGCAAGGCCGACAGACAAGTTTCTTACGTTTTATCCCCTCCACTAGTCTCTTCTATTTTTGTGTTAATGCTGCAATTAGTTGGTTGTAATTTGGGGTAAAGCAGACATTCCATATAGTTTTGTTGTCTGCATATGTAACAACTCCACCAGTTCTATTTAGGATATAAGTTACAAAGCTTACAGTGGTAAGAAAGTATGTGAACCCTTTGGAAATACCTGGATTTCTGCAGAAATTGGTCATAAAATTTGATCTGATCTTCATCTAAGTCACAACAATAGACAAACACAGTCTGCTTAAACTAATATCACACAAACAATTATACGTGTTCATGTCTTTATTGAACACATTGTGTAAACATTCACAGTTCAGGGTGGGAAAAGTATGTGAACCCTTGGATTTAATAACTCGTTGACCCTCCTTTGGCAGCAATAACCTCAACCAAACATTTTCTGTAGTTGCGGATCAGACCTGCACAACGGTCAGGAGGAATTTTGGAACATTCCTCTTTACAAAACTGTTTCAGTTCAGCAATATTCTTGGGATGTCTGGTGTGAACTGCTCTCTTGAGGTCATGCCACAGCATCTCAATCGGGTTGAGGTCAGGACTCTGACTGGGCCACTCCAGAAGGCATATTTTAATCTGTTTAAGCCATTCTGTTTTTGGTTTACTTCTGTGTTTTGGATCGTTGTCCTGTTTTTTTATTTTTTTTATTTCACCTTTATTTAACCAGGTAGGCAAATTGAGAACACGTTCTCACTTACAATTGCGACCTGGCCAAGATAAAGCAAAGCAGTTCGACACATACAACAACACATAGTTACACATGGAGTAGAACAAACATACAGTCAATAATACAGTGAAAAATAAGTCTATATACAATGTGAGCAAGTGAGGTGAGATAAGGGAGGTGAAGGCAAATAAAATATAGTAATAAATAAAAATATAAAAAAGGCCATGGTGGCGAAGTAAATACAATATAGCAAGTAAAAAAACACTGGAATGGTTGGTTTGCAGTGGAAGAAGGTGCAAAGTAGAGATAGAAATAATGGGGTGCAAAGGAGCAAAATAAATAAATACAGTAGGTAAAGAGGTAGTTGTTTGGGCTAAATTATAGATGGGCTATGTACAGGTGCAGTAATCTATGAGCTGCTCTGACAGCTGGTGCTTAAAGCTAGTGAGGGAGATAAGTGTTTCCAGTTTCAGAGATTTTTGTAGTTCGTTCCAGTCATTGGCAGCAGAGAACTGGAAGGAGAGGCGGCCAAAGGAAGAATTGGTTTTGGGGGTGACCAGAGAGATATACCTGCTGGAGCGCGTGCTACGGGTGGGCGTTGTTATGGTGACCAGCGAGCTGAGATAAGGGGGGACTTTACCTAGCAGGGTCTTGTAGATGACCTGGAGCCAGTGGGTTTGGCGACGAGTGTGAAGCGAGGGCCAGCCAACGAGAGCGTACAGGTCGCAGTGGTGGGTAGTATATGGGGCTTTGGTGACAAAACGGATGGCACTGTGATAGACTGCATCCAATTTATTGAGTAGGGTTTTGGAGGCTATTTTGTAAATGACATCACCGAAGTCGAGGATTGGTAGGATGGTCAGTTTTACAAGGATATGTTTGGCAGCATGAGTGAAGGATGCTTTGTTGCGGAATAGGAAGCCGATTCTAGATTTAACTTTGGATTGGAGATGCTTGATGTGAGTCTGGAAGGAGAGTTTACAGTCTAACCAGACACCTAGGTATTTGTAGTTGTCCACATATTCTAAGTCAGAGCCGTCCAGAGTAGTGATGTTGGACAGGCGGGCAGGTGCAGGCAGCGATCGGTTGAAGAGCATGCATTTAGTTTTACTTGTATTTAAGAGCAATTGGAGGCCACGGAAGGAGAATTGTATGGCATTGAAGATCGCCTGGAGGGTTGTTAACACAGTGTCAAAAGAAGGGCCAGAAGTATACAGAATAGTGTCGTCTGCGTAGAGGTGGATCAGAGACTCACCAGCAGCAAGAGCGACATCATTGATGTATACAGAGAAGAGATTCGGTCCAAGAATTGAACCCTGTGGCACCCCCATAGAGACTGCCAGAGATCCGGACAACAGACCCTCCGATTTGACACACTGAACTCGATCAGAGAAGTAGTTGGTGAACCAGGCGAGGCAATCATTAGAGAAACCAAGGCTGTCGAGTCTGCCGATGAGGATGTGGTGATTGACAGAGTCAAAAGCCTTGGCCAGGTCAATGAATATGGCTGCACAGTACTGTTTCCTATCGATAGCGGTTAAGATATCGTTTATGACCTTGAGCGTGGCTGAGGTGCACCCATGACCAGCTCTGAAACCAGATTGCATAGCGGAGAAGGTATGGTGGGATTCGAGATGGTCGGTAATCTGTTTGTTGACTTGGCTTTCGAAGACCTTAGAAAGCCAGGGTAGGATAGATATAGGTCTGTAGCTGTTTGGGTCAAGAGTGTCCCCCCCTTTGAAGAGGGGGATAACCGCAGCTGCTTTCCAATCTTTGGGAATCTCAGACGACACGAAAGAGAGGTTGAAAAGGCTGGTAATAGGGGTGGCAACAATTTCAGCAGATCGTTTTAGAAAGAAAGGGTCCAGATTATCTAGCCCGGCTGATTTGTAAGGGTCCAGATTTTTCAGCTCTTTCAGAACATCAGCTGACTGTATTTGGGAGAAAGAGAAATGGGGAAGGCGTGGGCGAGTAGCAGAGGGGAGGCCAGTGCTGTTGACCGGGGTAGGGGTAGCCAGGTGGAAAGCATGGCCAGCCGTAGAAAAATGCTTGTTGAAATTCTCAATTATAGTGGATTTGTCGGTGGTGACAGTGTTTCCTATCTTCAGTGCAGTTGGAAGCTGGGTGGAGGTGTTCTTATTCTCCATGGACTTTACAGTGTCCCAGAACTTTTTTGAGTTTGTGTTGCAGGAAGCAAATTTCTGCTTGAAAAAGCTAGCCTTGGCTTTTCTAACTGCCTGTGTATACTGGTTTCTAGCTTCCCTGAAAAGTTGCATATCACGGGGGCTGTTCGATGCTAATGCAGAACGCCATAGGATGTTTTTCTGTTGGTTAAGGGCAGTCAGGTCAGGAGAGAACCAAGGGCTATATCTGTTCCTGGTTCTAAATTTCTTGAATGGGGCATGCTTTTTCAAGATGGTGAGGAAGGCATTTAAAAAAAATATCCAGGCATCCTCTACTGATGGGATGAGATCAATATCCTTCCAGGATACCTCGGCCAGGTCGATTAGAAAGGCCTGCTCGCTGAAGTGTTTCAGGGAGCGTTTGACAGTGATGAGTGGAGGTCGTTTGATCGCTGACCCATTACGGATACAGGCAATGAGGCAGTGATCGCTGAGATCTTGGTTGAAAACAGCAGAGGTGTATTTGGAGGGCAAGTTGGTTAGGATGATGTCTATGAGGTGTTTACAGAATTGGGGTGATACCTGGTAGGTTCATTGATAATTTGTGTGAGATTGAGGGCATCAAGCTTAGATTGTAGGATGGCTGGGGTGTTAAGCATGTTCCAATTTAGGTCGCCTAGCAGCACAAGCTCTGAAGATAGATGGGGGGCAATCAGTTCACATATGGTGTCCAGAGCACAGCTGGGGGCAGAGGGTGGTCTATAGCAGGCGGCAACAGTGAGAGACTTGTTTTTAGAGAGGTGGATTTTTAAAAGTAGAAGTTCAAATTGTTTGGGAACAGACCTGGATAGTAAAACAGAACTCTGCAGGCAATCCTTGCAGTAGATTGCAACACCGCCCCCTTTGGCCGTTCTATCTTGTCTGAAAATCTTGTAGTTAGGGATGAAAATGTCAGAATTTTTGGTGGTCTTCCTAAGCCAGGATTCAGACACGGCTAAAACATCTGGGTTGGCAGAGTGTGCTAAAGCAGTGAACAAAACAAACTTAGGGAGGAGGCTTCTAATGTTAACATGCATGAAACCAAGGCTATTACGGTTACAGAAGTCATCAAAAGAGAGCGCCTGGGGAATAGGAGTGGAGCTAGGTACTGCAGGGCCTGGATTCACCTCTACATCACCAGAGGAACAGAGGAGGAGTAGGATAAGGGTACGGCTAAAAGCTATGAGAATTGGTCGTCTAGAACGTCTAGAACAGAGAGTAAAAGGAAGTTTCTGGGGGCGATAAAATAGCTTCAAGGAATAATGTACAGACAAAGGTATGGTAGGATGTGAATACAGTGGAGGTAAACCTAGGTAATGAGTGATTACTGTTGCATCACCCAACTTCTGTTGAGCTTCAATTGGCGGACAGATAGCCTAACATTCTCCCGCAAAATGTCTTGATAATTTTGGGAGTTCATTTTTCCATCGATGATAGCAAGCTGTCCAGGCCCTGAGGCAGTTAAGCAGCTCCAAACCATGATGCTCCCTCCACCATACTTTACAGTTGGGAGGAGGTTTTGATGTTGGTGTGCTGTGCCTTTTTTTCTCCACACATAGTGCTGTGTGTTCCTTCCAAACAACTCAACTGTAGTTTCATCTGTCCACAGAATATTTTGCCAAGTTAGCTGACTCCTGACTCCAATTAGCTTTTGGAGAAGTCATTAGCCAAGGGGTTCACATACTTTTTCCAACCTACACTGTGAATGTTTAAATTATGTATTCAATATAGACAAGATACATACAATAATTTGTGTGTTATTAGTTTAAGCACACTAGGTTTGTCTATTGTTGTGACTTAGATGAAGATCAGATCAAATGTGATTTATGCAGAAATTTATGCAGAAATCCAGGTAATTTCAAAGGGTTCACATACTTTTTCTTGCCACTGTATACTTTCTTTAAAAAAAATCAGAATGATTTTTAAAATAAATTAGTATATTTGAGTTTAACCACTTTCAGGTGGATTAAACTGAAATTGCAATCAACTTTCTATGTCTTGTTTTAAAAATAGCGATATTTTGGAGATTATTTCATTTTCCAATATCCGAAAGTGAGAGGTTGTAATCTGAATAAATTCTTGAACATGGGGTGAGACATTCTTACTAATCTGCTAGAGAACCAGCTCGGATTTAAGTATAACTTTTGTATGACTGAAGCCTTTAGTGAGAGGTCTAATGCTTTAATCTTTAATCATTTCTGCCCTCCGAAATAATATTAATTATATAAATAGTCCTGTTTAATTTCATCTGGGTTGCCGTTCCAAATAAAATTGAATATATTTTGCTTTTATAAAAAAAAAAAAAGTTGTAGGTAAATACATAAGCAAGTAGGTAAACTGGGATATGACTAAAGAGTAAGGGTGATTTTTCCACAAATATACAGGTTATGTCCTTTCCATGATAGCAAGATCTTATTACATTTACATTTAAGTCATTTAGCAGACGCTCTTATCCAGAGCGACTTACAAATTGGTGCATTCACCTTATGACATCCAGTGGAACAGCCACTTTACAATAGTGCATCTAAATCTTTTAAGGGGGGGGGGGGGGTCAGAAGGATTGCTTTATCCTATCCTAGGTATTCCTTAAAGAGGTGGGGTTTCAGGTGTCTCCGGAAGGTGGTGATTGACTCCGCTGTCCTGGCGTCGTGAGGGAGTTTGTTCCACCATTGGGGTGCCAGAGCAGCGAACAGTTTTGACTGGGCTGAGCGGGAACTGTACTTCCTCAGTGGTAGGGAGGCGAGCAGGCCAGAGGTGGATGAACGCAGTGCCCTTGTTTGGGTGTAGGGCCTGATCAGAGCCTGAAGGTACTGAGGTGCCGTTCCCCTCACAGCTCCGTAGGCAAGCACCATGGTCTTGTAGCGGATGCGAGCTTCAACTGGAAGCCAGTGGAGAGAGAGGAGGAGCGGGGTGACGTGAGAGAACTTGGGAAGGTTGAACACCAGACAGGCTGCGGTGTTCTGGATGAGTTGTAGGGGTTTAATGGCACAGGCAGGGAGCCCAGCCAACAGCGAGTTGCAGTAATCCAGACGGGAGATGACAAGTGCCTGGATTAGGACCTGCGCCACTTCCTGTGTGAGGCAGGGTCGTACTCCGCGGATGTTGTAGAGCATGAGCCTACAGGAACGGGCCACCGCCTTGATGTTAGTTGAGAACGACAGGGTGTTGTCCAGGATCACGCCAAGGTTCTTAGCGCTCTGGGAGGAGGACACAATGGAGTTGTCAACCGTGATGGCGAGATCATGGAACGGACAGTCCTTCCCCGGGAGGAAGAGCAGCTCCGTCTTGCCGAGGTTCAGCTTGAGGTGGTGATCCGTCATCCACACTGATATGTCTGCCAGACATGCAGAGATGCGATTCGCCACCTGGTCATCAGAAGGGGGAAAGGAGAAGATTAATTGTGTGTCGTCTGCATAGCAATGATAGGAGAGACCATGTGAGGTTATGACAGAGCCAAGTGACTTGGTGTATAGCGAGAATAGGAGAGGGCCTAGAACAGAGCCCTGGGGGACACCAGTGGTGAGAGCACGTGGTGAGGAGACAGATTCTCGCCACGCCACCTGGTAGGAGCGACCTGTCAGGTAGGACGCAATCCAAGCGTGGGCCGCGCCGGAGATGCCCAACTCGGAGAGGGTGGAGAGGAGGATCTGATGGTTCACAGTATCGAAGGCAGCCGATAGGTCTAGAAGGATGAGAGCAGAGGAGAGAGAGTTAGCTTTAGCAGTGCGGAGCGCCTCCGCCATACAGAGAAGAGCAGTCTCAGTTGAATGACTAGTCTTGAAACCTGACTGATTTGGATCAAGAAGGTCATTCTGAGAGAGATAGCAGGAGAGCTGGCCAAGGACGGCACGTTCAAGAGTTTTGGAGAAAAAAGAAAGAAGGGATACTGGTCTGTAGTTGTTGACATCGGAGGGATCGAGTGTAGGTTTTTTCAGAAGGGGTGCAACTCTCGCTCTCTTGAAGACGGAAGGGACGTAGCCAGCGGTCAAGGATGAGTTGATGAGCGAGGTGAGGTAAGGGAGAAGGTCTCCGGAAATGGTCTGGAGAAGAGAGGAGGGGATAGGGTCAAGCGGGCAGGTTGTTGGGCGGCCGGCCGTCACAAGACGCGAGATTTCATCTGGAGAGAGAGGGGAGAAAGAGGTCAGAGCACAGGGTAGGGCAGTGTGAGCAGAACCAGCAGTGTCGTTTGACTTAGCAAACGAGGATCGGATGTCGTCGACCTTCTTTTCAAAATGGTTGACGAAGTCATCTGCAGAGAGGGAGGAGGGGGGGGGGGGATTCAGGAGGGAGGAGAAGGTGGCAAAGAGCTTCCTAGGGTTAGAGGCAGATGCTTGAAATTTAGAGTGGTAGAAAGCGGCTTTAGCAGCAGAGACAGAAGAGGAAAATGTAGAGAGGAGGGAGTGAAAGGATGCCAGGTCCGCAGGGAGGCGAGTTTTTCTCCATTTCCGCTCGGCTGCCCGGAGCCCTGTTCTGTGAGCTCGCAATGAGTCGTCGAGCCACGGAGCGGGAGGGGAGGACCGAGCCGGCCTGGAGGATAGGGGACATAGAGAGTCAAAGGATGCAGAAAGGGAGGAGAGGAGGGTTGAGGAGATAGAATCAGGAGATAGGTTGGAGAAGGTTTGAGCAGAGGGAAGAGATGATAGGATGGAAGAGGAGAGAGTAGCGGGGGAGAGAGAGCGAAGGTTGGGACGGCGCGATACCATCCGAGTAGGGGCAGTGTGGGAAGTGTTGGATGAGAGCGAGAGGGAAAAGGATACAAGGTAGTGGTCGGAGACTTGGATGGGAGTTGCAATGAGGTTAGTGGAAGAACAGCATCTAGTAAAGATGAGGTCAAGCGTATTGCCTGCCTTGGGAGTAGGGGGGGAAGGTGAGAGGGTGAGGTCAAAAGAGGAGAGGAGTGGAAAGAAGGAGGCAGAGAGGAATGAGTCAAAGGTAGACGTGGGGAGGTTAACCTTTCACGAGTATCTACCCCGGGTCCGGGATCACCCCCCCCCCCCCACCCACACTGAGTAGCATAGCCTAGCATAGCGTCACAATTAAATAGTAGCATCTAAATATCATTAAATCACAAGTCCAAGACACCTAATGAAAGATACAGATCTTGTGAATAAAGCCACCATTTCAGATTTTTTAAATGTTTTACAGGGAAGACAAAATATGTAAATCTATTAGCTAACCACGTTAGCAAAAGACACCACTTTTCTAACCATCAGTTTCTTACTCCATCAGGTGCTATCACCAATTCGGCTAAACTAAGATATTGATAGCCACTAACCAAGAAAAAAACTCATCAGTCTGATAACATATTTATGGTATAGGATAGGTTTTGTTAGAAAAATGTGCATATTTCAGGTAGATATCATAGTTTACAATTGCACCCACCGTCACAAATCGACTAGAATAAATACATAGAGCAAGTGTTTACCTAATTACTAATCATCAAACAATTCGTAAAAATACACAGCATACACTAATCGAAAGACACAGATCCTGTGAATACAGACAATATTTCAGATTTTCTAAGTGTCTTACAGCAAAAACACAATAAATCGTGATATTAGCATACCACATATGCAAACGTTACCAGAGCATTGATTCTAGCCAAAGAGAGCGATAACGTAAACATCGCCAAAATATATTAATTTTTTCACTAACCTTCTCAGAATTCTTCAGATGACACTCCTGTAACATCACATTACAACATACATATACAGTTTGTTCGAAAATGTGCATATTTAGCCACCAAAATCATGGTTAGACAATGACAAAAGTTGCCCAGCTGGTCAGACAATGTTGTGCGCCATATTAGACAGTAATCTAGTCGTATACATAAATACTCATAAACGTGACTAAAAAATATAGGGTGGACAGCGATTGATAGACAATTTAATTCTTAATACAATCGCTGATTTACATTTTTTAAATTATCCTTACTTTTCAATACAGTTTGCGCCAAGCGAAGCTACGTCTAAAAAGATGGCGTCATAAGCGATTAACATTTCTCGACAGAAACACGATTTATCATAATAAATTGTTCCTACTTTGAGCTGTTCTTCCATCAGAATCTTGGGCAAAGAATCCTTTCTTGGGTCTAATCGTCTTTTGGTCGAAAGCTGTCCTCTTGCCATGTAGAAATGCCCATTGCGTTCAGCATGAACTGGAACCGTGCCCAGAGATTCACAGTGTCTCAGAAATAAATGTCCCAAAATCGCACTAAACAGATATAAATTGCTATAAAACGGTTTAAATTAACTACCTTATGATGTTTTTAACTCCTATAACGAGTAGAAACATGACCGGAGAAATATAACTGGCTACACTAATACTTGGAAAAAGAACGGGTCGGTGTCCACCGTGCGTCCGACGCAGCTGGAAAGGAGTTCCTACCTACACGTGTTTTTGTTTTATAGGGGCTGTGATTGCGCAATCGATACCATTCAAATCGTCATCACGTAAAGGCATCCAGGGGAAGACGTAAGCAGTGTCCGTATCCTGATAGCGTTCACAGTGGCCTTTAAACTGACTCCAGATCAGGGGCCAAAATGTGTGAAATCTGACTCCGTGTCAGGGAAATTGCTGTAGAATGAGTTCTGTTCCACTCAGAGACATAATTCCAACGCCTATAGAAACTAGAGACTGTTTTCTATCCAATAATAGTAGTAATATGCATATTGTACGATAAAGAATTTAGTAGGAAGCCGTTTAATCTGTAATGCAATTATGCTAATGAGAAAACAGCACTCCCTGTAGTCGCAAGAAGTTAAAGTCACCCAGAACTGTGAGAGGTGAGCCGTCCTCAGGAAAGGAGCTTATCAAGGCATCAAGCTCATTGATGAACTCTCCGAGGGAACCTGGAGGGCGATAAATGATAAGGATGTTAAGCTTGACAGGGCTGGTAACTGTGACAGCATGGAATTCAAAGGAGGCAATAGACAGATGGGTAAGGGGAGAAAGAGAGAATGACCACTTGGGAGAGATGAGGATCCCGGTGCCACCACCCCGCTGACCAGAAGCTCTCGGGGTGTGCGAGAACACGTGGGCAGACGAAGAGAGAGCAGTAGGAGTAGCAGTGTTATCTGTGGTGATCCATGTTTCCGTCAGTGCCAAGAAGTCGAGGGACTGGAGGGAAGCATAGGCTGAGATGAACTCTGCCTTGTTGGCCGCAGATCGGCAGTTCCAGAGGCTACCGGAGACCTGGAACTCCACGTGGGTCGTGCGCGCTGGGACCACCAGGTTAGGGTGGCCGCGGCCACGCGGTGTGAAGCGTTTGTATGGTCTGTGCAGAGAGGAGAGAACAGGGATAGACAGACACATAGTTGACAGGCTACAGAAGAGGCTACGCTAATGCAAAGGAGATTGGAATGACAAGTGGACTACACGTCTCGAATGTTCAGAAAGTTAAGCTTACGTTGCAAAAATCTTATTGACTAAAATGATTAAAATGATACAGTACTGCTGAAGTAGGCTGGCTAGCAGTGGCTGCGTTGTTGACTTTGTTTGAAAGTGTAGCTGGCTAGGTAACCTCGATAGCTGGCTAGGTAACCTCGGTAACTGGCCAGATAATTAGTCTAAACCACACAATTGTCTTAGATACAAGGACAGCAAAGACAACTATGTAGCTAGCTAACACTAGCTAGCTAACACTACACTAATCAAATCGTTCCGTTGTAATGTAATAGTTTCTACAGTGCTGCTATTCGGTAGAAGTTGGCTAGCTAGCAGTGTTAGCAGTGTTAGCAGTGTTGACTAGCAGTATTGACTAGGTAGGAGAACGGCAGCGCGGCGGACGAAAATAGCTGGCTAGCTAACCGAAAATTACTCTAGACTTCACAGTTATCTTAGATACAAGGACAGCAAAGACAACTATGTAGCTAGCTAACACTACACTAATCAAGTCGTTCCGTTGTTCCGTTGAATGTAATAGATTCTACAGTGCTGCTATTCGCTGGCTAGCTAGCAGTGTTGATTACGTTACGTTACGTTAAAAGGACGAAAATAGCTGGCTAGCTAACCTAGAAAATCGCTCTAAACTACACAATTATCTTTGATACAAAGACGGCTATGTAGCTAGCTAAGATCAAACAAATCAAACCGTTGTACTGTAATGAAATGAAGTGAAATGTGATACTACCTGTGGAGCGAAGCGGAATGCGACCGGGTTGTTGAATGCGGTAGTCAGACAGATCTTATCTAATTTTGCTACATTTCTTTTAAAATGTATTGTAGAGTATGTCCACATCACCGTCAGACGATGTTATTGGTAAACTACACGGTCATGTAAAAGTTGTATTTTTTTGTAATCCAATACGTATTATAAACTGGGTGGTTCGAGCCCTGAAAGCTGATTGGCTGACAGCCATGGTATATCAGACCGTATACCACGGGTATGACAAAACATGTATTTTTACTACTCTAATTATGTTGGTAGCCAGTTTATAATAGCAATAAGGCACCTCTGGGGTTTGTGATATATGACCAATAAACCACTGCGTCGTGCATAAGAACAGCCCTAAGCCGTGGTATATTGGCCTTATCACACACCTCCTCTGGCCTTATTGCTTAAATATAGTACACTTATCATTATTTAGTTGTAATTCAGAGATGTTACAAAAAGCATGTAGATCCTCTATGAGGCTGTGGAGGGATCCAAATTGTGGATTTTTAAGAAAACATGAATTATCAGCGTACAATGACACCGTTGTTTTCAAGCCCTGCATTTCTAGCCCCTTGATAATATTGTTGGATCTGATTTTAATAGCCATAATCAATAGATACTCCTCTTGACAGTTTAATACTCTCTGAGAAGTAGCTATTATTTACAATTTTACACCTACAGTAGGTTACTTTACATAACTTTAACCTATTGTATAAGAGATTCTCCGAAATTAAAATATCCCAGGCGTTTATATATAAATTCCAGTCGTACTTGATCAAAAGCCTAAGTCAGCCAGGCCTGGTTCCCCAGATTTTCCATAGTGTTCTATTGTTTGCAGTACTTGTCTTATATTATCTCCAATGTATCGTCTATGTAAAAAAAAACATGTTTGCTTAGGATGAATAATATCCGATAATACCTTTTTAATTCTATGCGCTACGCATTTTGAAATAATTTTTGCATCACTACGCTGACCTCCCCACAAGAGGTGGCGTAAACTCTAATATATCCTATTACATCGGAAGGTCATTTCAAACACATTTTGCTAATAGTAGCTGTTTAGCTAGTTAAACAAATAATTAGTCAAGAAAGCTTGCCAGCATCACTTTTTCAAAGCCCATGTCAGCTCTCTAGTGAGTGTAATTAGCTCCAATGAGTATAATTTATCCAATATTAGGAGTTGAGAAATTGACAAGTTGGCATCATTAGAAATAACATCTCCTCTTTTCTTATTTAGGTATGTCATTATAAATGTGTTTATTATTTTGCTTCTAGCTATATTCATAATAACATTGAAATAATACAAATGTTTAAAAAATCTCCCTGCAGTACTTCTAGGGCCGAGTACCCCTGGTTGAATAGCTCTGGTTTAGCTTTATGCTGAAATGCATTGGTTTTTATCAATCAATAAATAATGTTCTTGAAGAGTGTTTCTCCCATTATCGAGCTTGCTCCTTTATTTACCTGGATGGTTGGATTCTTAGGGAACGACAGTCTACTTTTTCCTTTGCACTTAGCACAGTCTAAAATAACAGCACCTGCTCTCCTCCACCTTACCCCAGCTCCCATAGATAGACTTGTCCAAGCAGGCTTTGCTTTACCTCTCTCTCTAGGGCTCCCTTTGAGCCCCACTCCCTGTAGCACAGAAGGCACAGCCGAAGGATTCTGCTCTGACCTAGCTGCATATTTTAGTGGGTGAAATTATTTAAGGCTAATAGTGAGCCTATTGTTTTTAGCAACGGTGGGAGCAGAGAGTGTTTATGCTGTGAAAAAAAGCACAAAGTGGCCGTGCCAAAAACATTAAGTCACATTTAGTTGGAGCCGCAGAATACATTGAGGAGTTCTCAATGAGCTGGGCTGCCCGTCAGAATAATGCTGTGTCATGCTCTCTGCTCCCTGCTCCCTCCCTCCTCATTGTACAGCCACCCCTGGGGAGCTCTGATTAGAAACCAGCTGATGAAATTAGCTCCACTCTGAGTCCTAGGGAGGACAAACACCTACAGTACATAAAGGGCAGTGGCGGTCAATGACATTAATGATGAGGGAGGACATTTCTTTTTTCATGAGCATGGCATTATTTCTATTACAGCATGTTGGATGACTGTCATTCATATTCCATTCAGCCAGTTCAATGTAACATCGATAGGTTTAGACTACTACATGATACTCAAATTTTCTCTTTACCCATCATGAGGCTGCTACAACCTAGCCTATGGATTAAAGTTTACATCGTAGGTGCGCACAGGTCGAGAAAAAAATAGAGATGACAGACAGTGACACATGGACAGACAGTGAGACTGTAAATGTCACTGTCAATACCGAGAAAGCTTTCCTGTATTGTCCTCGCTGGGTGTGTATAGTACAGTAGAGAAAGTCTTCCTCTATCGTCCTCCCTGGGTGTGTATAGCACAGTAGAGTATGTAGATCTGGTGGTTGGGATGTCATTAGGATCAGTGTTATCAGAGGTAATGAGAGTGCTGATGGCAGTGCCGTGGCCTCCCAGCCTGTCTAAGAGGCCCTGCTGTGATACAGTAGAGTAAAACATCTGTTCTCCTCCAACAGTAAGACAGGGGAGGGGTTTGGAGAGACAGGCAGTAGCTGGAAGCTAGTGGCCCCACACACTGATAGCCTCTCCGCAGGGAGGTGGAGGGTACAGACACCTCGGGTACACAGCTGTGTAAACCCCTAGCCGACTAGGTTAAAAATCTGTGAATGTGCCCTTAAGCAAGGCACATAACTGTAATTTCTGCTAAATGACTAACATGTAAGATGTGCCAAATAAATTATCTCCGGGTCAGGGCTCCAGCCATGCATTTGAGTTTGCTAACTTTCGAGCTACGTGGCTAACTTGCTAGATCAAACTTCTTGGTTACAGCAGAGACAATCCATCCCCTCCTGGGTCAAGATCTCTGTCTGCATTTGTTTTTTGCATTGATTGTTTTTTATGTTTGGAATGAAATAGCAGCCCTTGTGTGCACTTCCGGTAATATTGCACAACCTGGTATGGTAAAGGAATGATATGAAGGCATGAACATCTGGATACCGGCCAACCTTAATACCATTACAGGAATTATTTTATGGAATGTCACACTTTTTATCTTGTGGAGTTCCTCAGGGTTCTGTGCTTGGGCCTTTACTCTTTTTGATTATGTGCAAATAAGTAAATAAATGTGCTCGATTTGGATATATGTATTGTCCTGTCATTGAGATTTGTGTGTTTGATTGCAGGAGTATGTATGGGACGCCTCTCACTACCTGGTCCACCAGGTGTTCAGCTGTCTGAAGGAGATCTTCACCGGCACCAGAGAGATCCAGGCACAGCATGACACACATTACTAATATTAGCCAGGACAAACTAATTTTCACGATTTCACTAATATCATACAAATCATAGCATGTTTTTGGGCTCATTCAGTAGTTTTTACTTGATTAAGTAGAATCCTTTTCTTATGTTCAAAGTACCATTTACAGTGCACAATACCCCATAATGATAAACTGAAGTTAATTTCTTTCCCACATTTTTTGCATTTTTACTTTATTGCAAATAGTACTCATGTTTAGGAATATTTTTATTCTGTACAGGCTTCCTTCTTTTCACTCTGGCATTTAGGTTAGTATTGTGGAGTAACTACAATGTTGTTGATCCATCCTCAGTTCTCTTCTATCACAGGCATTAAACTCGTTCTTCCTATCCGGCAATTGAGTTAGGAAGGACGCCTGTATCTTTGTAGAAACTGGATGTATTGCTAAGGAGTATTTAAAACTTCTTAAGGCTAGGGGGCACTATTTTCCCGTCCGGATGAAAAGTATGCCCAAAGTAATCTGCCTGCTACTCAGGCCCAGAAGCTAGGATATGCATATTATTAGTAGATTTGGATAGAAAACACTATGAAGTTTCTAAAACGGGTTGAATGATGTCTGTGAGTATAACAGAACTTATTTGGCAGGCAAAACCCTGAGGACAAACCATCCAGGAATTATTTTTTTTGAGGTCACTCTCTTTTTAATGGGTTTTCTATGGGGATCTAGATTTCTAAGGCACTTGCTTGCAGTTCCTATCGCTTCCACTGGATGTCAACAGTCTTTAGAAATTGGTTGATGTTTTTCCTTTGAGAAATTAAGAATTAGGGCTGTTCAGAACGAGGCTCGAGTGAAGTGTACTGTTTGTTAGAGGCACGCGACCTGAAAGCTCGCTCCACTTTGTTTTTATCCGCTCTCAAACGCAATTTATCCCGTCTCAAATTTGATTGATTATTTATGTTAAAAAATACCTAAAGTTGTATTAGGAAAGTTGTTTGAAATGTCTGGATCAAGTTTACAGGTAACTTATTAGATACTTTGTAGTCATGTTGCGCGAGTTGGAACCGGTGTATTTTCAGAATCAAAAGCGACAAATAAATTTACATTTTGGGGATATAACGACAGAATTAATCGAACAAAAGGACTATTTGTGATGTTTAATGGACCTATTGGAGTGTCAACAGAAGATCTTCAAAGGTAAGGCATGCATTATATGTTATTTCTGACTTTTGTGTTGTGCCAGGCGGGTTGAATTGTGATTTTCATGTGTTTGATGGGGTGCTGTCCTCAGATAATAGCATGGTTTGCTTTCGCCTTAAAGCCTTTTTGAAATCTGACACTGTGGCTGGATTAACAAGAAGTTCATCTTTAAACTGGTGTATGACACTTGTATGATTTATGAATTATTATTATGAGTATTTCTGTTTTTGAATTTGGCGAGCTTTTATTTCACTGGGATCACTAAGAAGTTAAAAAAGAAAATATTTTGCATTTATTTCAGTCTGATTGGGGGGGGGGGGGGGGGGGGGGGGCAGGGCCTGTGCCCACCAATGCATATGCCCCTGTCCTGAATTGATTTAGGCTTGCCATAACAAAGTTGAATACTTATTGACTCAAGACATGTCAGCTTTTCATTTGTAATGCTTTTGTAAAAATGTCTAAAAACATAATTCCTCTTTGACATAATGTGGTGTTGTGTGTAGACCAGTGACAGAAAATCTCCATTTAATCCATTTTAAATTCAGGCAATAACACAACAAAATGTGGAAAAAGTCAAGTGGTGTAAATACTTTCTGAAGGCACTGTTTGTACATGTTCTAATGGTATCAGGTATTTTTTTATATGTTGTGTTAAAATAAAGAATGTTTTATGTGCCTTTTTCACATAAGAACACTGGGTGAATTTGCATATATGTATCAATTAACATAAAGAGGTGGGACAGGGCTGCAACCACCAAAAACCTACTCTGTCTAGGCCTACCTGCACTCAGCTGCGCTGTCTAGACTGCCTCATGAAATTACTGTTATCGCGTTCTGTTGCATCATTCAACAAGTCAATAGCAGGATACCATCGGATAAAGAAATCAACAGGCTTGGCTCCAGATTACACACATTTATACATTCTTTACATTGTTTTCCAAATTAAACATAATATCACTGTCATCCAAGTGTTCATTTTTGGAAAGTTCTTTCATTTCAGTCCATCTAACTTGTAAACATTCCAATTAAAGTTATCTATCCTCTCTTCCTTGTGATGTAAGAGTCAAGACGATACGTTTCATCCCCGACGAAGCTTTAGCATTTTTATAGATGCAGCGGAGAGACAATGTATTTCATTGAGCCCATTTAAGCCATTCCTGGGGTGTGTTTGACAGATCATTACATACATTTCGGCTGCCGTAACATTAACGGGAAAAAACAACAGGCACAAGCAAGAGTATGAGAGTTGCAGGAGTAAAATTAAAACATTTAATCCCGCGAGATTTAAGTGACAAGTGGATTTTGCACACCTCAAACACAGGAAATAGAAGCCTGAAAGAAAATTAAGAAAATTAAAAAATCCTCAGGTGGGTGTGGCATACAAATTGATACATTAAATCCACAGGAAAAATAATGATCAGGGTAGCTTAAGGACCCACCAACCACTGTCTCTATGAGCTCCCCGGGGGGTGAGGGCAGACATCACCAGCTCATATGAAATACCCCCCCATGTCTCGCCTCACCCATGCTCCCCGGTTCATCTCTTAATAATGTGTCAGGTCCTGCTGGGTCCTCTCCTCTCTGTACCTGGCTGGGAATGCCTGTGTGAGGGATGGCGAAGAGGAAGAGAGAGAAAGGGGAGAGAGGCAGGAGAGTTGAGTAGAGAGGAAGAATTGGGAGGTAGAAATTGGGTCAGAAGGCAGAAAGTCTGATGAATGGGACAGTTTTGGGCCTGGGTGCTGCCTGTTAGCTTGGGTGATATTAGTCTCCTACACTAAGGCTGTGAATGAGGACCTCTGGGACTTCCTAATAGGGCTTCCATTCTGAGAGAGAATCTGTGTCACAACCCAGCACTGTTGCTCTTCAATGTCTAGACTAGTAGTGGTCTGCGGTCGGCAAGCAATAACGTTCCACCTGTTTCGACCAAACTCTCCATCTGTTTGCACTGGATAGATATAAATCACAGAAGAAACAGCATCTCCGTTTAAACTTACTCTACGTTTAAGCTGCTGAGTGGGTGATTCCCCTGGGCCTGCCCATCATCCACCCCTACCACCGCATTCGGACACAGATGGTAAGACTAAATGTCACTTACTCTAGATACTTAAGATGTTGCTCAGTTAGAGCTCAAAGAAGTATGCTTGCATTGAACATCTTCCACCCAAGCAGCAATCCTTCCATTGTGTCCTGCTACCCTTGTGTCCACAGTAAAATTACCCTGGCCTGTACCGATGTCATACAAGCTCATACGTGTCAAACTTTGTCCTTGTCAAAGGAAAATGTATGCATATTTACACAATCTATGCATATGCATATGTTTCCTGTCGCTTAACAAATCTGTCTGTGCCAGTCACATGTTCATTGTAGAGGTCATGAAAATAACAAGCAGACTAGGGTCCCTCGTAAGGTCCCTTTTCCCCCCTAATTGAGCCACCCGGCAGACAGTGTCTCTGTGAGCTTGTTGTTTGGCTATAGTAGTGTGTCGTAAGCTGGTAGAGGGGCTGAGAAAGAGTAGCCAATTACATGACTCTCCTCACCTCACCTGACCTCACTGACAGACAGGGGGCGGCGGCCTCTGAAAGGTCTCGTGCTGCCTCGTGGTCTTGTGAAACAATAAGCCAGCTGCACCAGTGACTTTGCATGCTCCTACTCTTCCTCCTCCACCCCCTTCTCCTTTCCCCTCGGTCTATTCTCTCCCTCCCACTCTCTCTCTCATCCGCATCTCTCCCTGTGACACAGTATTAAGTGCCCGAGCCCAGTGGTGATTGTGTTGTGTCGGAGTTTGAGCAGAGCTAAAAGAGCTGCTTCCTCTGACTCCTGCTGAGAGCATCTGGCTGCACATCTGTCTCACTGGCAACCAGGTCTCCCACTGTAGCACCTATTGGCACTGAGGGGACAATATACACCCTGTTGTCAACACTGACACTGACACTGAGCTCCACCAACCTGGAGAAGGGTGTGGCATTATTGCATCTAAAATTGAGAGATTCTTAATGCTGGCTTTGTGTGTTTGTGTGTGTGTGTGTATACTGTGCATGCAGGTCTGTTTTTTTGCCGCATGTTTTACATTGCAAATTTAATTCAAATCCAAGGAAATGTGTAGCCTCTGTTTTTGTCTTTGTGCCTTGCACTGCTGTGTAGTTGAGCAGGAGGGTGTGGCAGGGCTCCCTGTACCAAGCGCATGAAGTACATTGCCTCTACAGTGGCGCAGCTCTGTCCATCATCAAATCAAATCAAATGTATTTGTCACACACACATGGTTAGCAGATGTTAATACGAGTGTAGCAAAATACTTGTGCTTCTAGTTCCGACAATGCAGTAATAACCAACGAGAAATCTAACCTAACAATTCCACAACTACTACCTTATACACACATGTGTAAAGGGATAAAGAATATGTACATAAAGATATATGAATGAGTGATGGTACAGAACGGCATAGGCAAGATCCAGTAGATGGTATAGAGTACAGTATATACATATGAGATGAGTAATGTAGGGTATGTAAACATTATATTAAGTGGCATTGTTTAAAGTGGCTAGGGATACATGTATTACATAAAGATGGCAAGATGCAGTAGATGATAAAGAATACAGTATATACATATACATATGAGCTGAGTAATGTAGGGTATGTAAACATTATATTAAGTGGCATTGTTTAAAGTGGCTAGTGATACATTTTTGATCAATTTCCATCAATTTCCATTATTAAAGTGGCTGGAGTTGAGTCAGTATGTTGGCAGCAGCCACTCAATGCTAGTGGTGGCTGTTTAACAGTCTGATGGCCTTGAGATAGAAGCTGTTTTTCAGTCTCTCGGCCCCTGCTTTGATGCACCTGTACTGACCTCGCCTTCTGGATGATAACGGGTTAAACAGGCAGTGGCTCGGGTGGTTGTTGTCCTTGATGATCTTTATGGCCTTCCTGTGACATCGGGTGGTGTAGGTGTCCTGGAGTGCAGGTAGTTTGCCCCCAGTGATGCGTTGTGCAGACCTCACTACCCTCTGGAGAGCCTTACGGTTGTGGGCGGAGCAGTTGCCGTACCAGGCGGTGATACAGCCCGACAGGATGCTCTCGATTGTGCATCTGTAGAAGTTTGTGAGTGCTTTTGGTAACAAGCCAAATTTCTTCAGCCTCCTGAGGTTGAAGAGGCGCTGCTGCGCCTTATTCACAACGCTGTCTGTGTGGGTGGACCAATTCAGTTTGTCCGTGATGTGTACGCCGAGGAACTTAAAACTTACTACCCTCTCCACTACTGTCCTGTCGATGTGGATAGGGGGGTGCTCCCTCTGCTGTTTCCTGAAGTCCACAATCATCTCCTTTGTTTTTTTTACGTTGAGTGTGAGGTTATTTTCCTGACACCACACTCCGAGGGCCCTCACCTCCTCCCTGTAGGCCGTCTCGTCGTTGTTGGTAATCAAGCCTACCACTGTAGTGTCGTCTGCAAACTTGATGATTGAGTTGGAGGCGTGCATAGCCACGCAGTCGTGGGTGAACAGGGAGTACAGGAGAGGGCACAGAACGCACCCTTGTGGGGCCCCAGTGTTGAGGATCAGCGGGGTGGAGATGTTGTTACCTACCCTCACCACCTGGGGGCGGCTGTCAGGAAGTCCAGTACCCAGTTGCACAGGGCGGGGTCGAGACCCAGGGTCTCGATTTTGATGACGAGTTTGGAGGGTACTATGGTGTTAAATGCTGAGCTGTAGTCGATGAACAGCATTCTCACATAGGTATTTCTCTTGTCCAGATGGGTTAGGGAAGTGTGCAGTGTGGTTGTGATTGCGTCGTCTGTGGGCAAATTGGAGTGGGTCTAGGGTGTCAGGTAGGGTGGAGGTGATATGGTCCTTGACTAGTCTCTCAAAGCACTTCATGATGGCGGAAGTGAGTGCTACGGGGCGGTAGTCGTTTAGCTCAGTTACCTTAGCTTTCTTGGGAACAGGAACAATTGTGGCCCTCTTGAAGCATATGGGAACAGCAGACTGGGATAAGGATTGATTGAATATGTCCGTAAACACACCAGCCAGCTGGTCTGCGCATGCTCTGGGGATGCCGTCTGGGCCTACAGCCTTGCGAGGGTTAACATGTTTAAATGTTTTACTCACGTCGGCTGCAGTGAAGGAGAGTCCGCAGGTTTTGGTAGCGGGCCGTGTCAGTGGCACTGTATTGTTCTCAAAGCGAGCAAAGAAGTTATTTAGTCTGTCTGGGAGCAAGACATACTGGTCCGCGACGGGGCTGGTTTTCTTTTTGTAATCTGTGATTGACTGTAGACCCTGCCACATACCTTTTGTGTCTGAGCCGTTGAATTGCAACTCTACTTTGTCTCTATACTGACGCTTAGCTTGTTTGATTGCCTTGTGGAGGGAATAGCTACACTGTTTATATTCAGTCATGTTTCCGGTCACCTTTCCCTGGTTAAAAGCAGTGGTTCGCGCTTTCAGTTTCGCACGAATGCTGCCATCAATCCACAGTTTCTGATTTGGGAATGTTTTAATAGTTGCTGTAGGTACGACATCGCCAATGCACTTTCTAATGAACTCGCTCACCAAATCAGCGTATTCGTCAATGTTGTTGACGCAATGCGGAACATTTCCCAATCCACGTGACCGAAGCAGTCTTGAAGCGTGGAATCAGGTTGGTCGGACCAGCATTGAACAGACCTGAGCGCGGGAGCTTCTTGTTTTAGTTTCTGTCTGTAGGCTGGAAGCAACAAAATGGCATCGTGGTCAGCTTTTCCGAAAGGAGGGCTGTGTAGAGTGGGCAATGCAATGCAGAGCGGGCTGTGGCAGCTCCTCTACTCTTTCTTGTCCTCTGCTCTGTCATTCTGTCATCCTCCAGAATACAGTGCACCAACACACAGGCCCCTGTCAGTCAGTCAGTCAGTCGACAGTAATGTGGGATGGCACGCTAATGGTCCGAGTTAAGCTGATAGCTGGCTTTCTGCTGGCCACAGGGACAGAGGTGCTGCTGCTACTGTGACCCTCCCTCCTCAATTTTCTTTGAGAGATTTACTCTAACAACATTGCCCTGATCCTGGACGTAATGTACCAGTGTAAAAAGGGAATTAGGATGAATGTAGGAAGGTTCAGTGAGGGTGTGTGGGGGTTGAGGTTGTTGGATCTCAGCTCCAAGACGGTGCCTTATATTTGCCCATTATATTCCGATTCGGTCCATATTCTCCCTATTAGTCCACCTGGCATTTTCTCAGGCAGTCTGGACTCCGGAGCTGGATATCATCATTCCGCTCTGTGATTTCAGGTCATTACGTTTTATTGGACTTTTATGGAATTTCTGATTAACCCCTTCATAAATCAGGGAGCTGTGTCTATTCTTCTCCTCATGAATTCTTCTCCACTTAATCAATTTTAATCACACACCCAACCGTGCTGCCATACCATCTCATCTGCTCCCTCTGTAATCATGGAAAAATGTTAAGTCTGTGCTAAGATCAGTCTTACATGGAGTCCTGGTAGCTCAAAATAGAGACATGCTACCTCGGGCTGGAGGGAACACTACACACATTTATGTCAATGGATGAAGATTCACTAGGCAACACGCTTAGAAAAAAGGGTTCCAAAAGTGATCTTCAGCTGTCCAAGTAGGAGAACCCTTTTTGGTTCCAGGATAACCAGAAGGTTCTGCATGGAAACAAAAATGATTATTCAAAGGGTTTTCCTATGGGGACAGCCGAACAACCCTTTACGATTATAGATAGCACCTTTATTTCTAAGAGTGTATCATGGATGGGATATTTATATACTGAGAGCACAGATGCTGTTCCCTCTCTTGAGCGCTCGCGCTCTCTCTTCTCTCTTCTCTCTGTCTTCTGACTCTCTCTGCTGTCTCTTTCTCTCTGTCTGTTTCTCTCTCTCTCTTTCTCCCTCTCTCTCCCCTCCCACCACCCCCCTCTCTTTCTCTCCTGACGTGCTCAGTAGAGGCTCCAGTTCTCTGGTTGAAAATATCCTGGTGACTGGTCAGATTCATGCAGAAGCATCCTGGACTCAATAAATAATCTTAAAGACAGTACACAGCCTCTGAGCCACACCGCCACAGTCCTCTAATAGCCAAGACACAACAATACTCCAACAGCCAAGACACCACAGTCCTCTTATAGCCAAGACACAACAGTCCTCAAATAGGCAAGACACCACAGTCCTCAAATAGGCAAGACACCACAGTCCTCTAATAGCCAAGACACCACAGTCCTCTAATAGCCAAGACACCACAGTACTCCAGTAGCCAAGACACCACAGTCCTATAATAGCCAAGACATCACAGTCCTCTAATAGCCAAGACACCACAGTCTTCTAATAGCCAAGACACCACGGTCCTCTAATAGCCATAACACCACAGCCCTCTAATAGCCAAGACACCACAGTCCTCAAATAGCCAAGACACCCCAGTCCTCTAATAGTCAAGACACCGCAGTCTTTTCATAGCCAAGACACCACAGTCCTCTAATAGCCAAGACACCACAGTCATTTTACAGCCAAGACACCACAGTCTCCTAATAGCCAAGACACCACAGTACTCTTACAGCCAAGACACTACAGCCTTCTAATAGCCAAGACACCACAGTCCTCTAATAGCCAAGACACCACAGTCCTCTAATAGCCAAGACACCACAGTCCTCTAATAGCCAAGACACCACAGTCCTCTAATAGCCAAGACACCACAGTCCTCAAATAGCCAAGACACCACAGTCCTCTAATAGCCAAGACACACAAGTCCTCTAATAGCCAAGACACCACAGTCCTCTTTTAGCCAAGACAGAACAGTCCTCTAATAGCCAAGACACTACAGTCCTCTAATAGCCAAGACACCACAGTCTTATAATAGCCAAGACACCACCGTCCTTTCACAGCCAAGACACCACAGTCATTTTATAGCCAAGACACCACAGTCCCCTAATAGCCAAGACACCACAGTACTCTTACAGCCGAGACACCACAGTCCTCCAATAGCCGAGACACCACAGTCCTCTAATAGCCAAGACACCACAGTCCTCTAATAGCCAAGACACCACAGTCCTCTAATAGCCAAGACACCACAGTCCTCAAATAGCCAAGACACCACAGTCCTCAAATAGCCAAGACACCACAGTCCTCAAATAGCCAAGACACCACAGTCCTCTAATAGCCAAGACACCACAGTCCTCTAATAGCCAAGACACCACAGTCCTCTAATAGCCAAGACACACAAGTCCTCTAATAGCCAAGCCACACAAGTCCTCTAATAGCCAAGCCACACAAGTCCTCTAATAGCCAAGACACCACAGTCCTCTAATAGCCAAGACACACAAGTCCTCTAATAGCCAAGACACACAAGTCTTCTAATAGCCAAGACACCACCGTCCTCTAATAGCCAAGACAGTACCGTCCTCTTATAGCCAAGACACCATAGTCGTCTAACAGTTAAGACACCACAATCCTCTAATAGCCAAGACACCACAGTCCTATAATAGCCAAAAAACCACAGTCCTCTAATAGCCAAGACACCACAGTCCTCTAATAGCCAAGGCACCACAGTCCTCTAATAGCCAAGGCACCACAGTCCTCTAATAGCCAAGGCATAGTTCTCTAATAGCCAAGACATAGTCCTCTAATAGTCCTCAAATAACCAAGACACCACAGTCCTCAAATAGCCAAGACACCACAGTCCTCTAATAGCCAAGACATCACAGTCCTCTAATAGCCAAGACATCACAGTCCTCTAATAGCCAAGACATCACAGTCCTCTAATAGCCAAGACACCACAGTCCTCTAATAGCCAAGACACCACAGTCCTCAAATAGCCAAGACACCACAGTCCTCTAATAGCCAAGACACACAAGTCCTCTAATTGCCAAGACACCCCAGTCCTCTAATAGTCAAGACACCACAGTCCTTTCATAGCCAAGACACCACAGTCCTCTAATAGCCAAGACACCACAGTCATTTTACAGCCAAGACACCACAGTCTCCTAATAGCCAAGACACCACAGTACTCTTACAGCCAAGACACTACAGCCTTCTAATAGCCAAGACACCACAGTCCTCTAATAGCCAAGACACCACAGTCCTCTTTTAGCCAAGACAGTACAGTCCTCTAATAGCCAAGACACTACAGTCCTCTAACAGCCAAGACACCACAGTCTTATAATAGCCAAGACACCAACGTCCTTTCATAGCCAAGACACCACAGTCCTCTAATAGCCAAGACACCACAGTCCTTTTACAGCCAAGACACCACAGTCTCCTAATAGCCAAGACACCAGTACTCTTACAGCCAAGACACTACAGCCTTCTAATAGCCAAGACACCACAGTCCTCTAATATCCAAGACACCACAGTCCTCTAATAGCCAAGACACCCCATTCCTCTAATAGCCAAGACACCACAGTCCTCTTTTAGCCAAGACAGTACAGTCCTCTAATAGCCAAGACACTACAGTCCTCTAATAGCCAAGACACCACAGTCTTATAATAGCCAAGACACCAACGTCCTTTCATAGCCAAGACACCACAGTCATTTTATAGCCAAGACACCACAGTCCCCTAATAGCCAAGACACCACAGTACTCTTACAGCCAAGACACTACATCCCTCTAATAGCCGAGACACCACAGTCCTCCAATAGCCAAGACACCACATTCCTCTAATAGCCAAGACACCACAGTCCTCTAATAGCCAAGACACCCCATTCCTCTAATAGCCAAGACACCACAGTCCTCTTTTAGCCAAGACAGTACAGTCCTCTAATAGCCAATACAGTACAGTCCTCTAATAGCCAAGACACTGCAGTCCTCTAATAGCCAAGACACCGCAGTCTTATAATAGCCAAGACACCACCGTCCTTTCATAGCCAAGACACCACAGTCATTTTATAGCCAAGACACCACAGTCCCCTAATAGCCAAGACACCACAGTCCCCTAATAGCCAAGACACCACAGTACTCTTACAGCCAAGACACTACATCCCTCTAATTGCCAAGACACTACATCCCTCTAATAGCCAAGACACCACAGTCCTTAGGCCTTGAAATACATCCACAGGTACACCTCCAATAGACTCA